>NC_141990.1:39840975-40163058 GCF_049901715.1 Pseudonaja textilis | reverse complement strand
GCTCCTTATATTAAAACTTCTCTCCTCCATCTTTACCAGGGAAATTCTCTCCTGATTTCCAATCTTCCTTGGGGTGAAATCATCGGAATCATGAGTATCTTCCTCAGAACCAGTGGCTGACAAGGTTTCTGAAGCCCGCTGCCTCTCATCGCTAGAGGAAGCAGAAGATGAAGCTCCAGAAGCTAACCTGAACAGATGGCTTTGCCTTTTCTCCATCACCAGCCGAGCCAAATCCTGCTGTTTCAGTCTCTTGTATAGCCTTTCTTTGCCGGAGTGTGAAGCTGAAACATCTGATCCAGTGTCTTCTTCAGACAGCAAGACAGGAATCCGGCTTCTATACCTTACATTCAGTGGCTTTTTGGAAGTTTCTGCTAGAATATGTGGAAGCAACTCTGGTTGTCTAAGGGATTCATTTGCAAGGGTTTTATTATCAAGGCCAGGTTCTTCTGAAATCAACTTACTATCTTCTTCCACATCTGACTCGGGAATAAATTTGCCCTTAAGTTCTAGCTCCTCTTCTTCTCCCATTTTAACACCATTCAGGAATACCAGTTCCCCTGCAGCTTCAGAGGTGGTTTCAATATGATTCACTGAGAAAGCACAACTTTCCATTTCTCCCCCTTCCAACGCTGAATTCACACTCCCATTTTCTATCAGTACCTGATTTTCCTCTAATTCTTCCTCCATGATTATCTCTTCAAATTGCCCTGCATTAGAGTATTCCTCATGCCTCATAAGCTGGCCACTGGAAGACATGATGTTTAGATGTGTCTTTTCAGCAATATGGACAAACGTGCGTTCAACTTTAGTAAAAGGGGAGGAGGTTGTGGCCACGGACATAGGAGGCTTTGGTTCAGACTTAAGGATGGAAGACAAAGTCCCTGGCTCAGATACATCAAGCTGGCTTCCCATAGGCTGTGGTTTCTCACTTTGAGGAGTCAGTGCAGCAAGAGTTCCAAGATCAATATCAGGAGCCAAGTCTGTATTCACAGGAGACTTTTTCAGGTCACCTGGTGAAAAGAGAACTAATGTTTTCGAGCCTTCCTCAAGTTCCAGGTCTCCTTCTGCAGCTGATGCTCGACCCTTGGATTCCTTCTGGTCATCTGCTAAAAGAGTGGATGGAGCACCTTCCTGACTATGCTCAGTACTTTTTTGACTAACATCACTGCTTGAATCACTCTGCATATCAAGTTCTTCCCCTAAATTATTAAGTTCTTCATCATCATCCTCTTCCTCTTCTTCTTTTTCCTCCTTTTTTTCTTTGTATCTTCCATTTGTCAGCTGAAGATGAGCATTAGGTGGTTTACAAGGGGCAGTTAAGACAATATTTGAGAAATCTACTTTTTTTATTCGTTGGAGAATTTTGGATCTTTCCCTATTTTCTGATACATCCCTTTTGAAATCTTGGCAAGGCAAATTTAAAGGCACCACCCTGGGAAGACCATTCATTTCAAAAGGTTTCAGTGGGAATACCTGGAAAAAGACATACAAAAGTAGTTGGTTATCCAGAATGTTAAAACTCTATAAGCAATGTTGCAATATCTGAAATTAGCTGGGAGAATTAAAACCACAAATGAATGGAGACCAAGAGCTGGGGACCCTTTCCTGTCAACTTCACACCACTTGGGGGCGGGGGGAACAGCATCTGTTTGGCACTCGGCAGCAAGTAGAATCAGAGTGGAAAGTAGAAGGACTTGTCTCCTTTCATCCCTCTTTGGTCTTATATCTTTCTCTCTCTGAGGGAGAAACATTTGACTTCGATGTGAATGTTACTTATGCATGGTTTTCAAAATTATGCAGAGACCAAGAATCACAGGATGCCCCTTCCTAGTTTTGTTAAATAAAGGAATTAATGAAGTTATGTTTGAAGAAAGATTTTGCAGGGGGAAAAAAATCTGTATTCACAAATCCCTTACCACATGATATTAATACCCTGCTTTAAAGCCCAAGGGTATCTACTGGGATGCCTGAAGAACAGTTGGTAGAATTCCCCCTCATTCTTTTTCAGTATTCCATCTTCAGTATCCAGATCTAATACATATAGGAAGGAAGGAGAGACAACTGCCTCCCACTGATCCGATGCTGCTGCTACTAAAAACAAAACTTGCCCTTTACCTCCTACTAGTGTGATGTCTGATTAACACTCCTAAGAGGTAACAATGCAAAAGGTTATTATTCAGTAAATACCCTAGCAAACCCCATGGGTCATCCTGTAAACAAGAAAAACGTAACTGGAACAGAAAGAAAACCAGTTAAAAAGAGAATATACACAGCGAAGATAAACATTATATGGTTTCTAGCAACACACAGTAGCAGGAGGTCATTTAATAAAAGGAAAACTGTAGAAAAAAATCAGAGATGTTCAGGGATAGGAGAAACATATATGACATTATTTTGAAGTGGAAATCCTATTTTAAAAAAAAACTATCTGAAAATTGACGAATAACTCATGAAATGAGTCAGAAGCAAATGTTACACAGGAAATAAGACTAATTTCCGTACAGTTCGCTAAGCATCAATTAGACAGTAATAAAAATTGCTTAATGTAACTGTGATTCTTCAAGTGATCACCTGTGCTTTTGCATGTACAGGTGATATATTTCTGTGAAATTAATGCCAGAAAATTTTAACAGCTACTTTCGATAAAATTTTAAGAAAGTGTGCCCTGCATTGCATATGCTCCAAGAAGGGCTTCAGTTATACTTTTCATGTTATATTAGTGACATGTCACTTCAGCAGCTCTGAGTATTTGATAAATCAGGCATCATCCAAAGGAGGTGAATTGATCATATTAATGCATATAGCAGATATGAATGTTTTGGAATATAGATATATAACACCTTTGATTAGATCTAATACATGGACAGTTTTAGGACTTAAATATAATAGAATTCTAATATCCCTAGAAACAATTATATCAGGAAGATATGGAATGTCTAAAAATATGTTATCCTTTTTCTCATGACTCTAAGGGAAAATCTGACTTTAAAAATTGGGAAGAAGATGGTGATGCAGAAAAATTGAATGAAAGGGAGAATATTGACTTCGGACCAATTGATAATGATGTGGATTCATTTTTAACATACACTGTGCTAAGAGATAAATTTCATCTATCAGACCATGTAACTCAGTGGCAATATTTACAGCTGCAACATTTGTTAACAACATTGTTTGTACCAGAAACATTTTCAACTTCTAAGACATCCAAATTACTAGAACAAATGGTTAAATCTTTTAAAACTGAAACACCTATTAGTTTCTATAGACATTTGTTATCAATAAATCCACTTGATATAAAGATGTTAAGAGATGAATGAAATAAAGAATTAAATTCCTATATTACATAAACAATGGAAGAGTGTCTTAACTTCTATCGTGTCAGTGGTTCTTAAACTATGATTTATACAATAATACAATAAGAACAGTGTGGTGGCTAGTGGTGAAGATGCTTCCTTCCCATCTGGAAGGCTGAGAGTTTGATCCTAAGTAATGGCAGATGTTTCTCTCTTAGGGTGCAAAGAGAAAATATCTGCTGTGAGCCCTGTGTGGTGTCAGGAAGTGCATCTGGCCAATCAATATTCAGCTCCATCCAGTCACCTCAATTCTATCCTAAATTAAGGGATTACAAGGTTATAAAAAGGGAGAAAATAATATATAGAATTTATTGGATTCCATTTGTATAGAAAAGGATGTATGTATGTATGTATGTATGTATGTATGTATAATAACAGAGTGGAACCCAGCAATATATTCTTTTTTAAAAAAAAAAATTATTCCCAGCAATATATTCTGTGTTGGTTTATCATGTTTTTAATGTATAAATACATTTAATGTATGCATCAGAGGTGATATTCACCCAGTTCTGACAGGTTCTAGAGAACCGGTAGCAGAAATTTTGAGTAGTCTGAAGAACCGGTAAATACCACCTCTGGTTGACCTGCCCCCATCTATTCTCTGCCTCCTGAGTCCCAGCTGATCGACTGGGTCTTCTTTTGTTGCCCTGCACAGGAGAACGGAGCTGGAAAGCAGGTTAGTGGGGTGGGGAGGGAATGGGGATTTTATAGTATCCTTCCCCTGCCACACCCACCAAGCTATGCCACACCCAAGCCCACCAAGCCATGCCCACAGAACCGGTAGTAAAAAAAATGGAATACCACCACTGCACCCTTTTGGAATATTCTTATACAGAAGTTTTTGTTCATTACATAGCTTTGGGTTAAACTATAACAAATATATCTCCTTTCACCATCAGTTAAAAAACTGTGGTATACTATTTCCAAAAAATGTATTTTGATTCCTCTTTTCATGTCAAACAAATTGATTCTAGAATTAAACCATATCTTAAAATTTATTTTTAAAACTGTTATATAAAAGATTTGGATGGATATAATATTTACTTTAGAGTTAGTTGATAATTAGTTTTAATCCTTTTTTTCTGGGTTAAAAAGATAAATATCATTTATCCATTATAATTTACTAGCAATATTTACAATTGTACTGACAACTGAGTTTGGACCTGCAGCTTTTTCAGAATTAAAAACACCTGATGTATTAGAAGTTAGCAGTTAGTAGAAATTAAGAGTCTTCAATTCCATTTGGATACTCCTGTAAAAATTGGGGAGAGGGGAGTGGCAGAGATGTCATTTTTTGAAGAAAAAAATTACAGCAGAGGAATGCCAAAATAACAAACCAGGAAATTACTAGAAACATTTATGCAGGGCAGTGCTATTCTACTAAATTCTGGAAAAACCTTCACAAAAATAAGCAAAGCTGCATTATAGTTGAGTCTACACTCAACACTTAGCAGATTTCTGTTTTCAAACATTTGATCTTTGGAAAACCAGCATACATCTTTATCCACACTTGAGGAAATATTGCTCATAAAATTGTGTAAGTACAGCAAGTCTGTATAGTTGATCTTATCTGATTTCCAAAAGCAGACTGTATCTATTTAGTGCCCAAATAGGAAACACCAAGTATATCATCAAGACTGAAAACTGAAAAGACATCTGAGATGATGTATCAAATCACCTCTAAATGACCTGACCATGTCAGTGTCATTGCCAGGAATCAAGCTTCATTTATGCATCAATGCTGCATTTATGCATTTTACCTTTAGCTAGTGTATCATGTCTGGTCAGCCCACACAATGTGTTTTCCTGCTACAATTGATCTTGATGCCCTGGCATGCTTAGTGGTTGTTGCTCTCTGCACCACTGCCTTAGTATTATATTTCATTGCCCTCCCCATTTAAAAAGATTGGCTAACTCCACAAGCATCAAACCATTAATTGTTTTTTTTTTAGGCTGACACGTTTCTACACTGGTTTCTTTCCATCCCAAGGCCTAATAGGAAGTCAGAGAAATGAGGGAGAACACATTAGCAAAATCATAATACAGAGTCTAAAGAAGGACGTTCAAGAATATCTATCCTCTTATGCTAATATATAAGATGTAATTTTTAGGATAGTAGAGCAGGATATATCCTTCTCTCTATTAAATCCAAAATGTATCCCCACCTTTCACTAATAAAAATCCTCCACAATGATAATGCCAGGTAAAGAGAGTTTGCATTTGGATTTGAAGTTTACATTACAAGAAGAGCGATGGTCCAGTGAAAAATGAGATTAAAAAAAAACCACTGCCACAAGTTATGCCTTTGATTCTTTAATAAGGTTTTGGTAGTATACAAGCTTTTTTTCCGATTGTCTGGATTAACATACATGGATTTAAAAAAGGCACAAAATCCATTGCACAGCTTCGTTTTTTTTGTTTCTTGTTTTGTTTTAAAAGATGAAGTTGCTTGTTATTTGTGATTTCAAGTGTAGGATCTTACAGTACTCTGCAGCATTTACAGCATGTTCTACATACAAGTAATTCAGTGCATGCTTTTATACATAAGATAGAATTTCAAGTTCTGTGTTGCCATTAGTCTTTCTATATACAGAAGTAATACAGTGCTTTTATATATAAAAAAAGAAGCTTCAATTTTTTTCTTACATGCTTGGTTTGCCCAGGGAAATAGTGCAAGCATATTATACAATGTCAGTACAAAAAGGTGAAAGGCAGGGACGCAGAAAATTATCTTCAGTTCTAACAGGCAACACACACAAAGAATAAAAAGGCTCAGGGAAAACAAACTTTTGAACCCCTTCTGATAACTCGGTCCTTCCAAATTAATTCCTGCTATGCCACAATAAAGTTATACCTCATAATAACTCTCCTAGGAAGGGTTTTAGGCCTTTTCAGTCGATGCTAAATATACATGTATCAGTCTGTAGTAATACCGGGATGATTCTAATTCCTGAGGTTTTCATTAAAAAGATATTTAAAATATGAAGAATTGGCACTCCATATAAGAAAAAAGCAACACAAAACAAACTTGGATGTTTGGGAAAACACACCAAGATAGTATGCTGCCATAGGACAAAAAGCTGGTGCAAATGTAATATGGTATCTTCACTGCTGGACCAAGCATTCATTTTCTAACATGAATCCCATTGTTTCTAAATTTCTTTTTAAAGAGCATCTAGCAAATACATCAATACTGACTGACACTCTGGTTTAGTTGAGAAGTGATGAGCCTTAAAATTAAAGATTTGACATTAGAAGTCTGTTATATGCACAGCTGAGGCCCCAGGACTGTGCGTCACACTTTCACCCCTGCAAATTTCCAGTGCTTTTTCTAGAAACCTCAAAAACTACAATAGAAGAAAACTATATGACTAGGGAATAATTATATTAACCACATTTATTTTTTATTAAATTTAAATGGAAATGAAATAAAATTCAGTTTTTGTTGTTTCATCTTTTTGGAATGTGACTTCTGGTCTGTATGCTTGGAACAACAGAGGAGAGGTTTTGATTGCACAGCCAGAGTAAGATGTGTGTGTGAGAGAAGGAGGAATTTATTCTAGAGAAAAGACAATATGATTCCACCATTCAGCCAAACTGTAGTTAGAAATTAGTTCTTCGTATGCACACTGATCCTATAAAATCATCACTGTTTCATTTCTATACATATTGGGACCAGCGTGCAAACAGAAGAAGAAAAAAATATCCAAGCATTCTCGCCTTCAAAATTTTAGTACTGCCAACTGCTGACCCCTAATAAACAGTAGCAGCAAATGTTTGGGCTTAGGATAAGGCAAAAGAAAGATACTCTAGTCCCTGAGCGTGCTAATGAATATTATGAGAGAAAACTAGAAAGCCCAAGAAACACAACACAAGTTTCATCAAGTGATTTCAGGCATAAGAAATTAGAAGAGGCCTTAATCCTGAGAAATGCAGATGTATTTCAACGAATAACCATCCAGCTCCCACAAGAATTAACAAGCAAGAGTTTAATATATCCTGAAACTGCTATGATCCTTTGCAGGCAGAATATGTTATTCATTTAGAAATTGCAAATCTACAATTTCAAAATGTTGTTAAAGATTTTGTAGGATATCTGCTTTGTAAAATACAAATCCAGACATTGCATGATTGCACTGTAATATGTCCATTCTCATCAACTTAGTTTTCTAAATTCTGGACACATGTATTGTTTGATGGCTTTCAGAAGCTATTCCTCCATTTATAGTTTTTTTCAAAGCTAGGGATAAGTTCCGATATGTTTTCTGTGTACCTGATTCATCAACATAGTCTTGCACAATGATAGCAACCATGGCTATCACTAAAGTACACTGCAATTTAGATTGTATGAATCAGAAGCACTGAAATTAACCCCTTATGAATATGCCTTTCATTCAGTCAATTCTTTTATTTTGAAACTCTTCATATATTGCTATGGTTCTACCTGCACAGATTTGGTGGTGGTGGGGGAAACATGGGAAGACAGAGAAGAGGAGAAATTTCATTAACTATCTTTGTTCCAATCTTGGGAAGAAGTAATAAACTGTAATATATTCTGAAAATATCAGTATATTTTTGGTACAGAGATAAGGCCAAATATAAGCAAGTTCTGTTTTTTTCTCAGGAAGGACCAAAGTGAAGGGGCAAGTAAGTGTCCTTTGAGCATCCTTCTTATTCTATTGTTACATGGAACAGCTTTTGCAATGTAGATGCATTTTATGTTTAGAGATAGTTTGCCTGCATTTGTGATGATTTATTGATAAGGAAGCTCTGTGATTTATTACCAAGAAGATATAATTAATCTAGGTACACTGAAGAGACAGGATTCAACAGAAACCATAATACATTGTTTAAAAAAAATAGATCATAAATTTGATTCTGAATGTTAAATTACATGCAGGTTAATGCAAAAATGGAGATCAACTTTCAACTCCAAGTTACATAATTATAGCAGCTTGTGTTTTTTCTACATTCATTATATCATTTTTTCAGTAGTTTGAATACTACAATGATTACCAATACATCAAATGGAGTGTTAAAAACATTTACTATAAATGCTATCCTTGTGCTGTTGTGAAACTGCTAAAGCAGAACTAAATATTACCATGATTCAATATACAGAAGTCTAACAATGGAAGGAGCTTGACCAACTGTTACTTCATAAGTGTTACCAAAACTAGCAACAACAACAAAAACTCTTCATCAGTTTCATATCATTGTGGGGAAAGACAAATCCAGAAAATCATTGTAGCTTCTATCATAAATCCTTGTTCAATAAGGTAACATAAATTGCAGGCTGTACAAAACTGCACAAAAATAAAATTATGATAACCTAACTCTTCAAAGTGATTGACTTTGATTTGCAAGTACAAAGCCATTAAATGCCTTAATCCAAATCCAAATGCAATGGGAAGCTGCACTTCAACAACTTCAGCTCATTTATCAGCACAGACTTGTGCTTAAGGAAGTGATAGCATTTGATAGTAGTGACTTATAAAAAGGAAGCTTTATAAGCATTTCAGAAGCAAAATTATCTACATGTCATGAATAGTATATTATTTTGTTTCTTCTAAAAACTGCCAAAAGTAGTTTTCCATTTGATTGAATTTCTTTGCAGTGTTAATTTCAAGATGAGACCTCATATAATAAGGCATTTCTCAACTTGTACTATCATAAGCTCAGACCCAACCCACTGAGAAACAACACAACAAAAACTGCATAAAATTCTCTGATTTTGATCCTATGCTACTCTTTCAGTTGTTCAATAGATCGAAGACCAGAAGAAATAATAATGGACAAGATATACAATCAAAACGAAAGTGCCATTTGATGCTGAAATACTAAGGAATTACTCAAAATGGCAGGAGTGATTCACCAATAACCACAAACATTTGATGTTGGGTCAGTGAGGAAAAATATTTTTAAAAAGGGGAGCTGTCCAGTATTTTTATCTAACCCAACATCTGGTAGAAGAAAAATGAGTATTTTTTTTAATGTACAAATTCGTTGGGGGGGAAATGACTATAAAAGCAAAGCCCTAATTAAGGTTGGTATGGTAGATTATACCTAATGACTGTGTTAAGTCCTAGAACACAACATACAAAATAAGCTGGGATATACCCAGTATATGTGCATATAGTGCATCTTTAAAGAAAATCTCTAGATCATCTCTAATTATTTTACATTGAAAATAATCAGAAAAGTTGAGATCGGTTTAAGTTAAAATTAATTAATTATCTGATTTGTTAGGATTTCTAATATATTTATGCTAGAAATAACCCACTTATAGAAGTCGGTTTGATCCCAAACCCACAACATATGAATACACAAGGTAAACTTTTCCCCTGTGATTCTAATATTCTAATACTAAAGGATTTAATTAAGAATAATGGCAAATGAGGAAAGCATCACTAATTCAGTAAGGAAGAAATGAAAGTGCATGACTATAATCTCATTTTTAGACATTCATATAAAATGGTATAGTATTATAAAGTTTTGACTATTTTATGTGAAAGACCGAAAAATAGAAGCCAGTTCACAAATCCATAATAGTGGATTCACAGTATTGGATCTATGAAAAATTCTATAGATATGAAAAACAAGATCCTGACTTTCTTTGGAAATGACTGGATGTCTTTCCCCACAATCAGAATAACATCCTTAGAGCTTAAACCAAATCTAGTTTGTACTCATCTTTCTTGTATCATCTTTAGAATATCAATTTTCCTATCAGGCCACAATCTATTACTGATTGATGTTCAGCAGCAGCAGCAGCATAAGGAGCTTTGAATGTAACCCTATTTTACTATCACAGATAGCAGAACCAAGCTTTAAAAAAACCACTATGGAGCAGCTGAGTTAAATAAATAGATACTGTGTACTGCATATATTGTGCACATGTTTTGTAAAGCACTTTAAAACATTTTGGATGAAAGATACTATAAAAAGCCAATATATTATCATATACACATCATTGGCTTATTGCGTCACCTACCAGCCCAAATGATTGAGAATGAAATTGTATTCACAAACGTTGTGATTTATAAGAAGCAAGCACCTTTGAAAGGAGGTTGAGAATTAGAACTATTTTTGTAAGAAAAAATAGCCTAGAAACAGATTCAGAAATATTTATGCAGAATTCTAGATATTAATGTAACAGGGGTGGAAACATCCCTAAAGGGAAATTTGGAAGAAAGAAAACAGATACAACAGATACAGAAGAAAGGAGAACAGAAATTGTGAGGATGTAAGTTGAGGAAAACTAGGCAAAAAACTATGGAGCATGAGATAAAAGGAAAGATACAACAAGAAAGTTCAAGGAGAAAAAGGAGTTCATTTCTACTATTCAATGAAAAAAAGCCTTTTATAGGGCAGTGTGCTCTTAGAGAGCTATGATTTTTGTCTTATTCAAGAACTGCAGCCACTTTCGGCAGTTTTGAAAAAAAATAACATGGTAAATCAGTTCATAGACAAACAGGTGTTATATATTATGAAACACAGAGCTAAGAATCCTATACAAAAGATTTTATCAATTATATTAAGATCTGGAAATCTTAGAAATTGAACTCAAAAAATTAGTTTTCAATTAGAGCAGCATAATGGGTTCAATCTCCATTACAAATCAAGGTTGCATCAATGAGGTATTTTCAACATTGTTGATTGGCTATTACCATGCAGCTGGGGGTATTTTAATAACATACCACATTGTGATCAATGGAACTGTTTCCCCCCCCTTTTAATCATTCATGGAATAAGCTTCAAGGAATAAATTTCTCATAGGCTTTATTAAAATTATTATTGTCTTTAATTATTTTGTTTTTAATAACTTGCTAAACTGCCTTCTCAAATTGTACATTTCACTTACCACTTTATATACTGTATAATATCAAAGTGGAGATTAGAATGTACTATAGTACAGCTTCAGACTTTTGTCCAATTGGGACCTTTGCAGATGTACTACACCACAACACTCATCATCCATGATGTGTGGTTATGAGTGGCAAGACATGATGGGAAATTGAGAAGTAGGCTACAGTGGGTTCGGTGAAGATTATGCTACAGAAAGGTGCAACCAATCTGTGCCTTAAAGTGCAAAGTCATTTTTAAAATCTATAAATTGTGCACATGCAAATACACAACGCATGTTACAAGGAAATATTAAGGGGATGTGTAACTTCTTTTCACTGTACTGCTCCATAGTGTTTATACCATGTCTTACAGCACTTAAGAAATGCTTTTAAAAACACATGAATGACTTGATGAAAATTTAAATATATTTTGTAAGCCTCTAAAAGCTGGTAGCATTCTCAAGCAAAATTAAGATTACAAAGGGATGCGGGGACTATGACCACACCAGAAAATTCCAAACAGCATATTACATGAGACAATCTTCTTGAGTTGCTGCTCTCAAGTCATTCAAAACCTAGTCATCTTGCATTTGGACTACGGCAACGCGCTCTACACAGAACTACCCTTGAAGAACATTCAGAAGCTACAGCTGGTGCAAGTGCAGTGGTGTGGGCAGCTTTTGGGGCCACAAGAGTGGCCCATGTAACCCCACTGCTCTGCGAGCTGCACTGGCTGCTAGTTTGCTTCCAGGTGCAATTCAAAGTGTTGGTAAATCACCTTTAAAGCCTTCATGCCATAGGTTCAGATTATTTAAAAAATATTTCTTTGCCATTGCTCCAGCCCTTTGGAACATTTTGCCCCGCAGAGCTCCTGACCTTCCCCAAGAGCTAAAAGACCTGACCCTGACAGTTGGCTCAGGACCACAATTGACGATAGGGCTTCACATTGTGGCTGGTTGATAGATTAATAACAGATCCCATCTCCCTCCCACATCCTACTTCCTTCCTCACCATCTTTTAGTTAGGGTTAAGTATTTATATTTGTATATTTTAGTATATTATTCGTATTGTGTATAAGTTTTGTATAGTTTTATCTTTTTAATATTGTAAGCTGCCCAGAGTTACCCTGTAGTAAGATGGGCAGCCAATAAATCTAATAAATAAACAAGACATTTTGAAGCTCCTATTTCTACATTACACAATGGGCTTGTGTTATGGTTTTCATTTAAAAAGCAGTCTGATAAGAAATATACAAACTATTCCAAGTGAGTTAAAGTTGGATTGGTATATAAGATTGACTACTTAATTAATTAGGAGAATTTGCAAATTCTTTATTTGGGTTTGAAAGTTTTTGTCTTGGAGGCTTCTTTTTAATAAGGGCACTGTAAATAATCAACTTTAAAAGAAAGACAAAATTTTTGTTAGACCTACTGTATCTTAATTATTCTTTGTGTCCAGAAGGACTCTAAACACATATCAGAATTATGTTGGCCTCTGACCACATGGCCACATGATGTTATATTGGAAATTGCCTCTTTTCCATCATCTTTCAGACTACAAGTCATTCATTCCACAGGTTAATTGTAATTTTATCCTATCTCTCTAAATTCTAGACACTGATCATATATTCTGATTTGCACTAATAAGCTTTCTATTGTTATATCTGCAGGCTATCCACCTGTCATGGACAAGTTCATAAATAGGAACTGTGCAACTATTAGAGAAGGGCATTTTATGGGCCACTTTTGTGCTTTTCGTTTTGTTCTATATCTTCCAGAATTTTTGCTGAATATGATTTTTTGAGAGGTGGAAGGTAAATGACAACCTGCACCAAAATGCTGACATTCTAAATTGGTGCCATCATTTTAGACTTCATTCACTTTTTGAAAGCAAGTCAGATAACCAAAAAATATTTGTTAGTATGCCATTTTAAACATAATCCTTTCCAGTTGATGCCAAGATAAGTCTATATTTAAGCATGAATGTTGCCTTTGGATTGAAGATATAAAACCCCCAAATTACATAATCTTTGGAATAAATATAATGTAATTAACTTTTCCCTCAACCAATTTGTACTATTTACCATAGTTTCCATTCCACTAAATCACAAGATTGTGACTGTTGTCTATTAAGCCGTAATATGAAGGAAAAGCATTATGCAAGAAGCAAAGCTTTCTTTGACTGTTGTTGACACCTGAGCTGTCAAGTTAGATATTACTAACAAAGAGACAAAAAATAACACAAATTTACATGAACTTTACATGTGCTTATATGTATTGTATGCACCTGTACAAATGTAGAAATCATTGTTCTAATTTAAAAATAACTACATAATCTCAACATATTATGGAAGACTGACAAGAGACTTGTGCTGCACAGCCTTTTGGGCAGGTGCTAATGCAAAACTTCAACACCTTTGGCTATTCCTTCTTTGGGTTCCATTTGTTTACATTAAATTTGGAGATAGCCCTTTTTACAGAGGATGTCTTCAAATGCAGGACTGTTATCTGTAAAATAGGACATACATTTCCTACATCCAGCCTTAGCCATTCTAGTCTTACTAATATAGCAAATATGAGAGATCTACAATAAAAAACTCATTATCTAAGAGCAATAACTATGAAATGCTGTGACAATAACCATAACTCAATAGGGGAAGCATGCCAGCTTGTGCTTAGACAATTCTACCCCTCTTAAGTACAGGAAACATTGGAAAATATAATTGAAGTTTCATGCGTATCTGAAAAAACAAACAAACTGACCATTTAAAAAAACTCAATATGAAGTAAAACGTTTAAGTCAATTCTGATTTGGAGTCAACTTCAAGTTTCTGAAAAATTGAAGTTCCAAATTTATCCGGAAAAGTTTTAATTATACTGAGTTCATAATGCAAGTACCAGTAATCTCAGAAAATTCCATGGAAATTCCATAACAGACATTTCAAAATGTTACATTACTCAATCAGTTTTTCATTCTTTATTATTGTTTTACAATTAGTCTCTCTTCTGCTTAACTGAAAGTCTGTATCAATGACATGCTTGAGCATTTCAGATATGTATTTTAACCCAGGTTCTGATTAATGGATGCTGAAGGACCACAATTTAAAAGAATTTTATCTAGTTAAAAGCAGTTGGTGTTCTAACAATTTTTTATTTTTTTACAGTGTCCTAAAAACTGACTGATGAAATAAGTATTGAAAAAAAGGGGGGGATTCTAATTAAATATAATTAATCTCTTCATAAATCAGCTAGTTCCTTCTTAATACACTAGCAGAATAATTTTAGTATCAAGAATGCCCTAAGCCAGGCCAGGAAACTGGCAGGTAAACATTCCTAAGGATTAGATACCTTCATAGCATTCACTGCATGGATCAAGATAAAAACATGAATCATGTCTATTATATCCTCATGCCTAAAAGGCTGAGCTGGGGATGTAGAAATGCAGCCCAAACTACGCTGTGTGAGTTGCAAAGTAAAGGCAAACTCAAAGGGAAGCGATATGTGCAATTTGACTGTGGTATAGAAACTGTAGTAAAAAGACAGAGATTTTTGACATTGTAATTTTTAAAATATGCATCTGTGAATCCTTCTTAAAAACTGACTCCAATTTCTCATGCATGTTTACTTAAATTAACAAAAGTAAAATGTGAAAAGAAGGCCTCAACATCAGCACAGATCAACGCAAAACTCTGCAGTGATTTTATCTTAGTGTAAAGATCTCTCTCTCCCCTCCCCCCCGTCATGTCTGTGTTGTCACTTTGTTCAAGCCTTACTACTGTAGCTTAATTGTAGTCAGTTACAGCCTCATATTTGCTACCCCACCCCCTTGCAGTCCTGTACTGTGACCAGCACTTAATAAGCTGTATGCAATTCTACCTGTACTCTTGAACCATGATGAGCCTCTGAACCATGTAGTGGAGAATTAGAGAGAGGCAGGTGTTCTGAGTCCTTTTCTTGGCAGGGGATTTAGACATTTACAATACCTTCTAGGCCAAAAGTCGACTGGGATTCAATATTGCATTAAATGGTGACAAAGGGGCAGGTGGGCTTTATTATTGCATTACAAAGGCTGCTGCTTTCCCCAGTACAGGCTATGTTTTGTGTGTGAAGCGGGCCCACACCTGCTGGAGCTGGGATCTGGAAATGCGGAGGACAGAAGGCATAAGTCTGTGGTTTCCTGCTGTGAGGGGCATGTGCCTGCGGTGGGGCATGCGCACGGGGCTGCTCTCCGCCGAACGGCTGCGCTGTATGAAAGTGCCGCCAAGGTGAGGGTACTGTTCTGTCTCCAGGGTTGAGGAGGAGAAAACGGAGGATGCCAGTCTTCTTAGGGGGCTGTACCTCGGGAGAGAGTGTTGAGAATGCCTGTCCTCCTCCAACTGCAAAAGACCAAGAAGAGTGGAGGAAAAGGTGTCAGGCAAAGACTTGACTCGCTCCTGGTTTGTGCTGTGCATGCTGCAGAAATCTTCACTGGCGGATGGCAAACCCTTCTGCTTTACAGGGACTTAACATAGCCTCCATGTTGACCCATCTCTAGGCTAATCTCCTACTGTTACATGAAGGGGCCCTTTTAGAAGTAAGAGATACACCTAGGCCTTACCACTGCACTTTCACAGAAGTGCGGCAGTTCCACACTTTCTCTAGTTACAGTTTTTTAAATCAAATAATGGAAAGAAGATAACAGCTCTGAAATTAATTTTGTTTGCCTCCTCACTTTTCTATTAATCCCTCCACACCCTCTTTCAAGTTGGAAAAAGCAGTTGCTTGGATATAAGTCTATATTTTATATTCATATTTTCTATATTCTTAAAACTAAAAGTCACATTTTAAAGTAAGGAGCTTTTTTTTAAAAAAAATAACAATGATGTCTTATAATAGGAATGTTTAATTTAGACTACCTCAAGCCTATCTTGCTGTAGAGAAGCCACCTACAATATCTTGATTGGCAACTAAATAGAGATGCAAACTATACAACTGTAAATTCTAGAAATTTACAATAATAGGCACAACATGAATAGTCGGGGTCTCTATCACGCATGAATATGATTCCTCCTGCAAATTTTATTTGCATCATAGGAAGAATAAAAACAGACCTTCAAATAATGTGAAAAGAATTGATACTAACCCTCAAGGAAGCTGGCAATATTTATTTCTAATTTGTTAGGCAACAGATTTCTAATATATTCTGTTCTTCTCAAATACACAGAAGCTGTACTATTTATAAAAGTTCACACAAATTCCTTTCACTCTCTTTGCAGAATTTACAACAGGCCTCTCACCTTTGTGCTGTCTCAACGGATTAATCTTAAAAATAAACTGAACATAAATGTAATAATAAAAGAGAAAGAAATATTATGGCACTGCATTGCTTAAAGTTAACCACTATAAAATCATTATATGAAGTATTTCTCAGAATGAAGTATACAAAAATTCCATTTTTAATTAAGCTAGAGGAAAAAGCAGAGGAAAACTATAGCAAATACAGAGCTCAGATGTAAAATGCCTATGTTTTATTCCCTCAGAATAACGTGGCATATATTTCCTCTCTTTTATCCCAGTTACTCTCATATACTCTTCTTCTTCAAATTCCACCATACCTCATTAAGATCCAATTGCCTTCCAAAAATCTTCCTTTATAAATCACCCAGTTGACCTTCTTTATCAACTTCTGTGCAAGTACAGTGATGTGCTATTCCTAAAAGCAGCCTTTGATATGAGCCTAAAACTTGTGCGTTTGATTTTTTAAAATTGCCTTTCTTGGCCTGTTAAACAAGGGAAAATTGAAGCTTGCATAATTATTATATGCTTTTACTGGCAGTTCATCCCATCCCTTTTTTCCTTTATTATTTAACATAAATCAAATGTGTGTAATTCCTTCAATGTTAGAAGTCTTCTGTTGTGTTAATTGCTGTGTCCTGGACCTACCCTAGTTCATTTTTAAAAAAATCAGCACAATGATATATATTCTAGGATTTATATAAAGATGCCACTATTCATGTATTAAATAATGTGTTTCTGCTATCAAGAAAGCCACAGAAATATATTGCTATGGTATGTTTGATATATTTATAATTATATCATATTATAGATTAATATAAATGAACACATCATTAGGAAAAAGCAATGATTAAATGTTATTAAAAGTCAGAGCACTTTTTATTCCGGAATTCACAAACATTTTTTTAAATTAAAAGCAGATAAATGAATTTTAATATAAAACACCCACATAGGGTAATTAAGCAATGCATTGTTAAATTAAGACAAGCATGAAAACATTGCTTCATGCCATATTGATTAATATTCTTAACAGAAGCCAGGAGCATGTCCCACAAAAAACATTTAAGATTATTTTTAACACGAATATTCTTTATTTCAAAACTTTACACTTGTGGAATTTCAAAATAGTAGAAATCCATGCAAAGTAGATATAAAAATATATTACTTTCCTAAAAGTTGCCAAATATTGCCACTTTATCTGACTACTGTAAAACAATGAGCTTAGAGCCCAAGCACAGAATGATTTGTTTATGATATTGTGGGAATGATTGATGCATGCTTTCCTGGATTTTGCCATATTCTTTTGTATATCCAAGATTCTAGCATCTAATATGGATTCTAGAATGATAATGGCACAGAAGTTAATCAGACATGGTAAAAAAATCCAGGTTTGTTGATATTTTTTTCATATCTGCAGAAAGGGCGTTGGTACTTACCTGATACGCCCGTTCTATGTGAGTTGTGAAGAGCATCCAGAAGTAGGAGGTGCTTCAATTTATTCTGGAAAGGCTGGGCTTAAAACTCCGGGACGCTCCTCCTCCTCCACGGGACACCTCCTCAGCGTCCCCCAGTTTTGCGAAGACTGAGTGCCAAAGTCCGGGACTCATCACCTAATCTAGATCCCTGACCGGAACGGAACTCCACCAGATGGAAAGAAATGGGTGGGGCTGGATGCTCTTCACAGCTCACAGAGAACGGGAGTATCAGGTAAGTACCAACGCCCTTTCTCCCATGAGCTGTTCAGAGCATCCAGAAGTGGGACATACCAAAGCTTGGCCTGTCCTTAGGAAGGGACTCCGTCTGGATCGAAATCCACTCCTAAACTCTATGGACCCTCTGCAGGACTCTTCTGCCAAGTGAAGCGTCCGCTGAGGCGTAGACATCAATTTTGTAATTTCTGACAAAGGGCGATGGTGAAGCCCAAGTCGCCACTCTGCAGATTTCATCTATGGAAGCTCGAGTGGCCCATGCTGCTGATGTTGCCGCACTCCCTGTCGAGTGGGCTGTAATGCCCTTAGGAACTGAGATGGACTGGCATTCGTAACTTTTAGCTATGGTGGCTCTCAACCATCTACCAATGGTTGTCGACGACACCCTGTGTCCTAAAGTGGGTGGGTTGAAGTATAGGAATAGAGCTTCAGATTTTGGAAATGCCGCCGTGCAGTCTAGATAGATGCTTAACGCCCTTCGAACGTCAAGTCGATGCCATTGATGCTCCAGTCTAAGAGATGGTTTCGGACAAAAATTTGGAAGCACCAACTCCTGCACTCTGTGGAAGGCTGAATTTACTTTAGGGATGGATCCAATCTGAGAACCACTCTGTCTGCATGAAACACTCACAGGTCCTTTCTCATCGACAATGCTACCAACTCGGAAATCCTCCTTGCTGATGTGATCGCAATTAAGAAGACCACCTTATATGTCAGGAATTTGAGACTAGCAGTTCTTAAAGGCTCAAACGGGCCAGTTATAAGTGCAATTAACACCTTGTTGAGCTCCCAAGTGGGATAGCAGTGAATTACAGGAGGTCATAAGTTTGCAGCACCCTTAAGAAAGCTGCGGATATGTGGATGGTGTGCTATGGAATGAAGGCCACCCCAGGATATCACCGAGGCTAAGGCCGCCACCTGTCTGCATAAAGTATTTGGAGATAGGCCCTTGGTCAACCCCTCCTGTAAAAAGTCCAATAATTGTCCTATTGATGGGGCAGTTGGGTCGATCTTAGGTCCCTGGCACCAGCGACAGAAAGTGGACCAAGTGGCCTCGTATATACGATTTGTAGAGGACTGTCTGGATGCTTGTATGGTGGCAATGGCATCCTCTGAAATCTGTTGGGTCCTTAAATGGTTCCGCTCAACCTCCATACGGCTAGGCTGAGCCACTGCGGGTCCAGGTGAAGTAACGGCCCTTGCGAGAGGGAAACCCATGACGGTGGAATTTTTCAAGGTTGTTCTCTCAACAGGTCCTGTAAGTCCGCGAACCACGTTCGCCTGGGCCAGTAAGGGGCGACCAATATCAGTTCCGCTCGTTCCTCCAATAACTTCTGGATCAACCTGTGTATTACAGGGAGTGGAGGAAACGCATATAGAAGTCCGGGAGGCCACTGACATTGCAGAGCGTTGACGGCCTCTGCTCCCTGAGTCGGGTACCTTGAAATATACCGGGGCAATTGGGCATTGCAGGGAGAGGCAAATAGATCAATCACCGGTTGCCCAAACCTCCGCACTGCTTCCTGGAAGAGAGACGGGTGTAGGCGCCACTCTGCCTGATCTATCGAGGCCCTGCTAAGCCAGTCCGCTTGTGTGTTTAAGGCCCCTGCTATGTGCTCTGCCTTGAGCGACAACAGATTGGCCTCGGCCCACTTGAACAACCTGGCTGTCTCCAGCATCAGAAGTTTGGAGTGGGTACCCCCGTCTGTTTACTTGGGCCTTGGTTGTGATATTGTCTGTCAAGACCAGAATGTGGCGTGATTGGAAAAGGGGTAGAAAACTGCATAACTCCAGATGAACTGCTCGCAGCTCCAACAGGTTGATGCTTTGTGATTGTTCGGAAATAGTCCAAATTCCCTGTGTAGTGTGGGATTGGAAGTGAGCTCCCCAGGCTGGCGTCAGTTGTGATCATTGCCTTGCAAGGTTCCTTGAAAGGACACCCCTTGTTTATCGTGTTTTCCGACCTCCAGTGGAGCGATCGGAGAACATTGTGCGGTACCTTTATCCGGACGTTGGAAGTGGCTCTTCCTGATCACTGGAAAGGTAGCAAGAACCATTGCAGATCTCTAGAATGGAATCAAGCCCAAGGCACAATGGAAATACAAGAAATCAGTTTCCCTAACAGTTGAGACAGAACTGCCAGGGAAACCCTCTTTAAGGCTCTGATCTCTCTGGCCAAAGACTGGATACTGTTCAACCTGTCCTGAGAGAGAAAAACCTTGCCCTCCACGGTATCTATCACTGCCCCTAAATGAACTAACCTAGTTGAAGGGATCAAATGGCTTTTATCCCAATTTATGGAAAAGCCGTGACCTTGAAGGATCTCCAGAGTAATCATGGTATCCAAATTTGCTTGATGTCTGGAAGATGACAAAATTAAAATATCATCCAGATAACATGGTAAACGAATAGATTTGATCCTGAGGGAGGCAGCCAAAGCCACTAGGACCTTGGTAAAAGTCCTAGGGGCCGAAGCCAGACCGAATGGTAGGGCAATATATTCGTAGTGCCGATCACAATAGCAAAATCTAAGGAATTTGTAGTGAGCAGGTCTAATTGGTATATGTAGATAAGCCTCTGTCAGATCTATAGAGGTCAGGACATCATTCTCTCTGATGCTGAGCAGAATGGACTGGAGAGTAGTCATTTTGAATTTTCGATAAACCAATGATTTGTTCAGACGTCTGAGATCCAGAATTGCCCCCCAGCCCCCTGAACTCTTTGGGACCACAAACAATAGAGAGTAACAGCCTTGACCCCGTTGTTCAGATGGGACCTCTCTAATGGCCCGAATATGCAGAAGATGATTGATAGCCTCCTGCATCAACGCTCTCTTAATGGGGTCCGTGGACCTAGGGCTCCTAATGAAAAAGTTCGGAGAGGAGGATTGAAACTCTAGTGCCAAACCAAACCTAACAGAGTCCCTGACCCATGTATCAGAGGTGGAGCTGTCCCATTGATCAGCAAACAATTTTAGCCACCCTCCAATGGGAGCTGCTGTTAAGGACTCACTTGGGGCGACGAAAAAAATCGGCCCCCAGTACCTCTGGGGTTTCTTCTGTTTTGGCCTCCCTGCTGACCGCTGTCAGAAGATTCCGACCTATCCTGTCTAAAACTGGGTCTGTAGCCTGATGTTCTTTGCAATCTGGGAACGTATGGGCCTTGATAGTAGGTCTGAGAGGAACTCCTTCGAAACAACTGGGGCGTTCTGTTTTCAGACCTCCGAAAAAGAGGGGGAAGCACTTTTTTCTTGTTTCTATTCTCAATAAGCAGGGGCTCCAAGACACTGCCAAATAATTTATCCCCCAATATTGGGGCTGATGCCAGCTTGCATTTATGCTTGGTATCCGCCTGCCAATGTCTGAGCCATAGTAGTCTCCATGCTGATACATGAGATGCTATGGCTCTAGACGAGAATTTGACTGCATTAAATGTGGTGTTGGTGGAGAATTCTGCCGCTGCAATAATCTTAGCAATGTCCTGGTGGGCTCTGACATTTGACGCCAGCAATATATCCCTCAAGTGGAAGAGCCATCGTAGGGAGGACTGTGTAAAAAAGGATGCAGCTATAGCTGCCCTAATGGCCCAGGTGTCAGAAACATGCGCCCTACGGAGTGCCAACTCTGCTCTCTTTTCCTCCGGTCTCAGGGCTTCCTCGGCCTCGCTGGGAAAGGTTGAAGAAGAGGCCAGTGCCACAATGGGCTCATCTACCTCTGGTGTTTTGAGAAAATTTGAAAACTCTGGTGCCAAATTATAATATTGTTTATCGTACCCTGTTGGGGCTGGGTAGGATGCTGCTGATGCCCATTGATTTTGTACTAATTCAGCAAACATATGAGGGACAGGAATAGTTTCTGCCTCATTAGCCGGTTGTGAGAATATTAGATCCTCGGATTCGTCCTGAGACCCTGTTGACAATGGATGAGGGATTGATGTGCCTAGTTTAGCGGTGTTCTTTGTTTTGAACAGTAAAGATTTAAAGAGGTGCGGACGAAAAAGGCCAGAAAAGGTAAGTTGGTCCGGAATGAGGCCTTTGTCATCCAACATTCCTTATTCTAGTGGGTCAGCCTCTGACAACCCCAAGTCCATCTGATGGATCAACCCCACCTCCATGGGAACATCCTGGTCATCTAATTCCACCTCCTCCCGAAGACCCTGGGCTGGTATGTCAAAGATATTGGAGAATACCTGAGTTTGATGATGTCCCATATGTGCAAAGGATCGAGCAGACAAGGATCCTGCTTCCGAAGTAGCCGAAAAGTGTCTGGTCCGGATGGATTGCTGAACTCCAGCTGCAATGCCCTTTTGTATGGCCATCTCCATCCATTGCCTCATTTTGATGGGAATAGTCTCAGGTAATCCCTCCTCCTGTCTTAAACCGGCGGCTGTAGGGGTGAAGGTTGCCTCTGGGATTCTCCGGGCAGTGCTCATTGGAGGAGATATGCCTATGGGAGGCTGTCCAGAAATAGCCTGTCTGGGCTGGGTGGATAAGTCCAAGGGCCCCAACAATGTACTTGGGCCCTGATCTGATTGTTGTGTCATAGCCATCTTGTCCGCTTCCCTGGCCCATTTCTGCCACTGCCTTTCCAAGGCTTGGTGCCGTCTATGGGCATCCATATCCGCCACCTTATAGGCCTTTTTGGGGCCCACTGACTTATCTCGGGATTTATTTGTCTTGGAGTGGAAGACGTTGTCACCTTCCATTGTGGAGGACTGAATCTCATGTCTCTAACTGTAATTTTTTTAAATAATAATAATAATAATAATTATTATTATTATTATTATTATTATTATTATTAGTACTTAGGGGTTGTGCCTACCCGTGGTTGAAAGTAGGGAGCTTCTCCAGGAGTGTAAGTCTATATATATATATCTATATACAAACACACATATATATATATATACATATGCCTATATCTATATGTAAGCCCGTATATATGGGAAACAGTATCTAAGGGTCCCCAGCAAAGGAAACCCGCCCCCCCAAGCACTCCAAGCAGAAATATTCAGGATCCCTGGTCCCGAACAAGGGAAACCAGCTATACAGGTCCTAGATGGATCCTTTCCTGACAAAAACATCCCGCTGTTTGAAATGGCACTTGAGGCTTCGCTCCAATGTAACGATCCAAAAGCAATTGCGAGAGGGGAAAAAAAAAATTCCTTTTTAAGGACTATCCTGCTTATCCAATGCCAGCAGAAATAATCCCAGGAAAGTGGAGTGGGGAAGTACTTGCCCTGGTTCCCAAGAAGGGAAACCAGCGGGGAATGGCGCCTGTAATATTTAAGCGCAAACTTGAAGCCAGCTGTTTAAAAAGGTGGGAAGGCAGAATCTCCAATGTTAAATGCCTGAGCAGTTTAACAAGCCGCTGCTGCTGACTTTCCAAAATGTCAGACAAACGATCCTGTAAGAAGTGAGCCGTGGCTGCGAGCGTTCTGGCAAGATCACAAAAATAAGACGATCGGGGAATTAGATAGGCTAATTGCCTGAAGCGGCCATCTCAGACTGCCTGCGAAGTGGCAGGCTCCATCAGTCACAAAGAGCTGCTCTCAACTGATCGGGGTGATAACCTAATAGGGGGAAAAATTTGCAAGCCGAATTAACCCAAGAGCAAAGCTGAATCTTGACTAGGTGAATCAGAAACCGTTCCAGTCAGGGAGTGCACAACCTCTTACCACAAAGGCTGAGCTAAAACTGGGGGACGCTGAGGAGGTGTCCCGTGGAGGAGGAGGAGCGTCCCAAAGTTTTAAGCCCAGCCTTTCCAGAAGAGACTGAAGCACCTCCTACTTCTGGGTGCTCTGAACAGCTCATGGGAGAATAGGCAGCATCTCAAGTTTGAGGCTGATAGAAAAATGGACCAAGTATTCAATAAACTTGCAGAATCAATTAACAATTGCTATATATGTGAGAAATAAAGTATTGTAGGGCAATTTTTAATCATTAGCTCAATCTACTGGAGAACTATTTCCAAAGACTGCTTAATGATTCCAAAATAAAGAAAATAACTGAGTGGTGTATTACTAGGTTTGGTTCTGGGCTCACGCTCAATATTTTTTCTAATGACTTGGAAGGAAAATCTTACTAAACTGCAGATGTTGCAAGATTAGATGGAATAATTAAGACCTGGGTGGGGGGTTGGGGGGGGAATGTTCAAGTCAATGTTGATTCCTGGTAACTGCCTGGACAAGTCCCTGGATTTTTCTTGGCAAGATTTCCGAAGTGGTTTGCTATTGCCTTCTTCCAAGGGCTTAGTGGAAGTGATTGGTCCAACATTACTCAACTGGTTTTGTTTCTAAGGTAAGAGTTGAACTAAGACTCCCAATTTTTAGTCTGGTGCCTTAACCGCTACATCAAATAAGCTCTCTAATTAAGACCTAAAAGATATAAAAAAAATTCAGAATGATTTTTAATAGCCTGGAAAATTAGAAAAAGCAGTACAAACACGATTTTTTAATTTAGAAAAATGAAATCAAATGCACAACTTTAAGCTTGGAGAACTTAGTTTAACAATATGAATCATTAGAGCAGAATACGAATCACAGCATGAAATTGCAGCAAAAAGAGTAAATATAAGTATGTTTAAAGCTATGATTTCTTTAAATCAAGCTATGCTTCCTTTGAATCAAGCTTGACTCCCTATGAGTTCACCAATACCTCGCTGAGGCTTTTTTGGCAACGACACTGAAGTGCTCACCTACTGCTTTGTCCTGAAATTTCATTGTGGTCTCTCACCTAAATATTAATCAGACTCAACCCTTAGCTTTTTAAAGTCAGTCAGAATCAATCAGCTGTGTAATTTTCAGGCTCTATTTAAAATAGCTTCCAAACAGAGAAAGCAATATTTTTACTCTACTCTGGTCAGGTTCTGTACCTATTCTGGACCCAAACCCTTTTCCAATAAAACAAACACAAACAAAAGGGAATAGAAGCCTTTTAATTATTCTTACAAATCCCTGGTTAAAAGGCTGCTGCAAACTAATTAACTTTGATAAGCACAAGCCTCACCACAACTGTTCAAGGCTGCCAAGAATAACAGGTAAGAAATATTTTACAACACAAGAGTCTTCAAATACCAACTTAAGATACTGCAATGTCCATGAGGCTGCAGTTTCAAAACATTTTTGCTTCCCACAAAGAACGTCTGATTCACAGCTGGCTTTTATCTTCTTGAAGGAGGGGCCATTACCTTGCAGCCTTACTCCCGAGTCACCCATGCTATTGCAGCTGCTCTTTCCTACGAGCATCCCTGTGCGCACACACACTTGGCACAGGCTCCTCAGGAACCTCCTCTTCGCTGCTGCCAGCCCTCACAATCTCTGAAGGCAACAGTCCACTCCCTAGTGCGTCCTGGCCCCTCATCTGAGTCCTCACTCTCCTCAGCCGTCTGCACCTGCTGCCGGCTAACCACAACGGTACCTTAAGTACTGTGTCCAATTCTAATCATCACGTGCATATTGATTGTAAGCGAACCAATGTTAGAACCCTAACCCTTAAAAGTTAAAACTGATCGGGGAAAAGAAAGTAAGCCCTATAAAAATGGTAAAGTTTTGCATATAGTTAGATTGAAAACAGAATAGAGAAGCAATCACAGGTTTAAGTTATAGGTAGGTAGTTTCAACTGAATAGCTCGAAAAACCTCTAAATGGTAAGGAGAATTCAGAAATTGAACCCCATACCTAGGCACAGGGTTACATAACTATAAATATATTAATGGATAAATGCTTCCCACATCCATCCTTTCTCTTCCTTTTCAGTGTTCATCTTTCTTGTTTCAGATTAACAAGAAAGTAAAAGGCTAGTCTTTTTTTCAACATGCTACATTTTTGGCACATGACCTGTTAGGAATCTTTGCTCCTAATGTTTCTCCTAATGTGATTAAACTGTTTCAAGACCATTAGGAAAAAATACCATGCTTCTGTGGCTGTATGTCAGGTGCAAGGAGTAACAGTTATTGTACTTTTCCTAACATGTAAGAAAAGAAACAGTTGAAATAGCGGGAAAGTGTGTCCCTTGAATTTCCAGTGATTCAGGCAAGGCCTGACACAGCTTCTGAACACAAGAGCAATAGCAGTAGCACTTAGACTTATATACTGTTTCACAGTGCTTTACAGCCCTCTCTAAGCGGTTTACAGAGTCAGCATATTGCTCCCAACAATCTGGGTCCTTATTTTACTGACTTCAGAAGAATAGAAAGCTGAGTCAACCCTGAGCCAGTGAGACTTGAACTGCCAAACTGCTGACAGTCAGGGAAAGCTGGCCTCTTCAGAAGACATTTTTATTTCAAGTTGGAAATAGCTGATAGGGTTGGGGTTAGGCTGGCTGAGCCAAAGACTGATGCTTTAGTATAATCAGTTGATTTGGTGTATATGATTTACTTCTGGTACATATAACCATATAGCTGCAATACTTTGATAAATTAGCTAAAATCATAAATTTCGTTTATTTGGGATATATAACATTCAAAGAATGTGGTGAATACTCCTATAAACACTTGTCAATCTCTAACAAGTTGTCATCTTTAAACTTATTAATAGCCTACATAAGCTATCTGAACTAAGGCTATTGTGCCAGCAATGAAAAATTATTCCTAGAAATATTCTTTTTATCACGAGGTATAAAATTTAATGTATAAATCTAAATCATCTAAATCACCTTTATACCCAGTGAAGTTCTTCTGTACAAACACTGAGATCTTGGCTTCTCCTGAGTGACCCTGTTCTCCTTCCTTCTTCGGTAAATAGCACTTGAAGAATTGTAATACAGTTTTGGGCTTGTTAAACTATAATTTAGCTTCTAGGTATAAAAACAGCTTCAAAATTCAAATTAATATTTAAAACTTTTCATACATTCAGATCTTGATCTATAAAACTCATGCTACAATTACAACAGAAACAGGCTGTCCATCCTAACCATGGAAGTTTGTTGAACGACTGGTTCAGTCATTCTCTTCCTCTAATTACAACCAATCTCATAGGACTGATGCTGTGCAGGGAAAAAATGGTTATTATGAAACTAAAAGCTCCTAAATTAAAGTTATGAAAAAGTTATTAAATTAACAAACAAACAAATAAATATATGGACAACTGTTTTCAAATTGAAACACAAAAATTCCAAAATGAGTAAAACAGTCAATTTCATGCTCAAAACAGCTGTTTTAAACTTGACACAAGCTGTTTCAAGTTCAGAATGCCAAGAAGGTTTTTCTTGTCCACTGTTACATTGAAAAAACAAAGATCTAGTTTTTTGCCTTTCTTTTCTTCTTATATCTTAATTTAAAATATTTTGTTAAAGTAAACAAAATAATGATATTGGCTAACTTCAGATCACTGAACATTAGATATGTTTGTTATTATATGTCAGAATCTTTCGTTAAATATCAGAAATACCTCATTACAAATTGAAGATATTGATATTTGTGCACCCTAATCAGGGACCAAATCTTCCTAATTTTATACAGATTGATTTTTTTTATTCAACTGAATTTTACTAGAGAATAATGACTATTTAGTAAGATTAAATCCTGAACTCAGAGGCTATTTTAGCCAAAAAAAAAAAAAGCCAGAGTTCCTAATTTATCTTATGAGCAAATACTTTACAGTTTTCTAACTTTCATAGTGCAGATTGAAAACATAAGCCAAAAATCGATTGTGTGAATTCTGGTTTCTTGTTATTTCCAAATATTAACAGAGATTTATTTCTGAGTTTAGTATTACCATGGTCAGAGTGTAAATTATAAAAGACTTGCAAAAATTGCTAATAACAAAATTTCATTTGTTGCTTGCTCATGTTAAAGACCTGATGAATACAGTTACCAAAGGGAATCAGATAGCATGCAGTTGCATCAAACAAATGTATTCCCCAGGATATTTAGCTTATTATATAAGGGTTTATAGAATAAAAGGCTGTAAAGAGAATCTGTAAGTTCTTTAGACTTACATTAGACTCAAACAACAGGACAGGGCTCCCTTCCTCAAATTGGGAAAGAAAAAGGAGAGCAAAGGGCAGAGATATACATACAATGGGGCAAGGAGAACAAGTGTACTTGTAATTCATCGTACAAATGATGTGAATCTTGTGCTTTGCATTTTCAGCATAATGCAACTGCTGTAAATTATATAATTTGTGTTATTTATGCAATATAAACAATACTATTATGAGTTGTATTATATACCAATTCTGTACCAAAGAAAGAGACATTCTCGTATCTGCTTAAGCATTCTGGGTGAAGGAACTGAACATTTCAACAAAGCATTTTTGGAATCTGGGAATAGAGTACTTTGTAAAAAATTTAGCCTTAATCACCAAAATAAAGTAGAATAAAATGTTTTGTGCCAGTTAGTTCTCATTATTTGAAGAGCTTAGGAGAAGATTGCTGTCAAAGTCACAAATGTTACTTCAGCTCTCATTTATTATTTTACTATTGCAGGAAGCAAATTGTGGATTTAAACTTAATGTAGTGAAAAAGTATTACAATAAAATACCAGTGAACAAATACATACATCCTTCCCTGACAAAACAATGGCCCTTTTGTTTTATCTTTTGTTCTCTCATCAAGTTATTGGTGAAAATTAAGAAATGCAAAGTTAAAAACCATTGGCAACTATTCATCAGTTGACAACAATGAGTTCACAACATTTCTCTAAAGAAAAGCATGGATGAGAGATCCCTCTCTAATCAGTTGTAAAAATTTGGAGAGTGATACAGACTGTCATGTCCCTGTTGGAATCTGATTCGGAGGGGGAAGCCGAGTAGCTGACAGGGAATGGGAGTGTGACTCTGTTGGCTGTGGAAGAAACTGGGGAAGGGCAAAGGCCAGCTACGCAGAGCAGGGAAGAGGTAGAACAAGGGAGAGGTAATTCAGAGGAAGATCCAGGCCCACCCCTTCTTCATCCTAGGGCATGCAGGGAGGAACGGAGAAGGGAGCAACGTGAGTTGCGTGGCTTATGGGGGAGGAAAGGGCTCTGATTCCTTCATTACCTGCAGCTGGGAACACAGTGTTTAAAAAAGGAAGCTGCACACAGCAAAGTTGTTGAGAGCAAATCGTGAATTATCTGGTATCATCGAGGCTTATCTAGGTTCCTGGCATCTTCCCAACTGTGTGTGTTTGCTGGGCTTTCAAGTCTGCAATTCCTTCTCCTGTCCTGTCAAGTTAATTACTGCAATGTGGTTTGTGTGGATTTTCATTTACAGTTTTGTGTGTACTTTGTTTTCGGACTGAATTTCCTCCACTTAGAGGAGAGTTTTTTCTCCAGCCAAAGGTAACTTGGACATTGGAAGCAAAGTTGGAGGCACTAAAGGGACACTTCTTGCTTATTTGACTGTGTTGCCCTTGTGCTACAGCCCGGGTCATCACACAGACATTCAAACATGTCCAGAATTTCATGGCCTTAATCAGCTAGCACTAATATATTAAGATATATTCCAAGAATTTGTCTTAACATCTCCTGAAGTGTACTTAAAGGGCAGAAGAAAATCAATGGGTTTATTTGTACAAATTTGAATGTCTTATAGCATGGTATTTATCATGGGGTTACATGTATATTACTGAATGCTACCACATTTTTCTTCTATAGCCCATCTTTTAATAGGCCATTTCCTCTGGGTTCCCTTAGCAAAGGGAAGCAGGAAACATCAGTAAAATGTAATGCAATGCAATATGATGTACAAAATCCATGTTATTAGTCCTTGTATATTAATTACATTAAAAATAAATATTTTCCAAATGTTCTTCTGTAGTAGGTAAATCCCTTCATGTGCCTTCTTTTTTGAGTAGAATTCAGGTTTTTTATTATGACAATTAATTTATCAATATGGAATATGGTAGTAAAAAATAAGATATATTTGGAAAATGTAACAAATATTTTTATTTTAAAAAAAGAAAAGGAAGCCAACAAGGAAAGGGGATGACTACCTGGAGATTACTTAGATTTGAAGTTTCAATAGTTTTCTCCTCCCAGCAGTCATGTGACTGCACTTCTGGCAACTAGGCTGCATTTATCGCCATTTGCAGTATCCCATGGTCACCTGACCATATGTTTTGCTGAAAACTGGCATGTACTGGCAAGTTTTGGGCAAAACCATGCCAATAATGAATGACTGATTCACTTAACTGTTGCATTCATTTAATAGTCACCCAAAAAAGATCATAAAATTGGATTGGTCATGTGACCAGCCAGTTTTATAATCCTCACAAGTTATGACCATGGTGGGCAGGCCCCATTACAGTTGTAACTCAAGGATTACTTGTACAATTTCTCACAGAGGATGAGCCATCTTTATTTAAATGTCAAGACTCAAATTTTTTATAAACACATTTGAATTTAATTTCTGAAACTTCTTTAACTACAGAATGGCAGGCTAATGGAGCATTTTTGAGAGGGCTGTTCAGCTCTCACATATTTATTAACTAGGACAATTGTGCAAAAACAAAATGATATCCTATTGAATTCTCTGAAAAAAATGGAAATGAGCCACAAATTAAATGTAGGCTCAGATTTTAGTGCAAAAGATAAAAACAATACAGAATCAGCCTGATTTACTAAAAATAAATGTATAAAAAGTGGAATCTTATCACAGAGAGATAATCTGAACAATGTAATAACGCAGACAAATTATTGCCTTACAATTGCAGGAGGAGCAGAATGAAAGAATGATAACTTTGGGATGGAACCAAATATGTCTTTACAATGAAAGGCATTAATCAGCATTTCATTATTTTTCAATATTATACAGAAAGCAGCAATCTGACCCAGCAGAAACTGAAGAACATTTAAATAGTATATTACAAAAAAAAAATACTGATCAACAAAAAAGTTTTTTAATCAACATTTAACTAAAGACAAAACTAAATGAATTTTAATTAAGCAATTAAAAATTTAAAAATGAATAAAACTCCATGATCCTATGGCATTTCAGCAATATATTATAAGATTTTTCAGTAAATTCTGATTAAACCTTTAAACCAAGTAACAAACAAGACTCAGGCACATCTTGGAAACAGACTTTTCTGTTCTTACCCAACCTGGTTCCAAGAGAGCAAATACAAGACAAAGGAAGCAGCCCCCACCTTTTAAGGTTTAATCCACAAATTCTGTTTCTTGATAGATAAAAGGCTGCTGTAAACTAATTAGCTCCATCAAGAAAGAGCTTTGCCAAGTTGTTTGTCAAGGCTGCCAAAAACCCAGAGATAAGAATTAGTTTACAAGAGTTTTCAAATACTAACTATGATGTTCACAAGGCTGAACTTCAGAGCGTCTTTGCCTTCTGCAAAAAAACGCTTCTTCAAACCTGGCTTTTATCCTCTTGAGGGAGGGGCCATTACCTTGCAGCCTTACTCTCGAATTGCCTGTGCTGCTGTAACTGCTCTCTCCTACGATCAATGCTGTGTGCAAGCGCACTTGGCACAGGCTCCTCGGGAACCTCCTCATCACTGCTGCCAGCCCCTACAATCTCTGAAGGCAGCAGTCCACTTCCTAATGGTCCTGGCCCCTCATCTGAGTCCTCGCTCTTCTCCACCGTCCGCACCTGCTGCTGGCTAACCACAACATTTTCATTGCTATGATTTATAAAGTAGGAATGGATTTGACTCCTCCTTAAAGATATTGACCTGTTTTATTATTGAATGTGTATTATAAACTTTTATAGCAATTCTTGCTAAGAGGATAAATGTTTTTTTAACTGAGATAATATATCCTGACCCTGACTTTGTCCTGCAGATGTATATGACAGAAAATATCAGATACATATTGAAGGCTATTGGCAAGATAAGCCAAAAGACCAAAGGTAAACTATTTTCCTTAATGCTGAAAAAGCCTTTGATCATCTGAAATGACCTTTTTGGTTGCAGATCTGCAAAAAGTACGTTTGATCTTAATTTATTTACATGGGATACAGAGTCCTATAAAGCAGTAGTCCCCAACTGTTCTGGCACCAGAGACCTGTTTCATGGGGGGAGGGGTTGCGTGCAGCCTAGATCCTGCACATGTGCAGATGAAGCTTTGCTTACTCGCCTACCACCTGTTTGGCCTGGTTCCTAACAAATCAGGGACTGGGGACTTCTGCTATAAAGAACAAAAAGCTAAAATTATTGTGAGTGTTATTTCAAAGTAATGTACTTTACTGATATTTACTGATTACCCTGGTAATCCGAGTTCATCAAGAAACCACAATCCTAGAAATTAAATTAGTTGCACAAGAACACAAATTGAAAGAGTTTGCTGATCATATTTTACTAACAACTGTTCATCTTAGAATCTCTGTTTTAGAAATTGAGGGGGGGGTGTTGTTGAATTTAATCCTTCGCTGTTCATTAGTCTAGACAGACAAACAGACAGACAGACAGGGATAGATTAGATGAATAGGTGAGAGAGAGGAGGGAGAGAGGGAGAGGGAGAGGGAGAGGGAGGGAGGGAGGGAGGGAGAGAGAGAGAGAGAGAGAGAGAGAGAGAGAGAGAGAGATGAACAGCAAGGATTAATTAAATTCAACAACCTGTAAAAAAATTTTTACTATTATGCCAATTGCCTAACATAGATTTCAGAATGGATTGTACTTCTTTATACTTTCGTCATCTTAATGGAAGAGGCAGACCTCCTGTGGCTGTATATATCTAGGTTGATATACCCAGAAAGAAACCATCTTAAGAGATTATCAAGCAATTTACTAAATGCTTGAGATAAATACAGAAAAATAATTAGTCCATACTTTTCCTTTTGTAGCTTCTTACTAAATGTCTTTCGTTATGATGAAGAAAGCACTAAGAAATTTGCTCAATGGTGAGAAAATAATCTATTTAAATTACAAGATATTAGTATTAAGAGGATTCTCAAATTGTTTGCTCTTCCATGCTTAGTTGGTTCCAAAATTCTCAAGTAAATAGTACAGCACAACTAGCAAACTGTTACATGAAATATTAGCCTTACTTAAAGACCAATTTATCATATATCACTATAATTTCCATATTAGTCTTACTTCCATCTATAATCACTATTTATATTTTCCTTATTTTCTCCAATACCCTCTCATTTGTCACTCCTTCATCTATGTATGGTGAAAGATGCATTTGTGAACCCATAGATATTAAAGACATTTAAATATTTTTCAGAGTTCTCTGATTATTTAAAAACAACTGTGAATCTAAGCAAACCTATGAACTATGGGATATATTTTCCAAAAGAGGTCCAACAGTACATTGATATATGAACTATCTTAACTACTGAATAAGCGATAAGTATTGGGAGAATAGCTACACATGTATAACTGAGAAAAAAAACAAATAAAAATACAAAATCACAATAGATTGACTACTGAAGAAGTATAATAGTTAAACTTGCTTTGGGGAGGCATGTACAATACTTTTTTAAGATGCTATTTCTGACATGTAATGATAATATTTTTCTACAATACTGAGCATTTATATGACATTCTTGAAGTGTTCTGCATAGGTTATTTTAATAAAGAACTAGACAGCATGTGACCCATACTTCCATACTTAAACAGAGAATAAGAATGATCGGTAGATTTAAAAAATCTGTGACAACAGGAGCAACTTCTGATTTCCTGACAGCTTCCCAATTGAGTTGCATTGTGGGAAGTTGGCAGCGAGCACCAGAAAGGTATCTCCTCCCTCCCTTTTCCTTCCCAGGGGGTAAGTAAGTGGCTGCAAAATGTGGGAGTACAAAACGCGGGAAGGGAGTATGTCAATCCACAAATGACTGGCACAGTACAAGTGCAGAGAGACTAGTAGAAGATGCACCATTTCTCTGTTAACTTTCTGTTTTCCACCAGCAAAGACTTTGTTAGTGGGAAGGTTACAAGAAGTCTGGCAATCTTATCATTTCCTTCTGGTTCCCTCAACCACAGCAGTGCAACAGTGGCACTGAGCAACAGGCACAAAGTAGCACAAAGTCTTCCCAAATTCATTTCTTTAAAAGTACAGCATTTTGTACATTAGCCTGTTTTAAATAGCTTTGTTCATAAAGTTTTGCCTTATGATGCAGCTTTTCGCCCAATGAAAGATTACATAGCATCAAACAGACACAAGAGTTTTAATAATATATCGATAATGGTCCTTAACTACCCAAAGAAGTAGTTCACAGGGATTGTAGCATCAAAAGGAAGTGGAATAACTCTTAACTAAAAGCATAGCAAGCCCACCTAGTGACTTGCTCTAGCTTGAAAAAGCTTTATCATTGTCCCAGTCACCAAGTCAAACAACATACAATGACAACTGGGACTTGACTCTCCATTGCCAAGAAATGAGGTCATAAAGCACGATTGCATAAAGTTGCACAACAGCCATTGCACAGCTTAGGAAAGAAGCATGAGGAACATCACACAGGTCAGGAAGGGAGCACATGGGTTCAAGAGTGAGTAAGAAGCATTGCATGAATCAGAGAAGATGATAAGAATGCGCGAGAGGTAGCATAGGACATAGCAGAGGGGAAGTGAGAGGTGTGGCACAGGTCAGGAAGGGTGCATAAAGGTGCAAAGGGATATGCAAGCAGTGAAGCATGTGTCAAGTGCAGTGTGCATGGTTGAAAGAGTGCATGAGAGGCATGGTGAGGGTCAAGGAGGGTGCAAGGGAGTGTGTGAGGAGGACAGCATGGGTCACAGAGTACAAGGTGATGCACCTAAAGTACTGGGCAGGTTGAAGAGAGTACATAACATGTGTGATAGGTATGGTGCGGGTTGGGATATGATGGCCAGCAAGAGCACAGATGGCCTGGGAAAGGATACATAGGTAGGGAAATCTTAACCCAGAGATCTGCAACCTTCCCTGTTAGCTTCCTCACTGACTTTCTGGGAATCACTGGATGAATCACAAGATGGGTGACATATAGATTTAATAATAAACAAATAAATAAAATAAAGCTGGCATGGAAGATTGCAAATGGCAATCATGTGATTGGGGAATGCTTGGCAACTGGTCATTAATAGAAATGGGTTGCCAAGCACCTAGACCATGGGGCTGTTGGGATGGCTGGAAATCGGAGAACTGGCCATAAGCATTCATTCAGTGCTGACTGGATGGTTATAGGTCAAGAACTATTTGCATTCGGAATAAAATAAGAAGGAAAAAATCTTGCCTGTTCTGAACCAACCTAGGAACCAACTAACCTCAGTCTAGCAAAGAATAGGTTAGTGGCCAAATTGTCTTTTGATTCCATGCATAATAATACATATACATTTCAGAATTAGCACACAGATGTAGTCTAATTTGAGTCTTCCATTCTACAGTACCCAAGGGTGGGATTCTCCTGGTTTGGACTGGCTTGGGCAAACCCCTTGTTCTGATGATCAGCTGGCTCCAATCCGGTTCGGTCCGACAAGCATATGAGCCCTGCTCACCCACCCCTGCTCTTCCTGTGCTTTATTTCCTTTTGTTAGAGCACAGCTGATTTCATGCGGCAGAGCGGTTTACCGCGCCTCAGCTGTTTGATTCATAGGGGCTGCAGTTGAAGGTAAGTATTATCTTTTTTAAATGCAGAGCACGTGTTTGGCGCGCGCTCACTGAACAGGTTGTTACACCGGTTGAATCGCACCAGTGACAGTACCTCATTCTATAGCGGAAGTGTGTCTGAACTATAGCTTCCAGCATCCGTTATCATTGACCATATTGGTTCAAACTAATAGAATAAAAGATTCAGCAACATCTACAGGGCCATAGATTTCCCACCACCCTGCTGATCCTCAGGACTAATTTGCATCAAAAACAATTCACATGGATTCACTTCTAATGGAAATTGCTGTAAAGCATTATTGATGCTGGTGTTATAACCCTCGATCTGGATATGATGCCCAGATGTGATGACTTTACTAACTAAAACAGACATCACAAAAATGAAAAAACAATGGCAACATGAAGGCGATGGATTTCTTTTGCGCATCTTACCTGTCTCTCGGGACCCATTGGCTCAGATTCTCGTCTCCGCTGCCGGATAGCTGGTGCTGAATATAAAGGGGACTGTGATGGGCTTCCTGGTTGCTGCTCATGTTTACTCTCAGAAACTGTGTGGCACTGCAATTCATTTCTGTGGGAACTGTCCTCCTCAGCCACAGGCTGCATACCTCGGATTCGCCCGTCGTGTATTTTGGGCCTGACTGCTGCTTCTGCACCCAGTTGCCTCCTTTCATCCCCTTCTTCTATGGGCTTTAGTTCCTCGGGTTCCTCATCTGTTGTCCCAGATGTGCTTGGTTCAGCACCAGGATGAAAGTCCTTCAGTTCTGTCTCTTTATCAATTATAACCCACTCTTTGCTGTCAAAGTCCTCCTCCTCAGCCAGGGGCACTGATCGGAAAGCATTACTGAGAGCTTCATGCTCCACAGAAGCAGATACATCCATCCTGCCACTTGCCTGTCGGTCTACCTGACCAGTCTCAATAGACAGCATCTGTGCTGGCTGAGAAGAGCATACAAGCCGGGAAGGAGAACAAGGTAAATCTACTCGGGATCTGAAAATAAAAATAAAAAGGCCAGGTCAAATTAATTTTAAAAATTAAGAATTTAGGATTATTAAAGAATAATACAGATCCTATGTGGACTCTATTTGTTCTGTTGCCTCACTTATGGAATGATCTTCCAGGAATATTTTTTAACATCCACTATATCATTTTCAGAGTACTTAACTTAAAATGTTTTAATTTCATTTTATGCTTTTAAATTTTATTTTTGTTTTATTTTCCATTTGTCTAGATCAGGCCTGTCAAACTGGCAGCCCATGGGCTGGATATGTCACATGCAGGCCACACCCACCTGGCTCCGCAAAGGTAAAAAACACCATGATAGGTCACAATCCGGCCCGTGACATGATCGAGTTTGACACCCGTGGTCCAGATGAAGTAATACCCACTGAATAACATAAATACTGTATATTTCAATAAAAGCCATTTATATTTAAATCAGAGAGTTTTATATGAGCAAGTTATAGTCTATTCATTGACAAAGTAAGTAATTTTAAAATGTGAGCATAACATAAAGGTTCAATAGAGATCTACAAGTATTTGAAGTAATGAACTGCACAATTAAATTTCTTTTCTCCATCGCTTAGCACTGATAGGTCTGAGTAATAAAAAAAGGGGGGGGAGGCGGCGGAATAAACTGATTTAAAATAATCTGAAAGAATATGTGGCTTTTCCTTATGGGTACATTTAAATCATAACACGATGTTTGTTTGTTTGCTGTACTTTGAAGCCAACCAACTCCTTGATGAATTTGGGTGGGAAACAATATGTGTCTGTGTGGGTTGGTGTTTTTTTTTATAGTTGACATAAAAATTATCATAAGAAAACAAGAACCATAAAGTCGCCACAATAATCTTATCCCGAGGCCTGGGAGGACAACCAAATTTTTTAAGAGTTTATGGAAAGTCATTACATACAGGTGTGGACATAATCAGCTTTTGCACTGCTTTTTTTGACTATTAGCTACATGCCCAAAGCTTGAACAAGAGTGCATAAAAGCCACTTAATTGGCCCTAAGCAAACCTTCGTTCATGCTGATCAACTTTTCCATCAGCAGTGGAGAGGCGTTCTGACTCAGGACTATTCACACGACGGTATCTCAGAGAACGTGCTTGAGTTGTAGGGGAGTCCGGCACAGCTCGCACGGGGGAGATGGGGCACACGCCACTTTTCTGATCTTCTTCTGCTAAACACTGTGTCTGAGACAGAAAAGGAGAAACCCTTGAGAGTACAATAAATCCACAAAAATACACAAGGTAGTGAGCATGATGCAGCCTATCATCTGACAGTGCTAATTAAACATCTGATTTCACACATGCATCAATCCTTGACAGATTATATCTAGGAGAGTGCAATAGTGATAATACCTTTTGGCCATGACGACATAATCCAATAAAATAACAGAATTCATGTTAAACATCAAGAGAAACATTGTAATGTATCCTTTATATCTTTAGCGCAGTAAAGACATACATCTCATTTGAATGTCAAACAGAGTCAGTTTACATTAAAACATGCTTCCATGTTTAAAATTAACTATTTTACTTAATATATTGTCTACTCACAAAGTCACTATTCTTTGGAAGAAAATGAAAAGATTAGTACACATTCAAAATGGTCAAAAAGCTTTACTTTGCTGATGCTGATCCTGAGTTTGTTGCGATTTACATCAGTCTCTTCCCAAACTTCTCCTTCATTGAAGGGAACATTTGGAGCCTGCCCTAAGTTATTTTCTGTTGGCCGGACAGATAAAATTGGGGGTGCGTTCTCTTGGTCACTCAGGTGTTCTCCTTGCAAAACATCCTCTGTGTTCTCGCGAAGTAAATCTCCAGGAACTGGAGTGATATTAACCACACTAAAGGAGAAATAATGTACAAACGTCAGATTACAAGACTAAAGCTTTAGAATTATTATTTCTCACAGTATCACAAAGACCTCACTCGTTCACAGCCAATACTTTAGATAATGCATACAATGCAACAGAACATGAAGCTTAAAGTAAGTTATCTTATCTCATCTTGAGGTACCACTAAATTCAATGGATGGCTGAAACTTTGTTATTCCTCTTACATTTAACTATTCAAAACAACATATTCTTTATTGGCAGCCTGGAAATCTTATCATGAGGACACATAATATTTACTTAGCAAACTACAGAATTTCTTGTCCTTCAATAAAAAAAAAATACTGTTATCCGTCATTATGATGTCTTATGGCAGGAGGAAATTCAGAAATATAGCACCTACTATAGGTGGTACTAGATGGTACTACCTATGGAAGAAAGATGAGCTAAAAGAAAATACATAAACATAATAAAATATATTATTTTTCATTTTGACAGCAAAATAGAACTGGGATAACTCTTGCTTATTTTAGCTTAAATCTTGAGATGTGGCTTATGTATAAAATGCTTAGATTCTGACCAAGGTTTATGATCTTTCAGAGGAGTTGCCTTAAAAGGACACAAGGCAACCAGAATACATTTCCAATACATTTCCACAGAACTATATATCTTGATATGACCCTATATGTATTTTCCCATGAAATAACTGTTATCCACTCCCACAGAAGATCTTTAAATTACATTGGCTGTTTATTTCTTCCTAGTTGTCTTCACCAGATCCACTCAAATGGAAAATATTCACAAACTCAGAGAATCTCCCAAGATTTAAAAATTAGAGTAGGATCTGAAGCAGCACATTTATGATACCACAAGTAGAGTCAGTTCCATGAGAAGAGCTCTCTGTCTTTTACTCCTATTCATGACAAGAAGTCAGAAGGTGATATTTTCCTATCCTTCCTTTAGCTCTCTCCACTCCAGAAAGATGAAGGACACATAGTTGGAGAAACTGCATTTCTGCATTCCCCACCCGCTGCCCATGAACCAAAGCATAACCTAGATAAACATTCTTTGGATTTCTGAAAAATTATATCCATAAACAGGAGGACATCTTTGGATTTAATCAACTCAAAGGTAATAACTTATAGTCAACATGTCAAGCTCAAATTTCACATTAATATTAGAATACCTGTTATGGGAAAAGATCTGTAACTACAAATATTGACTGTATATAAAATAATTTGTCAGCGCACCAAAAGGCCCTGTAGTGAGATTCTGTGATATTGGTTATATGTGGGTCTGCCACTCACCCAAACATGGCTGCAGTTTGCCTTGTGTTCTGCTGAGGTGGGGTGGATGTACTTGTAGATAATAAAATATCTGTACCAGCTTTCTCCCAGTCAAAGGCCTCATTCTCAGTAATTCCTCTTTCCTTCATGCTATTTTCAAACACAGTCATGATCAGCTAGACAAAAACAAGTTAGAATACTAAAGTTCAAATGTTTATCCACAATCAGAAATAGGAATATAGAAAGACACTTTTTATGAGAGGCAGAATGATGTATGGCAAAGATTCACAACTTGAGCTCCAGAGCCACAAGTAACCTCCTAATCATTGGATGCATCCACTAAGCTTTCCAAAAAAAAAAGCCTATTCCCCAAGTCAAATTTTTTGATTAAGTAGAAACTGAAAATCATCATATGCTTGACTGAACACTAAACATATATTTTCATTAAACATGAACGTGGATGAAATGGAATTTAGTTTATTCCATAACTGCATCATTCTTTGAGTGAAGTAAAAGTCATGAACACCTGTCAACTAGATAAGCTGCAGCTCTCAAGAACAGGCAAAGTATTTCCCAAAACTTAGCTTTCTTAACTAGACCTTTTTTGGAATTCTTCTATAATATTCCCTTACTGCAAAATCACTGCCTCCTCCTTAAAAGAACTTCCTAATACATTTGGGGTTTTTTATTCATCTGATATATTAAAACAGATAGCTAAAACAGGTTAACATCATTATGGAATTATTCACTGGTTACAAATATCCCTAATTTAGGAAATCAGCACAGTACTGAGAGGAAAGATCTGCTTGTTTTTATTATTATGGTTGGTCACACAGTCAGTCAAATGTTTAGATTGGATTTGGCCTTTTTTATCCACCTATTGAATCCTTCCCAAGGAACTGTGATAGGCAAATGTTTGATGTTATTAAAATTATTGTTGTACAATGTAAATGGTTCCTACTAAAACTTCCTTTTGCAATTGACTGATAGTGATGCCGATGATGTCAATATGTTGTGGAATTGCAGCCAAAGCATCTATTTCTATTAGTACTGCCTTTGCTTTCTTTTGCCACAGTCGTTTGCAGTTCTTTGTATTTTGTTATTTTCTCTATTTCTTTCCCTTCTATTCTGTCTCCAGACTTTTTTGTCTTTCTTATTGGCAATTGCAAAGTCTGAGGTAATATGGCAGGTGCTTGTCTGTATGTTTGTGGTCCCACGAGTTCTTGATGGTGGGACCACAAATGGCAGGGAAATTGTATTTCTTGCAGATAGTCCAATGCACCATTGTTACTACTGTGTCATGTCATTATTTGTGGTCAATCTGTACAATTTTCTCACAGGAGCTATGTAAGTGGTTGTAGTATTGTTTAATGTAGTCATATATCACTTCCCTTACCAGAGCATTGAAGTGGTTTACAATAGAAACAGCAGCAAAACACATAATAAACTAATCATAAAGCAATAGTAATCCTCTGCCCATTTGCAGACAAGTAGGGTAACTAAAGAATCAGTATAGACAACATTGTCAGTGTAACTCAAAGTGGGATATTTCAGATTTACGCGAAGAGTAAGATCAAGTAAAGCTCTCCTGACACTACTTGATTTCTAAGTGGCTATGACTGGTTGTCCACGATACTTTTCTAGATGGTCTTTGTGAGGATCAAAGTAATTTTGTTCCTTTCTGCAGGAATTGTCTCAATAGTATTAGTATCTACCAGAGGTGGTATTCAACCGGTTCACACCTATTCAGAAGAACCGGTAGCGGTGATTTGGCATGAGTCGCAGAACTGGTGGTGACCCCTGGCTGGCTACACCCCCAAACTGAGTCACCTGGTCGCCCACTTGTCCCGGTCACTCTCCTAGCTTTCCCTACCATGTGGTGGCCATGGCGCAGCTCAGGTGGATGTCCCAGAGCTGCTGCACATGCACACTGTGTGTGCGGCTGCTACACATGCAGTACGCATGTGCAACAGCCCTGGGACATCCGCCAGCCTGCCTGCCCTCCCGGAGCACATTTTCTGCCTTCTCCTGGCTGATGCGCCTCAGCCGGCCCGGCCAGCCAGCAGGTGGGTGAGCGGATGTCCCAGGGTTTCTCGCCGCCTTTGTCCTGTTATGCCTGCAGCAGCCCCTCAGGTCGGCTGAGCTGGGAGCCGCCAACCCAGGCTCCTACTCTCCCATGCTTGGTCGACGCCTCTTCACCTTGCCTGAAGCGGCTGGTCCTCCTGCCCCTCACCCTCCCCTCCCTCACATGGCCTGAGAAGGTAAAAGTGACGGCAGGGGATAGCTAAGCGGCCGGGTCCCTATCTTCCCCTCTCCCCCCTCACTCTGTGTGTGTGTGTGTCTATCCCTCAAAGCCACGGCTGGGCTTTCCTTGGTGCTCTTTGCTATTTTCACTTCTTCTTTTTGGAATCCAGACTGGCTGAACAAGGATCGCCAGCCGCGCTGGAAGTGTCTCTGTTGGGCGACCCATCTCCCCCTCCTCTCGCAACTGGCAGCCGTGGTAGGGCTGGGAGGATGGCGTGCACATCCGAGGAGAAGGGTCACCCAAAGGGATGCTTCCAGCGCGGCTGGCGATCCTTGTTCAGCCAGTCTTGATTCCAAAAGGAAGAAATGAAAGTAGCGAAGAGCACTTGGCCAGCCATGGCTTTGAGAGAGAGAGGGAGAAAGAGGGAAAGAGAGAAAAAGAGGGAATGAGAGAGGAAGGGAGAAGGACAAGAAAGAAAAGAAAAAGAAAGAAAAAAGAGGTCCGGGAGTGTTTGTGCAAAGTGCTGCTGCAGCCGCTTACACGAGGCCCCCAAAGCCAGCAGGCGGTAGCGACGGCCTTACTGTGCAGGAACTTCCCTTTCTTTCTCGGCTTTTAGATTCCTATTTGCAATGCAATGGGCAGCAAAGCTAGGTTCGTCCCCTGATCTAGTAGCTGGAAAAGGGGGTGGAGAGAAACTCCCATTGCCAAGGTACACACATGGACGGGGGTCTGGGGAGGAAGCCATTCTCTCTCTCTCCCCCCCCCCCCATAGCTGGACAAAGCTATGCAAGAAGCCAGCCCTCACCGGCACCCAGCTTCACTGACAGCAGGCTTGCAAAAGGCAATGTGGCTCTGCCTGCAGTCAAGATAGACTGGGGAGGCGGAGCACTGAGGAGACCGCAGGAGGGAATCCAGGCAAAGGGGCGAGGGAAGGCATCCGCAGCAAACTGCACTTTCCTTCACCCCCTTCTTTCGGAGGGCTCTGATCGGCTCTCCTTCTCCACCTCTCTTCCAACCCCTTTAGCCAGCCTGCCAGCAGGAGGTGAGTGGGTGGGTCTTATTGTGTTCCAGGCATTTCCCACTCGAATGGCATGCCGCATTTGCAATTCCCCCCCCCCCCCCATGGGGAAGACAGTGGGGGATTTGGGGGCGGGTAGCAGAGGAGCTGTTTTCAAGCCATTGGCTTTTGCAGAGTGGAAAGTCTCCCTCTAGTTATGCAGGCAGAGGCACGCTTCCCATTTTGGTAGCTTCCTGTAGGGAAAATAATTTTTTTTTTAAAAAAAAACCTGTGGCTTGAGCCGGACTGCCAGACTAAGCAGCAGAACCTCTGTGCCCTGAATGGACCCGCCCACACCATCCATAAGTGTGTATCTGCCGGCAGATGGTTTGTACAAAATGAGAGGCTTTTCCTACCCTGGCCAGTAGAGCCACATCTGGCATTACGTGCCTGCCAAGTCTACAGCCTCACCTGTAGCAGAGATGAGAATGTCACCTGTCTCTAGCCCCTAATTCTCTTTAAGCATTGCCAAATGAGGAGCATCACTGACAAACTTTTTAAGCCTAAAGCAGAGAGGAAGGGAGAGAAATATCCAATCCAACCTCTGGTGTGTGTGTGGATGGGTGGGGGGAGAGATGTGGCTTTTTGGGGGTGCATTTTGGAGAAGTGTCAAGATAAATGCTAAAAGGGCAATCAGTTTGGGATTAAATTCCAAATGAAACTGGGTCTTCAGAGTAAGGAGACATAAAGAACTTTCAACTGCAGGTTTCTAAAAATCTTATTAACCCATTAGACCAGAGGGAGCAAAAGAGAGAGGGTCCCAATGAGGACCCTATTTAACTTAGGAATAATGGAATAACAGAGTTGAAAGGGACTTTGGAGGTCTTCTAGTCCAACCCTCTGCTCAGGCAGGAAAACTGAGAATGCCAAGTCTGAGCAGAGGGCCAGGCAAAGGCGTCAGAATAATCTTTGGAGGGGATCCTATACCAGGGGTCTCCAACCTTAGCATCTTTAAGACTTCTGGACTTCAACTCCCAGAATTCCTCCCAGAATTTTTGGAGCTGAAGTCTACAAGTCTTAAAGTTTCCAAAGTTGCCTGCCCTATACCATTTCAGAGATATGGCTGTCCAGTCTCTTCTTGAAAACCTCCAGTGTTGCATCCAGAACATCTGAAGACAAGCAGTTCCACTGGTTAATTGTTCTGTCAGGAAATTTCTCCTTAGTTTTAGGTTGCTTCTTCTTTGTTCAGTTTCGATCCATTGCTTCTTGTTTTGCCTTCTGCTGCTTTGGAAAATACATTGCCCCCCCTTCTTTGTGGCAACCCCTCAAAGCCCTGTTTTGTGACCTGCCTATCACACTCTTGGACAAAGCATGTGAGCCATTTCCTCCTTTCAATGGTCCATAAAAGTACATCTATAGTATGTGGATGCAGATAATAAAGTCGAAAAAAGGTGAAATTTTTTACAGAACTATAGATACATTGAGGCTGGGGGGTAACAAGGAGTGGCTGGTGGGGAGGGACTGGGCGAAACACCCTTGACATGAGTGATGTCGAGTTGGCCACGCCCACTCAGTCACATGACCACCAAGCCATACCTACCCTGTCACATGACCACCAAGCCATACCCATCAAATAAGCCACACCCACAGCACCAGTAGTAAAAAAAATTGAATCCCACCACTGGTATCTACACCTGGTTATCTATTCATTACTATATGCAGGCCATTTTTGCCTTGTTCTAGAGGTTGAAGCTGGTGCAGAGTAATGTTATAAGATTGCTGAGTGAACAGCTGCCCATGCACATGTTGTTTGTTTTCTAAAGCAACTAAACTAGCTCCCACTATTACTGAGCCATATTGAAAAATTTGGTCATGACTTTAAACAATTTAGGGCTAGGATAATCCTCACCTTTAAATACCTGTCTGCTCACTGAGGGAAGGACCTGCAATGTATACTGAAAACTACTGGTTCTTATTAAATCAGATTCATGTGGGAAATCAAAATTATTGTTTTCTAATTGTTTCAAGATAGTAATAAAAACATGATTTTACCTGATAATCTGGTTTGGTGAAATAATCCAGGTTTGCAATGTGATCCAGAAAAAGGTGGAACTCAGAAGGCATATGTTTTAGCAGCATTCGGTGTTCATATTTCTCCTTAATCATACCAACTTGTTCCTAGAGAGATCAAATTCATTTATTTGTATGTAATGTATATATGTATGTATGTATCCTGCTATAATCATAAACAGGGTTTTGGTGGCTCACAAAAATAATGAATGTACTAATAATATATAGGATAAATACATTAAAAAAATAAAAAAATAAAATAAAATATCTGACATTATAGCCTAAAAGCTCTTCAGAAAAGCCTTCTAGAAAATTCCAGATTCCATCATCACAGAATACTACTCATAAGAAATATAACTGGCAAACAAAACAAGACAATAAATGGCTTCAAGTTAAGATATTAACATCTGTTCATTGTGGTGATTATATATAATTCCAGTATCAAAAACCAAAATGTTTCTAAACACTGAAACTCTGACTGCTGGCATACACAACCAAGAAAATGTTCTAATGTACTGCTGTGAACATCCCATAGGCTTTTATAGAATCCAGCAGGGTTTTTTTATTGCTTTATTATTCATCTTGAAAAGGAAGGTGTTGTATTGATGCTGATTACATTGTCTACCTTATCTTTAATCTTGCGCCATGGAAGCTGACCAACTGCAAACTCTACCAGCATGTAAAAAAGGGACCACAGATCATCATGTCGGCCCATTTCCTACAATAAAACAAAAATTAGTTACAAAATATTGTAGCTGCCAACACTGTCCACAATGGCAGGAAATTATTGCTACCCAGGAGCTATTACAAAAATATCAATTGTATATGCAGGATATGTACCGCGTTTCTCCAACAATACAGCCTCCACCAATAGGAAGGCCCAGCATGATTTCTAGGCATGAGGTGAAATTAAGCCCTGCCCCCCAAATTTAGGCCTATTTAAACCATGCATTTCCCCGCCATTTCTCACATCGTTCGTTAGAACTACACGAGGTGAAGAGAAATGGGGGGAAGGGCGGGGGTGGGGTGGGGAGAAAACTTGCCTTTAGGAGTACCCTGCAGATAGCCTAGGCTAGAATACCCCAATAGCCGATAGAAGCTCCCTGAAGGCAGAGTCCCCAGCCGCTTCAGGGTGTGGCATGGCTCCCGTGTCCCCTCACTTTTAGGCAGTCTCTTTCGGGCGATGGAAGCTCCCCAAGTGCAGTCACCAGCCACTTTGATCGGCCAGTAGAAGCGGCCTCGGGGCGAGCACACACACAAACTCCCCTTGCCGCGAGGCCGCTTCTATCGGCCTATGAAAGCTCCCTTGAAGGCAGAGTCCCCAGCTGCTTCAGGGCATGGCATGGCTGCCCATGTCCCCTCGCCTTTATGCAGTCTCTTTCGAGCAATGGAAACTCCTCGGGTATGGAAGGGGCCTCGGGGCGAGGGGAGTGTGTGTGTGCGCTCACCCCGAGGCCGCTTCTACCAGCCGAAGTGGCTGGTGACTGCACTTAGGGAGCTTCCATCACCCGAAAGAGACTGTCTAAAGGTGAGGGGACACAAGCAGCCATGCCATGCCCCAAAGCGGCTGGGGACTCTGCCTTCAAGGGAGCTTTCGTCAACTGATAGAAGCGGCCTCGTGAGGGAGCTTTTGTCGGCCAATAGAAGCTGCCTTCAAGGGAGCTTTCATCGACTGATAGATCTGATAGACTCTGCCTTCAAGGGAGCTTTCGTTGGCCGATAGAAGCAGCCTCGTGGTGAGGGGAGTGCATATGGGCCGCTCTAGGTGGGGGAGGAAATTAAGTAACCGCCGAAAAGGCAGCCTAGCCGTTTTTTGGGGGGGTCAAAAAAAAAATAAGGCTCGGCCTTATTTTGTGAGAAACACAGTACGTAATAAAGCTTAATAGTTCATGTAATCAGAGTTAAAAATCAAAAGCAGTAATTTCCATACACTCTAATTTCAGTGTAGTTTTCTGTATTGTGTGGTCTATTGTGTGGTCTGTTGTGAGAAATTCCTCCACATCAGTAATGGAACTCTATGATGCATGTTGCACATCATGATGTGTTTGAACTACGAAGGTCAAAAGAGAATATGCCTACTATGTTGTAATGTCAAAAGAGACATAAACAAAACTGTAGTTGGGAGAAATTCTATGTTGAAATTTATTTAATTGTTAAGTGACTAGATGAGCTTTGCACAGTGAAGAGGTAGTTTAGAGCAAATCTATCCCAACATAATGCACACTTCAACAAGCCCTCTAGCATTAGTTGGAAACTGTTAGCCTCTATGGAAAGGGTCTTCAAACTTGGCAAGTTTAAGACTTGTGGACTTCAACTCCCAGAATTCCTGAGCTAACATGACTGGAGGAGGAATTCTGGGAGTTGAAGTCCACAAGTCTTAAAGCTGTCAAGTTTGAAGACCCCTGCTCTATGGGCAGACCATCCTAAAAAATCTTCCATCTCTTCCAAAGAGTAATTGCTCAAAGTTCAAAGCTCAACAGAAGAACACCTGTAAAATCCATCCTCTTCAAATCATCCAATTCATGTTCAGTAGGAAAGAATCTTCCTAGTATATTTTTTGTTTAGATTACAATGTCACAAATTTCATGTTTGAATAGTCAAGCCACTAATAATGCAATGCGAGGCAGTTAGCAAACTGCTGTGCTAGGAAAAAATATTAATAAACACTGCTTCATGCGTATACATTCTGATATTCAAGATAATAGAATCTAATATTGCAGACCATCAGCACTCTAGACCTTTGTAACGGTAGAGAATTTATCAGAATTCCTCAATCATTAACTGCCTATCATGTGAGTTAAAAAGAGCAGCATTTTCTGTTTCAATCCAGAATTCCTTTAAACCTGGAGAATCTGAAGCAGTGGACAGGGGTCTCTGTAATACAAAATCCACTCCCTAGTAATTAGATCCATGTCTCTGCTTGGTCCTTCAGGCAGATGGGCAAGATGAATGCAGATCAACAGTTTGCCTTCAGAAGTTGTGGGTGCTCTAACACTGGACGTTTTTAAGGACAGATTGGACAGTCAGGGACCACCTTACAAAATATTATTCCACCTATCCACTCTAAGCATCTAGCGTAAGCTTGCTAAATATGTCACTGACCCACGCATCCTGTGTGTAAAGAAACTGGAGTTCTTGCTAGCAGTCCCCAAACTGAAAAACATGCCATCCCTATAGATGCAATTGCTCGTATTTTCAATAATTTCTTTCAACAGACTTCTGGAAATGGTGAACAACTGATTATTTGTGGTAGCTGTTTCTTTTTAAATGGTGCAAATATTATGTTTATTGTTTGCTCTTCTGAGTGCCCCACAGTTAGTTTGATTTGGGTAGTGCAAAATATTGCAAAATAAGTAAAATATGTATGTGCACTATAATACAACATGCATATCCTGTTCAACTGTACCTGAGTCACACAGATTCCAATGTGTACTGTGTGTGACACTCCTACATCACATTCAACAGCAAAAGGGATACTTTTCCTTTAATCTCTCTCATTTTACCCCTTCCATATACACGAAGATAAAACTTACTCTATTTTTATGTGCATTCACTGATGCATACCGGACTGTTCCCCGGAAGCCAGCAACATTACGAGGCTAATGGAAAGAAGATACATTAAATTTATTTTTTTTAATGTAAAAGTATGCAAAGCTGTCCATCTTTTCTTCGTTGTTTACGCCCACAAACCATTTTGATGGCAAATATTAAGATGAACTGAGGATCAAATTAGATATTTTGGTTATGGATTAAAGTTGATTTTGAACAAATCTTTTAGAAACAATAATACTTCCTACTGGAAAACACCATTGTAAGATAAATTGAAATTATCAATTAAAAAAAAAATCTAAAAAGATAACATCTTAATAGAAAATACTATACTCAGTGGACAAAGCATAGCAGCAAAATGTTTTTTCCCCCAGTACAAAAGAGTACAAAAACAACTGGCTTCAGAAACTTAAGAACAAGTTAAAGGTCAAAAATAGATTCAGTTGACCATACATTTCTTACCAAAATGCTTCAGTTGCTAACTCTACTGCTCCATCTTAATTCACATGGAATCCCTTTGGTGCCAGGAAATAAAAAGTTCAGGAATATCCCTATATATTTTAAAGTACACTTGAAAATATAACATGTGAAAACTATCAGAAACGAATTTGTACATGTGTCTGTGTTTGCATGTGTGTTTGTATACAGAGTATTGTACATATGCATTGTTTAAGAAAAAACCAGGACTGATTATGATTCATAGCTGAGAATAATTTCAGTGTCAATAATTTTAGTTCCTTTCATTGTGCTGAAAAAATTATGTATGAAAAACAAAGAGCAGCAACTGGGTTCCCACTGTACTAATGTTTCTGTTGGATTCCACAAAGGATAGATCAGCAATCACCTATCAGCACAACGGGTCCCTGAAACTCCTCAAAAATGCTCCAAGAATTAGAAGGCCAAATACAGGAAGGTGGTACAATGTAGAGCATAAGGATAGGTATTCTGTTGTACAGATAACAATCTAGTTGTGTAACTTTGGACAGAATCTTCTATCTTCAATTATTTAATAATTGAAGCCTGATTTTTAGAATTTACATGATGGAGTGATACTAAAAGAGGGCCATTGCTTATTTAACTCCTAACCATGAGTTTAGTCACATAAATTTAATCACATAAATAAACTTAAATCACCACTGTTATATATTCTATTTTCTGGAACAAATTATTAAATAGCACAGATGGTCTTCAGTATATTTGGGGAAATATATTTTTAAAAATTATGATAAACAAAAAAATGTCACAATTGTACTGGCTTAAAACAAATATTTTGGTCTATTTAGCATATGCTAAAACAAAACTTTGAGGAACTATCACTTTCTCTTAGTGTTAGGATTCCACAATTTTGGATACATATTTTACATTTCTAAAGGAAATATATTTTCATGTGTGTAAACAGGATTTTGCATCTTCAGCTTTTGCACAATAATTACAAATTTTAAATAGAGATTGTTCTTAAGGCCCAAAGGATTTTCTTTCAACATGATTTATGCAGTCCTACAAGGGCCAAACTTCCATAAACTCAGAATCCAGAAAGCTCCTGGCCTATGCATAAAATATTGAAAGCCAAAATTATTTCATGGAAACAAAATAAATGGAGGGAAAACTCATAATTATATTTATTACTAAAACAAACAAACAAAAAATAAGAAGCATTATGATGGCTCACTCACAACTTATGGTTGAGATGGTTATAAGCAGCAGATGGGAAGCCAACGCATCAAACAGTCTCAAAAAACGAGCCCAAAAGAACTGTAAAACAAAGAGAAACCCAAAGAAAACCATGACAATAAAAATGCAAATGGAGGGAAACAAAACAGAAACAAATATAAAAACTGGATCAACATTATCATGTCTTCCCCTACAGAAGTGCCTTGTATCTCTTACTGTCGTTAGCTAAGGCTCATCGTGCTCTAGACAGACTATCCACAGTAGTGCATTGTGGCTCAGATTTTAGGGCAGTGGTCTCAATTTTATAGCTTATGGGCAGATACGGGACCTTCAAGTCATTTTTAATGACCTGCCACAATGCTTTGTGGGCACTAAGGACACTGCCCAGCAAAGCTAGTTCCTTGAGTGGCATGTAAGTGCTCAGGCTGAGTAACAGAAGAACAATAGCAGGACCTGGTCAGTCGGGCCACACAGTCAGCACCACAAACCTCTTGTGCCAAGTTCGACTGTTGTCTGGAAATCCCACCCACTCTCACACTCCATGACAGATGCTGCTTCCAAAGCAGAGCCAGGCTGTTTGGGCAGGAGCAATGGGAAGATGGGATTTGGCAACAAAACAGATGCTGGAGCTGTTCAGAGAAGGGAGAGAGAAAGGAGCTGAAGAGCAGAGGGGCAAGCCTGGCTACCCTATCTGGAGTTTTTCACAACTCTCCTAGAAATGGGAAAGATAGAAAGCAATAAGCAAGCAAGCAAAAACTCTTGAGAAAAAGGGCAGAAGGAAAGAAAAATGTTTCTTCAGGAAAGAGAAAGAAATAAGAGAAAAGCAGGGATTTAGACAGCTCTCCCTCTTCGATATGATTCTGAAAAAATATTACATGTCAACCCAGTAAGAAACCAAATACTAGTGAATGAAACGAATTAATAAAATCACTGAAAAACTAATTGGTGGAGGTGAAATACTGTTTTGCAAGAAACTTTACTGTTTTGCAGTACGTTTTTAAAATATAGTTTAATGGCATATCATGATATTCTCCATTCTGGATTCATTGAAGACTTTTGTATCAAAGACTTCAATGTTTTAACCCATGAGCCAATAAGCTACTCCTCAGAGGACCCCTGACAATTTGAATTTGAGATTCCAGTTCTAAGGAATGACCCAGTCTTTAGCAAGAGAATTATAGTCAATATCCTGTAGTCAATTTCAACGGCCTTTTTGTCCCTATGTGCTAGATAGAACAGGGATGTCAAACTCACGCCATCACGGCGGTGTCATGTGACAAATGGGACTTTTCCCCCTTTGCTAAACCAGACATGGGTGTGGCCTAGGAGTGGGATTCTACCGGTTCGGACTGGTTCTATAGAACCAGCAAATCATGCCCCTGGCTGGCCCCGCCCCTCTCTGCCCACCCCGCCTCTCCCTGTCAGTCCTTATCATGCATGTGCGACATCACGTGCATGCCCAACTTCGCTGACTGCATTCTCCCCTGCCCAGTCTTATGGCATTTCCTTTCCCTCCCTTCCCGATCAGCTGTTCCAATGATTAGCTGTGCCAGGATCCCCCTCGCTGTCTTACTGCTTCACCCAGGAAGCTTCCCTGAGGCCCTGAGGGGGGGAAGTGGGGGTGGCACTGCAGCCCCCCACTCCATTTTTTTGCCTTCCTGGGCTCCAAAACGCCCCCTCAGAAGCCTTTCCTGAGGCCCAGGAAGCCCAAAAATGGAGCGTAGGGGGGTGCTGCAAAAAAGAAGAAAAAAGCCACACCTACCCAGTCACATGGCCACACCCACCTAGCCACACCCACCTAGCCACGCCCACACAACCGGTTGTTTAAAAAATTGAATAGTACCCCTGGCGTGGCCAGCATGTGATGCATCTGCCCCATGGGCTGGGAGTTTGACAGCCCTGTTCTAGAATTTGACAAAAGGTAAGATTAATTGGCACAGTTTCTCAGAAGATCTACTTCTTCACTGTTTGTTCTAGGGATGGCCATCATTTGAATCCCTGGGGATCATACTATTCTTTATCTCCAAGGTACTTATTTACTAAGGATAACTTCTGTTTCTATTTCCTAGCAAGTAGCTTTTTTTTCCAAAAGACTTTTTGAATGCTTTTTAAAATCTGTTTGTGGGTTATTGGATCTCACATTTTTCTGGGTATAACCATGCCTCCTGAGAAAGGAAAAGTGTATGTATCAGTATATATATCAGCCTGTAATTTAGGCAGATGGACACTATATTCCATTTACTTTACAATATACTGTATCTACCTATTCATCTATATAAGCAAAAGGGGGAAACTTTGCAACAAAGTCTGCAACTGCTGCAGAATGTGGGACCCAGACGGGCAGATTTTTGACAAAATCATGTGTATTAAGGTAGATCCATCTGTAAAATAGGGAGGCAGCCAAAGCACCTGAGACAGCACCAATGAGACCTCTCTGTCCCTTTATCATTTTCAAGTTGAGTTCTTAGTTTATTGAGGAAGGGGTGGGGGGAAGGATATTTGAAAATATGCCGAGAGCAATGAAGTCAGAAAACTAGAACTAAATGCAAGTGAGTATTGCCAGATCTATCTGAACTTACACTGTAATGATAAAAGCAGTGAAATTCTCTGCACTTAAGTGGTCTGAAAATTCCCACCTGGTAGCCCTATTCAGAGTTACTTGGATCCTTTTATAGGAAGATGCAGGTGAGAAACACCTGTAGGCCTGCTGGATAAATTCATGGCTTGGCAGATAAATCCATATATCCATTCATATACATTGTAGCTTGGGTAGGAAATGAGCAAAGCCTATGGTGATGAGAGAGAAGGAATTTTGTGTTGTAATCTAGGATAAGTTTGGGTATGTAGAATCTGTGGAAGCAGATAGGGATCACTTTAATATGAATACTGCCAATTATACATCTGACTCATGCCTCTACGAACTGCGTTAGACGACAAGTTGAGGCATGAGGCTTTGGATCTGGAAGGCAATCTATGTAAGGGAGATGTTAAGGGAGATATAAGTTAAGGGAGATGCTTTGAAGTAATTAGTAGTTCTTGAATTCAGCCATGTTTCATAATCCTTGTTTGGTCTCCAAACTCCCATCTGTAGAAGCTTATTGAGAAAATGAAAGGAATCAACTAGAGTAGGGCTGTCAAACTCCTGGCCCATAGGCCAGATGCATCATGCGCTGGCCATGTCCCTGCCCGGTTTAGCGAAGGGGAGGGGAAGTCCTGATACGTCACATGACCCTGCTGAGACAACAGGAGTTTGACACCCCTGAGCTAGGGGATCCTAGAAAAACAGATTATTTGGATCCTTTTCAGTCTGTATTCAATCCCAGTTGTTAGACAGAAATGGAACTCGTCATCTGATAGATGACCTCTATGGAGATCTAGATGACAGAAATAAGCTCTCTTGGCTCCATTAAACCACTTGATGGCATTCAATATTATCAAATATGGTATCATTTTGGACTGTTTCATGCACTGGAATTATTAACACTGTTCTAATATGGATCTGCTCACACCTGAGTGGATGGTTCCTATCAGTGATCCTGGGGAAAAAGCACTTGAGTTCCAATGTAGAAAACCACAGGTTTAGTGTTTTCCTTTTTGTTATTTAAATGAAACCACTGGGAGAAGTCATCAGATGTTTCAGGGTGAAATGTCACCAGTATACTTAATGTATATCCAGTCTGCACCAGAGATGCCATGGAAGTCTTGAACCCGTATCTGGAATCTATGAGGATCTTGATGGACCAAAACAAGCTTAGATTAAAATGTACTTCCCTATCCTACTCTTGAAAGATGAGGTTTATAACATAGGAGTCCTCCTGACCTTCCAGCCTGCTCAAGCAGCAAATGGAAATCCTGGCTAGGGCATATTCTTAGGTAGCATGCTGAGAATATAATACAACCCTATTTGAGCCAGCATGCCTTACATCAGTAATGCATGCACTAATAGCTACTCACTGGACTACCGCAGTGGGCTCTACATGAAACTGCCTTTGGAGATAACTCAGAAAATTACATCTGGAACTACCATATTGGTGTATTTTATAGGTGCTGCATTGGCTGTCCATAAACTTTTGGATTTATTTCAAAGTATGGACTCTAAAGCCCTTTATAATATATCACAGCACCAGGTGATAAAAGGTTAGTAGAACTTAACTGGCTGAGGAATTCTGGGAGTTGAAGTCCACAAGTCTTAAAGTTGCCAAGGTTGGAGACCCCTGAACTAGCTCATCCAAAAAGGGGCTGTTGAGAATCCCTCCCACAAGAAAACATGGGGAGTAGAGCAAATGTTAGTCTTCTTCCAAGTTAGCCCCAATTCATGCAACTCCCTCTCTCTCAAGTTACATGCAGACTTTGCCCTCTTAATATTTTATAATATATAAAATTATTTTAATGAGTGTTCAGTCATAGAATCTGAAGTCATTTATCATAGGGACTTAACTAGTAGATTTTATTGTTATATAGTGTTTATTGGTTTTAGATTTTGTTTGCTTGTTGTACATCACTAAGAATCCTTCCCTAGTGGTTTGGAAATACTGTTAATAAACAAATAATGAATAGGTGTTATGTATAGTACGATTGTGCTGCCAATTTATAAAACACTTCTTTAGAATCTGTTCTAGATATGAGAATGTACATTTGATCAGATCACAACAATGCTATTTCCATATGGGCCATATCCAAATAGAATATTATTTGAATCAGGGCTAGGCTGATTTTCATGAATATAAAACTCCATAGCACTGTTTTCCACTATCATTTTAATAATAATCTTTCAAGAGATTATAAATCATGATGTGTGACTGAATTGTACCAATTATGTATTATGCGCAGTGAGATGTTAAACATTAAGATTTTGTCTTTAAAAGAAGCCAGTATTTAACAGACTATTTTAAATTAAACAAATTTGTTTATACCAGGAAAAAGGTAGCTTTCTGAAATATGCAATCATACAGTGGGAGTAGGTGAGCTGATTTTCACACAATTCAATTGTTGGTTTGCTTGTTTTAGAATTAGTATGATGTGTAAGCACATCCACCAAGATTTCTAAGCCAAATAAAGCACATCAAGACTTTCTACCACATTAAGTAGGTTTTCAAGCATATGGCCCTTATCTTCATCTGGGACTGGAAGCTGTCAAAGTTACCTCATTTGTTAGGGATCTATAAGTAGGGAGTAAAATAAAATAGTAAGATAAAATAAAATAATAAAATATGGATCTGTTTTGCCATAATTGATTTCTTGAAAAGTGAACAGATTCAATACAAAGTTAGTATCTTCTTGAAATAAAGACTTTGTATTTCATAAGCTCAAATATAACAGGCATAATTGCAACCCAAACAGAAGAGAAATACAGTGATGATTTCCACCCACCCCCATTAACAGGCAAATTTTTCTGCTCTGTTTAGAGTAAAATTTAGCAAAGCTTCTAAGAACCAAGTAAAACTGAAATGGAATTGGTAATCTAACTTGGTTGTGGGATCATGTGAAATGCTTTTAAATACAGAGCCCATGATTAATTACCATCATAATACTGTTACATCTTGCAGTGATAATGATGACTAATAAACATTTGTATTAGGAAATACCAGAATCAGTAACAATCTTCATTTTTGGATTTGGATGCTCTTTTTAAAAACTGGTCATGTTATATAAACAGGATTTTGTTGTGGGTTTTTCTTCCTCTTCTTCAAATTTCTGATTTACACAAAGCTTATCAGATGCTTTTCTGTCACATTCTGCTTCAACCATACAGTTGAATCCAGAAACCAAGTCATACTTACACATATATGCAATATTCTTAAATCAAGTATTGCAAACTGCTGCAATGCAGTCTCATTCATGAGGAAATAGCTTTAATCAATAATCTAGAGCTAAGTCAGCAGAACAGCAGCATGCAAAGTTTTCAATTCATGCAAACAAAAGAGACTTCTCATGATAAAATGCTGCATATTTTTCATCATTTCAGAAATGCTCTCCAGAAAACCAAATAATTCTCAGCAAAGAGGTTTATTAAACTGGGAGGAGCATTACACTATCAAGATAGATGAGCCCAGTATCAATAGTAATCTGAAGCAATGTGTGTCACTGCATGCGGTATTTTAGATAACAGTTCTTACAGTTTGGAAGCTTTTCTAGTGTTTTTTTTTTTCCTTGTGCACCAAGGTAGAGAATAAGGCAGGAGAAAAGGAGAGAGTGGCTGCCATCTCACTAGCAGCCTGGCTAGCTGGGAAAGATAGAAGCAACAACTGTAGCTTCTCTGCCCATCTCAAGAGAAGGAGCAAGGCAAAGCCATGAAGAGGCAGCCAGAGATGTAGGACATTCCCATATATGGCAGACATGAGTCACCCATCTCCACACTCTCCTTGGAGAGCCATGAGAGTGCCTACAGTATTTTTCTTCCCCCCGCCACTTCCACACCTTTCCTATTTGGGGTACCAAAGAGTTTGGAACTGAGAAAATGTATTTTGTTTTGTGCAAGAAACACACATATGGTAACTTGGAACATTGGTTGGACCATTCTGGGCAGGGCAAAGGCTGCCAATTTTGGCTATTCAAAGTTTTACCCAAGAAAAATCTGGAAAGGCATTGCCATGTTTCAGAGCTAACAAGACAAAACGAAACATTCTTGTGAATTGTATTAACTGTTTCCTTTATTATTAGCATAACAAAGGTAGAACTACATTTGTTTCTTTGAAACTGATTTTCCCAGAAGCAGAATTCAGCTAATGATATAAATGTACAGTTCTCCCCTCTTTCTCTCCATCCTGTGTCTGCTTTCAAAACGAGGATGGAATATAGCAGTTTCTTTTAGACCTCTGCTAAAAGGCTGCCAACAACAGCACTGTTTCCGCTTAAACTGACAGTGTATTTCTCCTTAAAAATGTTGCTATCACTAAATTTTCCAAAGCAGTTAGTTAAGTGCTCAAGTTAAAATTTAGTTGGCAACTTATCAGTCTTTTTCAGTTCCCTCAGCATAATTATCTGAGGCAACCATAGAATCTCATCGAATGACTGCTGCCAACTGTCCCAACTGCTTTTCTGGCTGGATGTTTAGACTTTTTGCTGCTGTCATAGCAGTGCTATCAGATAAAGTACACGTTGTGGCATTAAAAGAAGTGATAATGGAGAGTGAACTCATCTTCATGATAGTTGTGGCCTATGGTATGGATACTCTAGTATCCCTCACAATTCTATTTCATCCTTTATACTACCTAATATATATATATACAACTGATAGAAAAAAGCACCTGGAGTTTTGGAACACATTAAATCCAGATTCATGTACTTTGTCTTTAAATTTAATAAAGCTTTTCAAATTTAAGTCCTTGGTAGAGGACAATAATGCAAAGAATAAAGGAAATAGACTGAAGTTTAATCCAAGTAAGAAATATGTCTGGATCAGTCAAATAATAGGATTTCAACCTGAACTGGATTTCATTTCTATTTCATTTATGTTGGAAACTGTTATTGTCTGTTTGGTTGTTCTCCTGGATTCATCTCTGAAATACACAGGATTCTGTGTTAAACAACTGCTCCCATAAGGATGCCATAGCTATATTTAATTTCAAACAATAGTTGGGTTACCTAAGAAAATATTTTTAAAAAATCAACTTCCAGAATGCTAAGAAATTAACAACTTAAGTGGGTCTTAAACTATTATCTTTCAGTGTTTTCTCTTATTGATATAGTTTAATGTATTTATTGAACTAATTTTAAATTGTTAAGTTTTAATGTTGGCTATTTTATTTAAACCAAATAGTTAGCTACCTGACGTACCTATGCTGTAAATATATTAAAAAAAGAAGAGGGATGAAATGGCTTTAACGGTATTGATTGCAGATTTGCTCTGCACTTTGATCTTTAACATACTGAATAGTGTGATATTGGGCTCTGTATCACAATCATTTCCTTTAAAAAAATTTGAAGAAAAAGTAAAAATAGAGAATAATTATATTGGTACTTAGAGCTTTCATTGCACAAAGTACAATTACCTGGTAAGTAAGATGGATTTAACTTTTCAAACTTTCAAGCTTATTATTAAGCTTTAATCCTAGCTTTGGTCACTGGCAGAAATAAGAAACTTCAGTATTCAGCTCTTCTTTGGGCTCATCTTGAGAGATATCATTTGACCCCATTGAAATCTTGGCAAATACTGGGAGCAGTGTTTATGCAGTGATTAATTACAATGCCTACATTCAATCCTGAAAGATATGTATAGAAAATATTGCAACTCAGATATAATATTAAATATTTACCCATATAAAGCTACATGAAGCCAATGGGTACGGTCAGCATTGATTCAGGATATCATGATGATACCCAATGCTGCATTCCTATCCCACCATCAAATAGGAAATGCTATCAGTGTTTTGTTGCAGTATCTGAAGGTTGTTGGGAGCTAGACAGGATGAAATAAACTAAAAGTGAATCCCAGCAAGGTAAAGTTGCACTTTATCCATTCAGATACTGTGACTATTCCAATGTTAACTTTTGACGGAAACAGGTCCCTGAACTGGGGGTCCTTCTGAACTCACCACTCCTACATGAAAGATAGGTGGACTATTTGGCCAGCTGGCTGGTGACCATTTATGGGATGGGTGTTCCTACAACAAGGGGATATGTCATGCTCTATCACTACTAGTTTAGACCTATACATTATATTTGGAGATGCCTTTGAAGACTTCTTAGAAGCTGCAATTAATCCAGAATGCAGCCTCCAGTTAGTTATTAGCCAGTAATCATCATCAGGAATATTATATAGGTGCTATGAATGCTATATGGCTCCCTATTAACTTCTGGATATAATTCAAAGTTACTATGTGATTGCCATTTATAAAATCTAAAAGACTGTGTACAAAAATGCTGCTGGATCTCCTTCCACAAGCAGATTTGTCACACCTCCCCCTTGATAGTGAAACTGCCTTCAATATTTTGGTTTTCTAATTTAAATATTTTTGAAAATCAGATTGTTCAGAGGGGTCTATGACTAGCATTAGGATACCGAATTTAGTTATTGGTCGATTTTTTGGGGGGGTTTTATACTTTATTAACCATACTGTAGATGCGTTAATGTTTAATTACTGCAACCTGCCAAGTATCTGGCAATACATTTTATAAACAAATAAACATAACACCATTTTTGTACCTGCTGCATTAGTTTCTAAAAGAGTAAATACAAAGTGCTGGTTTTAATCTATGAACCTCTTCACCTGTTTCCTAGGTATTTTGAGGAATCTTTCCTTCAAATAAACCAGTTCATCTCATGATGAGGTGCTTCAGGTTCCCTTCCTTTGTGAGGGTCTGAGGGCTCTCAGTGCATTATTTTCCCACTGCAATCTCATTATTTTGGAACAGGCTTCCTTCCCTGAGAGGTTCAGTTGTTGCCCAAATTTAGTTAAGGCTATCAAAATAATCCTATTCCAAAGAAACAATGTTATTATACCAGGGGAATTGGGCACCTATTTATTTTAACTGTTTTAAAATCTGTTTATTATTCTTATGCAGCAAACCATACTGAAATGCTGTAGAGAGGAACAGAAGAGCTAACATAAATCACTAATTGAAATCAAACAGAAGAATCTTATACCAGTAAAACCTTGCTCTTCAGCAGTTTCTTCTAACCCTCTAGAGATGTTTAGGAATGGTAGCAGGAAAAAAGGAAGATCAATTATATATGCCACTACCACTCACAATATTATTAGGTGCAAATTTGCTTCCTCTGAATGTGCATGAATTCAGCATGAGCAGTGTGCTTTTTTTAAAAAAAAACAATCTTCTATAAAAGTTGTTAATGGGACAAAAGGACGAACAATTTACAGTGTTCTCTTTTGTTAGTACTGATATAAGTAACTGATAGACAAACATAAGCAAAGTAATATTTTATTCTGAAATCATATGTAATAACTCGTTGGCAATTAGAAGAATCTATCATATTCAGTTTTCATCTCAACAAATAGGTATGTTAAACTGACAGTACTGCAAACATGAATAATACAACAGTGCCCAGTTTTATTACTGGCAGTAATAAAAGATAAAGGTTTCCCTGTCAGTCATGGCCGACTCTAGAACATGGCACTCATCTCCATTTCTTTTCTGAAGGAGCCAGCATTGTCCAAAGACAATTTCTGTGGTCATGTGGCCAGCAGGACTATATGCCAAAGGCACACCGAATGCTGCATATAATGTTCTGTGTGCCTTTGGCATGTGCATAGACTGGCAATATAAAAGAACACAAATACACAACAAAATATAAATACATGAATACACAGATTGGCAGCATATGAATAGAAATAAATAAGTGTAAAAATATAATGGTACTGATAGAAGAAATGTTTATAGCTCAGGGTTGGTAGAGTCCCTGGTGCTTTCTGAATTTGGTTGTTTTCTTGCAGGCATTTCATTACCAAACTAAGTGATATCATCAGTGTACTGTTGATGTTGCCTAGTTTGATAATGAAATGTCTACAAGAAAACAACCAAGCTTGGAGAGCACCAAGGATACTACAAAAATATATTGGGTTTTTTAAATCTGTTACAATGACAGAAAAAGAAATAGAAAAAACATCACTTACAGGTCGGACTTCACCATTAGTATTGGTATACTGCCGGGCCAGACCAAAGTCTAACATATAACATTTCCTGTAGGTTGAAGGCAGGCGTCCCATGGCAAAATTAGACTAAACAGGAGCAACACAATAAGAAGATATTAATACATTAGTAGCCCTTCATAGGTGATAAAGCCATTATCCAAAATCTGTTCCAGTTACTATTTTTATTGTATTTCCCATTATCAATCATTTGCTGTTACATCTGTGATTAAACAAAGTTCTTGTATTTACTTCAGTAGGTTCCTGACAGATTAAATATACCAATCTCAATTCAATCTCTCTATTTCTAGTCAACTGAAAGTAGAACCTGTTGCCCTTCTCTAATTTGTTCCATTTTTTCTGAACCCATTTTAAAATCTAATATCCAAACAGAATATAATATTCGAAGAGGGGTCCAAGTGAAGCAGAATAAACTGATTTAATTATTGTATGTAGGAAACATCCTTGTACATATTTCTTGCAGCTGTTTCATGTTGCTAATTCATACTCAGTTTGTAATCATTCCAAGATTTTTTCATAACTTTTTGCCAATGCAGTTATTCTGTAATTATACATTTATGTATGTTTCCTATTGCCATATTTTCAATTGTTGAAACTGATAGTATCATTCTGAACCCATTTCTCTTCCAATATCAGCTTGCATTTTATTTCTAGCTCCTAGATTATTAGCTACATATGCCATTTTCAAATAGAAGGTAAACTGTAATACAACAAAAACAAAAGGGATGAGAAAGTGATGTAGAGATTATTCTAATGAGAATGGCACAAAAGACAGAAAAGCAATACTGGCAAGGTAGAATAAGCAAGCAATTAGACCATATTTCCATTTCTTCTAAATCTAGTATAACTGACTGTGGTTATATTTTCTGACCTGGAAGTAGGACAGAAACACACTGATATTTTGCCACTGTTTGCTAAGAGGGGAAGAGTTGTTTTTTTTCCTTTAAATCAGTTTTATATCAATATTATATATGGGTACACTAATACAAGATTTTGTGGGAATGCATACAAAAGCGTATACGTAAGAAAAATAAGGCTTGAAAGCACACGAGAAGGTGAACAGTATACAATTCAGCATGCAATCACTGGTAAATGTAGTCTTGAAAACCAGACTTTGTAAAGGTATGTTTTTAGCCCCAAAAGACTCTGGATTTTCAACAGTGCCTAGAGCAAAAGGAAGGATATCAATCCAACTCCTGCAAGAAATAAATATATGCTCAAATTTAGGAGTTTAAGCAGGGATGTGATTCAAAAATCCCAGCAACCAGTTCGCTGCCTGGTTGGTGGGTGGGCATGGCCATGATGGGCGTGTTGAAATACCGGTTCGGCAAACCAGATGTAACTTTAACATCCGTTTTGCTCAAACTGGTCTGAACTGGTAGAATCCCACTCCTGAGTTTAAGAGGTTAGCTGGTATAATGGTTAATATGTTAACCTAGAACCTGGAAGACTGAGTTCTACCTTTCACTTATGCATGAATCTCAGTGTCACTCTCTCTCAGTCCAAACCACCTAAGAGATAGCAGCATTATATACATTGCTTGCGGTGATACAAAAATAAATTGATATAAATCTAATAAATATTGTTTCAGTTTTCTCAAGATTTAAATACTAGGAATAATTCTGAAATTCTTATCTGAATTTGAATTCCCTCTGTTGAAGAGGGACTCTTCTTTGAAAGCTCTAGCCAATTTCACAAGAATATTTTGATTTTTTTAATAAAACTAACAGCTTAGTCCCCCAATCAGTTATAGTATAGCTATTACTGTCTTTTTGTTACTGATCTATTTACATATGCATATTCTCATTTATTGATAGAAAAAATGATTACAAAACATGAAATGATAAAATGCCTTTGCAACTTGGAACTAGTTAAATACACAGGCCCATGTTGTAAGTGAGGCCTTACCTATCCCAAAGCATAAAGTCATGCTTTGATTTGCATTTCATGAATGCACTTCTCTCTCTAAAACTCATGCAATGCCCCTGAGAGGTATGTTTTCCAACTGCAAGGAGAATTGTTCTTAATAAACATCAATAGGTAAAGCAAACTATGTAGAGAAGGTCAGCCACCAACATATATATCAAGCCACTTACAGGCTTGATATCTCGATGCAAGAATCCCACTGAGTGAATGGCTTCTATGGATTCTAAGATCTGCTTGCCTAATCGAAGAGTTGTGCTCAGTGTAAAAGTTCCTCGAGGCTGTCTTCTTCTGAGGTCTGCAAGATTCCGGCCCTGAAAATAAATGAATGTCAGATTTCTGTATCAGATTTTAGCAGCAGATATTATTTAATCTACCAGATTAACAACTGAACTATGTCTTTTGGCTATCAGCATTAAGACTTTCCATCCAAAGGTGGACAGGTAAGCAATTTCATTAATTTAAAAATCAGTTAAAGACCAAAGTCAGATTTTTCTCTTCTATCTGCTGCAAAATGAAATAAGCATACCGAAGAGTCAGTTGGCAACTCTATAACCAGCAATTTTGGAGATACAAATAGCAAAAATGAAATTTGAAGGGGGAGGGTTTCCTCTATTGTCCCAGAACCAATGAATTAAAATTACAAGAATGGAGATTCAGGCTAGACAGCAGGAAGAACTTCCTGACTATGTAAGTTGTCAGCCAACCACTAGACGTCTTCAACAGAGGTTGGATAGTCATTTGTCAAGGAAGCTGCAGTGGGTCCTCCACGGAATTCAAGGATGAACTAGATGATCCATAAGGTCATTTCCATCTTTATTAATCTATTGTGAGGCAGGAGAAATGGAAGGCACCGTAAGATTATTGTGGGGGAGGGGAGAAGCAATGATAGGAGAGTAGTCAAATAGTCCTCTCCCCATATCCTCTGGGTCCTGGTAAAGACAGCCATCCTGCCTTATTGTCAGAGGCAAATATCCTCAATAGTCAGAACCTTCGGAGACTTTCAGGTAACCCCTGGGAAGGAGAAGGTGATTCCTTTCACCTCCTTCTTGCTAGTCCTTTTCCATCTCCATGGTATCTCAAAGAGAAAAAACTTTCCACATGTTTGGCTTGCCTGTAAAATTGATCATCAAGATAAGAATCCATATCATCACTAAGGGTATGGTAAATACAACTATGAAGTTAAAAAAAAAGCAGAAAAGCTTACCTGAAGTTGCATAACAACATAGTTAAACTTCTCATTCCTTCCACAGCCAATAAATCTGCAAACATGATCTTTCCCTGAAAAGTGTACATTCCATGCTCAGTCAAACAGAATGCAGTTAGCTTGCCACTATCATCTTATAAGAAGTGTTTTTCAAAAAGTCTTCCAGAATCCCTGTGACTTCAAGGGATCACAAAAAAAAAAAAACACTAAAAACTTCAGGCATCCAGGAAGTCTTTAGTTTCCTGAATCATTCCATATAGTTCGTACAGAGTACTCTACTCTAACATATAACCCTTAGCTACTTTTTTTGCCCTATTTTTATCTTCCTTCCTGAGAATGAGTTGTTTGCCTTAATTATTATCTTCAGAAAAAACACCTGCCAAATTCACCTGGTTCTATCCAAACTATTTTTACATAATCAATTTTAAGCTATTTCAGTGGTCACTGGAATCACATTGACCGGAGATCAAAAACAGTATCTGATGTAATCAAGCAAGGGGAATCATGGGAAATAGCTACCAAAATTCTAAACTCTAACTACCGATTATTTCCATTTTAACTAAACAGTTTCATACCTAAGTCCCCTTGCTCAACTTCTACTGAAAATCCCTGTCAGAATTTCCATTTAGAAATCTATTTTCATGTCTCTTTCTGGGTAATTACGTACTCTGAACTGTGCTTAAGCAGCTTCAAGTTTTTAGCTCATTTGAATTTAGATAAAAAAAACTGTAAAAGGAAGCCCAAATACATAGTATCTTTTTATAATAATTCTTAGTGAATATACTTCAGTCGAACCTGTACTTGGACTTAAAATTAGCTCTTTCTGTTTTTCCCCCGCCTCTGAATTAAAAACTTTTGCCTTTGCCGACTGTCCATTACCCCAGCTATCAGGTTTCCTCCAATCAGCAAGGCTGGACTGTTACATGATTTCCACAGCAATGCCCTCCTCTTAGTTGGAAAGTACTATTTGAGTATTTCCAGAGGGCCTATACTCTGGCATGATATCATGCCCTCCCTTCACCAATCCTTGAAGGCTGATACAGGAAAATTCTCTTCCAGGAAAGGCAATGACTCCTATGACTCTGGACATACAGAATCAACAGAGAATGTGCTCCTCCAAGGCCTATGCTATAGAGACATGTGCACTACCCTCATCTCACAAATACTGTATAAATACCCATAGGATAAACAAGGTGCATGGCACTATTTTCAGGGGTGGGATTCTACCAGTTCAGACCAGTTCTATAGAACTGACTGTTACGATTCTGCACAGTTTGGAGAACCGGCAAATCCTGCCCCTGACTGCCCCCACCTCTCTCTGCCCACCCCTTCCCGCCCAGTCAGTCCTTATTGTGCACGTGCAATATTGCTCACTGCATTCTTCCCCGCCCACACTCCTTAAGGTATTTCCTTTTTCCCCCTCCCGATGATCAGCTGTTTTGATGATCAGCTGTGCCGGGATCTCCCTCGCTGTCCTAGTACTTTGCCCAGGAGGCTTCCCTGAGGCCCAGAAGGCAAAAGAATTGGGGGGTGGGGGTGGGGGGCTGAAAAAAAAGAAACCATGCTCACTTAGCCACGCCCACAGAACCAGTTGTTAAAAAATTTGAATCCCACCCCTGATTATTTTATACCTCCCTGCTGCTTGCAGACACTAATCCTGTTGTTACAACGTAAGTATTGCAGATTCTGCACAGCAGCAATTAAAATCTGTCAGATATGGATGACCTGTGCCTCAGACCAACCTTAATATTTAACTTCTTAGTTAAGAGTATTTACTATTGTGATACATTTCTGAGAACGAGCCATATATTAACTTTTATTTTTCCCTGTTTTTAATGTCTTTGCCCCTTTTAATAGATTTTCTAAAAGATTGGTGTGGAGTTTATGTGTTTGTGTTTAAGCTTTTTAAAATGTTTTTAACCATGTGTATTTTATATTGCTTACTGTTTTAAATTACTAATTTTTGTATCCCACTCTTCTTTTGCTAGGTATAACCATAATAAAGATTGGATTATATTTGACTACTTTTTTCTCATTTTCATATTTTCATATCGTATGCCAGTCCATAAGAGAGATAGGCACAGTAACTAAGCCACTTACTCTTCTTGCCAGTATTATATTTTATGCTCTTGGTATTATAATATTTGCTGCAGTAACAAAAGCACTCCCTTCAGACTAAACCAGAGCATGTAGTTCTCTTAGAAGTGCAGGAGAAAATATTAATAATAGTGCATCTCCACAACGTAACTTACCTTGTCTAAAAGAGTTGCTTTCTCTGATAGGAGTCCAATTATTGGGGCTTTGGATATGAAACATGAAATATCCAACTGAAAAATATAATCCTTCCTGACAAGCTACAATTAATGTAGCTCTTTCTAGAAAACTTGTGATAATTAAAACTGTATTAAAATCAGATGACATTGCAACATAAAAATTTCACTGAAAAGAAACACTGGATCGCAAACAAAGCTGTACTTTGTTTAAATATGGTATATTGTCATCTTTTAACACAAAACAGATAGCAGTGTAATCAAATTCTATAAACCTCAGTCACTTGTCAGAATAATTGTATCTCCTACCTTGTAGCTTTTTTAGAACAGCCACTTCCATCTTGAGGACTTGCTTTGGTTGCTGAGCTGACTCAACCTTCAGAGCTACATTCTCCCGAGTTAAAAGATCCATTGCTTCATAAATCTCACCAAAGCCACCACCACCAATCTTCTTCAACTAAATGGGACACAAAATCATCACAACATTTAGCAACTAGGCAGATTCCACACTTTACCAAGAAACTTATGAAAAAAAGTACAAGTAATGCAACGTTGTATGACTGTCTTGGATAACTAAAAAGGGTATTTAAAGACACAAACACAAAACCAAATAGTTGGCTTCTTAAGAATAATATGTGTAATAATAGACTTTACCAAACATGGGCTGCTAAAATCCAGGAAAGATATTAAGTGGCAGCAGATACAGAAAATTAAATAAAATTAAAAGTATATTTAATAAATCATTAACATTATTACCCCCTTGCTATCAAGGCAACATATATTAAAAGTAAAAGTAACCAGGATGCAAAAGATATAAAAATGAAATGATATTATGTGGAAGTATATAAAAATAGTTTTACCATCTTCCATAAATCATCACTTGATGGAACCACAAAACATCATAGCCCACAGCCTGTTCAAAATCCAAGTGTTCAATGCCTTTCTAAATCAAAGCAGGGATAGGACTTAGACAAGCCTCTGGCAGATCTGGATTTCAGACAGCAGGAAAAAGAAAGATGTCTCCAGGATCCCATAAGATTGGTACATGCTTATTGTGTTAGATCTTATGAGAGAGACAACCAGAAAAGCAATCCCACAAATAAATCAGTTTCCAAGTTATGTTACAGATATCAATTAGCAATCTGAATTGGTAACCAGCTCAGAAAATATAGATGTCACATGGGCATATTGACGTATGCCCATAACTGCTTGCAAAGTTGCATTCTCTATCAGATTCTGACTCTATCATCTACAGCGCACATAGGTGGCAGGTAACTAAGATACCATGAGCAGGTTCTGTCAATAGGGAAGGGTAGAAAATGACGCATTTTCTATTCAAAAGACATCCTGGCTATTGATACCACTTGCTCTTCCAAGAAAAGCCATCAGTACCAATTGCACACCTGCGTCAGAAATGCTACACAATAGAGAACTAAAAATGGAAAATCCCAGGCATACCTGATCCCAAGTCATTAATTTTTGTCAGAATTGAAATTAAATCGATTCCTCCTCACTGATTTGCTAACAGCTTCCAGACACTGAGACATCATTTCCACAATAAGTCAGATGGGGCTCCAAATATATAACTGGTAATCATCTAGTAAAGTGATGATACCTGAATCTATGTTATCAAATTAATTCCCAAGCAGTCTCATCAGATATTAAATAGAAAAGGAAAGAGCACAGATCCTTGGGGAATAAATATCAGCCTCCCCTTCCCCTCTTCTGCCCAACACTGATACCAATTTCAGAGAATTCAAAATAGTGTCTCCTTCTCCCAAAATCCTGAAGAATATCATCATTGATGGTAATGGTCATTAAGAGGTCAAGCAAGTCCAGAGAGTGGTACCATCTCTGTCCCAGTGCCACAAGTTAGTATCCACAAATAATGTTTTTCAGCATTATATCCGGGCATGAAACTTTACTGAAAAAGGCCAAGATAATCTATATCTAGTAGATCTTTGCTCAAAAGGAGGAAAATTGCTCAATATCACTGGATCTAGTAAAAATTTGTTAAGATGAAAGCACATCACCACCTTTTTCAGGCAGGGAGAATCCCATTATTCAAGGATGAAATCACTTCCACTTAGTTCCCACAAGAGGATTTTTCCCAGATGGTCTTGACTAAGTAAAAGAGGCTTGGATCTAACTGAGAGTGAGCACACTAAAAGCCTTAAAAATCCCCTCTGCTTTCTCAAGTTTTACAAGCACAAACTACTCCCAGTTAATAGATGAAAACTTGTCCTAGTAATCCCAGTCACAGTCCGCTTTAGAAGAGATCCGAGGAATTTTATTCATCAAGGGCCTCGCATAATCTTTGCAAAATACTATGCGTTAGCCTTTAGGATATAGTATTCCTCTGACCACAGAAATGACTAACTTAAACATGCTAATCAGAAACACATCAAAGAAATAGTGGAGCTCCAAGACAAAATAATTTGTATGCAAGATTCATTCTTCAAAAATAGTGAGTTTTCTTTTAAGCAGAGCAAGAGTAGCCCCTAGAGGTATTTTTGGAAAAGTTCTTTTTTGAACTTTTTTTCATTACCATCTGAATGAGATCTGAAAATAAAATCTAGGTAATACAGAGATTTTCACTCATTCAAAATTGAGGATTATATTGATTTTTTATAATTAATTATATTAATTATAAAAATCTACAAGATAGAATTTTGCAATTCTCCCAACAATCATCTTCATATTATACTAGAATGAGGATTTTTTTCTGACCTGCCTCTGTGCATAATTAACAAACATAAAAATTCAGTGAGGAAAGAGTTTTTCTTCTTTATCCAGCAATTTTTGATTAGTGCTAGATATGATAGATGGGGATTATCTGGAAAAAAAATACCTCTGCGTGATCTTACAGAGTTAACGTCTGCTTGATAACACATAATCAAATAATCAAAACCAGATTTGGGAACAAATAGATCTCTTTTCAAGTGGGGATCAGAAAAATGAATAGATTGAATAAATACTAAATTAATAAAAGTAATTTTAATTGCAAATGATCTCCCTAACCAAAGGATAGGTGTTTATTATGTTGCAGAAATGGCTCTGAAGTTCACTATTTTCTTTTTCTTTTCTTTTTTTTAATCTTTGAAAATGTTTCTATATTTTTATATTAATATTTAGGCAATTTGCTATTTTTCTAATTTTTGGAGTACTAATATGTTTTAATATGAGACTGTTTATTCCATTTCCCTTGACTTATGAAAATGTATACAGTTTTCATGGGTATTTGTTACTTTTAACTGTTTCCTATTTTAAGGTCTTAGATATGTCTCTAAGAGGATAAGGATTTCTTAAAATTAGTTTAACCTAAAGATGATTATTTTTTAATTCATATTTATTTATTAAAATGTCTATTCTTCCTGATGAGATTAATTCAGCCAAGCATGGCTCTTTCAGGAAATTTTTAACTTTTATTGCTGCCAACTTACTCCTTCAGGGAATGGATGAACACAGAAAAGGGTAAACTTCTCTGAACTGATAAGAAGTAAATAGGGAGTGTTAAAAATAGAAATAGCATAGTATAAATAGAATACTAGGATTCTTGATTTGAAAGAAAACCAAAGCTGACTGCGATCAAACATATAGTTTGATTTTTATACAAAAAAAGATATTTTAAATAATTAAATGAAAGGTGCTCAAGATTAGTTGGAATTCCGAAAGAAAAAAACTTTTAACAATTCCAGTGAGGATTTTTTTTTGGCACATTAAAATAAATCAGTGCCTATACATTTAGTGAAAATCTGAATACCAAAAGTACTCAGAGAGGCAATGAAAAGGTAGGTGATCAGAGGTGGTATTCAGTAAGTTCTGACCAGTTCTGGAGAACCGGCAAATACCACCTCTGACTGGAAATTTTACAGCATCCTGCCCCTGCCATGCCCACCAAGCTAAGCCCACAGAACCAGTAGTAAAAAATTTTGAATCCCACCACTGTAGGTGATGTTATATGCAAAGAACATGAAGTGGTAGCAATTTTGTCAGAAAAGCTAAATGCTCAGAAAGAACCAAGGATCAAGAATACTAGGAACAACAAAAGAAATTACTTCAAGTTTGTTATAATAAAAGGAAAAGATTATAAATTACAAAATTTCCCTCAAATTGAATTGAATTATAATTTCATATATATTAAACAATGTCTGCATTTTTTAAAAATGTATGCTACAATAGGTGGCAGAGATGCAATCATGGCTGAAGTTTCTTGGGACAATTTGTAGATATCACACCAAGATAGACAGCTAAACAGAGGTGGCATTCAGCTAGTTTGCACCTATTTGGCCAAACTGGTAGCAAGAATTTGGCATGGGTTGCCGAACTGGTAGCAACATCTGGCTAGCCACGCCCCCAACCCAGTCACCTGGTTTCCACTCAGAAAGAAAGAAAGAGGAAGGAAGAGAAAGAAAGAAAGAAAAGAAAAAGAAGGAGAGAGTGTGTGGTGTGTGTGCGTGAGAGAGAGTGGGGGGAGAGAGAAAAAGGAAGGGAAAGACAGAAAGAGACAAAGAAAAAGAAAGAAAAAGAAATAGGAAGAAAGGGAGAGAGATAGACAGAGAAAACTGTGCTATTATTTTTAATTGTTCCATTATTTATCATGTGTTAATATTTTACACTCTCCCTACACCTAGAGTGATTCTAATGCCTTTCTTTTGCCCAGGGCTACCACATATTTTTCAGGGTTTACATGCATTCAATGTCTATAGTCCAGAGCCTAAATACATGTGTGTTTAAAGGGACTTGGGGGTTTTCTAGTCCAAGCCCCTACCCCTAGGCAGGAAAACTGAGGATGCCAAACTCTGAGTAGAGGTCTTGGGAAAGGTGTCAGAAAAAAAAGAATAACGCTTAGAAGGGACTTTAGGGGGAACCCTATATCATTTCAGAGAAATGGCTGACCAGTCTTTTCTTTAAAACTTCCAATGATGGAGCAGCCAGAACTGGAGACAGGCAGTTCCACTGGTTAATTGTTCTCATTGTCAGGAAGTTTCTCCTTAGTTCTAGGTTGCTTCTCTCTTTGTTCAGTTTCCATCCATTGCTTCTTGTTTGCCTTCTGGTGCTTTGGAAAATACATTGCCCCCACCCCCCTTTCTTTCTGGCTGCCCCTTAAAAGCCTGTTGCCTACCACCCTCTTGGGAGAAGCATGTGAGCCATTTCCTCCTTTCAATGGTCCATGAAAGTACATCTATAGTATGTAGATAATAAAGTCAAAAAAAGGTGAACAATATTGTTACAGCACTATAGATAAGTTGAGGCTGGGTGTGACAAGGAATGACTGGGAAGGGAGGGGCCAGGTGAGGCAGCCTTTGATGTGAGTGACATTAAGTTGGCCACACCTACTAAGTCACATGACCACCAAGCCATGCTCAGTCACATGGCCACCAAGCCACACCCACCCACATGACCACCAAGCCACGCCCACCATCACATGACCACCAAGCCATACCCACCAAATAAGCCACGCCCACAGAACCGGTAGTAAAAAAAAATTGAATTTCACCACTGCAACTAAACACAAGTTCAAAGCGAATAATTCTACAGAAGAATCCATCCAGAATTAGAAAGCAAAATTTGCCATTTTAAATAAGCTTAAGATGTTTTGTACAATGTCCACAGTTTAGTTTAGTTATCTTGTGTATCTTCTTAACCTAACTTCACTGTACTGTTTACTTCTTTTTTTATTTATTGCAATTATTTATTTTTATCTGCCCAGATCAAAACATTTAATAAATATATAAATATAGTTTATATCTACCTATATGTACAAGTACACAAAATGTCTCTTATTAAACTAAGTACCTTTACACAGCAGTTCCATTCTTTGTAGCAAGTAGTAGGTGCCACACATCAAACGAAAGACCTGACTTTTTACTTTTTACTTCTAAGTATTAAGTACTACACATAAATGCAAGAGACATCAAATAAAGCATCGTGCATTGCCAATTTGGAATAAACACTGTAACTTAAAGTAGATTGAGATTTAACCCATCCTGGGCTCTCGCAGCAGCATTTAGGAGAATTGCTACATCTTACATTTATATTCATTCTTCATAGTAAATGACTAGAGTGCACTGACAAACTATATGAGAACCAAAATCTTAAATTCAGCTAAAATGTTTAGGTTTCTTAGTACTACAAAATGAAATAATTTTGAGTTATTGATTAGAAAATGCTTGTTTGGGAATATAACAGGGGAAAACAACCACAGATGTAAAATCAGTTGAGAAACATATATAGCTAGAGCAAAGTACTTACTGATAGTTGCTGAGAGAGTACTTTCGGACTAGTAGCAAAAACTGTTCTAAAAAAATAAAAATGATATTCCCTAACCATTTTTTAAAATCTCTACTGTCAGCAATGTGAGCATCAAATGCTCAGAAAGCAGTTAGAAATTGATGTGTCATCTTGTTACATGAGAAGAACTAACAGCTCCATTTATCAAAGTACTGGCAGCCTACAGTATTTCAAAGAAGGTTTGACATTTGCAGTAACTGATGTAAAAAAGAATTTTACTGTTTTGCTATGGAAACTATGCAAGTATTAAAAGGGAAAAAATATGAGCCACAGCCCATCATTATAATTTTGTACTTGGAGTCATGTCTCCAGAATTCCAGCTATGAAAATCAAGCAACATGCTGAAATGTTTCTGACAACAAATGAGAAGATTCTGTCCCTGCTGGTCTCTGCAGGTCCATCATGCCAAATACTTGTGTAGTTCATAGGACTGCTTCCAAGAAATAGGAAATATGTTAGCAAACTAAAGGGTGAGAAGAAACTATTTTATTTTGCCAATATTCTATACCATCCACCTCACTTAAATGATTATTGGAGGAAATTACATGCAACAGCCCCTAAATAGTAACAGACAAATCTAAGCTAGCTAGGTAACTTTGGACCAATCATTTTCTCTCCACCTGAGGAATAAGGCAATGGCAACCCACTTCTGAAAAAGCCTTGCCAAGAAAACTGCAGGAACTCATCCAGGTAGTCTACAAGAATCAGAGAAGATTGAACAAAAGGGAAAAAAATACAATATTACTAGTCAGAAAGCTGCTAAGGGACCATAAATGTTGGAAGAAAAAATGGTTTCTAGACCTGATATAAGACTTAGCAGGAGGGATGCCACAGAACTTCAGGAGTGAAAATGAACTTGAGTTTCCTAGATTTAAAGTTCTTATACACCCCTGAAGATACCTGGTGATCTTAGCAGTGAATGTATTTATGTCTAAATTTACCAATGTCTGAGATTGTCAAGATGAACAAATCTTGGGAAGGGAGGAGAGAAAGAAATCTTTACAGATTACCACATCCAATGCGAGTATTCCCTGCGTGTTTGCAATGGATGACAATAGTGAATATGTGATAGTATTATGGAATTCCAGTTTCAAGTTTCCCAAAAAACTTGTGGATTGCTATTGCAGAAAAGTTACACAGAAAATTTAAATACTGGCAATATACCCAAAGATAATCTTTGTGACTTTCTTTGCATGCTTCTTAAGCTAAACAAGGATTTTCCCCTTGGTTGTTGAGAAATGTGGAGATAGTGGAATTAAAAATTATAGCTTTTTCAAATATTGTTATCTCCTTAAAAAGGAAAATCCTAACTTCATAACAAATATCAATAAAGTGAGTATTCAGAATATATGTATGTATATGTATATGTATATGTATATGTATATGTATATGTATATGTATATGTAGGTCTAGGTGTGTTCGTGTCTTTTCCTGTGTAAGATTAAGAGTATCTTGGCGACATTTCGGCGAGGTCCCACTCGCCATCCTCAGGCTGGTGCTTTCGGCTTCATGCCAGTGCAAGCAGTGTGTGATCGGAGCTGCCGTCTCTCTGTAAATACTGGTGGTGGGAGCTGGTGTGCTGGGCTGGTTGGCTGCGCTGCTGCCTCTTGATTGGTTGATGGAGTTGATGTTGGTATAATGGGCTGTGTGATGGCCTTGTGAGTTTTGTTCTGGAGATATCCTGGATCTTGTGCTGTAATCTCCTGGGTCATTTGTTTTGTAGTGATCTTTTTTCCATTAGCCTCTCGTGTTTTAACGGCTTGGGTAATGGGTTGTGTGATGGGCTTGCGAGTTCTTTTGTTGTGGTATCCTGGGTCCTGCATTGTAATCTCCTGGGTCGTTTGTGTTTTGAACTCTTTTCCATTAGCCTCCTGTGTAGTAACAACAAAAGAACTCGCAAGCCCATCACACAACCCATTACCCAAGCCATTAAAACACGAGAGGCTTGGGAAAAAGATCACTACAAAACAAACGACCCAGGAGATTACAGCGGGCCCTCATACCACCCTGATGGAGTCTGTTTGAGCAGCCACACGCACATTTGTGGCCTGCTGGAGGTCATTTTGCAGGGCTCTGGCAGTGCTCCTCCTGTCCCTCCTTGCACAAAGGCGGAGGTAGTGGTCCTGATGCTGGGTTGTTGCCCTCCTACGGCCTCCTCCACATCTCCTGATGTACTGGCCTGTCTCCTGGTAGCGCCTCCATGCTCTGGACACTACGCTGACAGACACAGCAAACCTTCTTGCCACAGCTCGCATTGATGTGCCATCCTGGATGAGCTGTACTACCAGAGCCACTTGTGTGGGTTGTAGACTCCGTCTCATGCTACCACTAGAGTGAAAGCACCGCCAGCATTCAAAAGTGACCCAACCATCAGCCAGAAAGCATAGGAACTGAGAAGTGGTCTGTGGTCAACACCTGCAGAACCAATTCTTTATTGGGGATGTCTTGCTAACTGCCTCTGCTTTCCACCTGTTGTCTATTCCATTTGCACAACAGCATGTGAAAATGATTGTCAATCAGTGTTGCTACCTAAGTGGAAAGTTCGATTTCACAGAAGTGTGATTGACTTTGAGTTACATTGTGTTGTTTAAGTGTTCCCTTTATTTTTTTGAGCAGTGTATATATCCCTCAGAAAGGGGATGAGGATTTCTTAATATTCACATAGACATATAGCACTTAAACTGAACACCGTGGAAAGAGTTTTTAGTGGCAAGACTACTAAGACAAGCAATGCCAAAGAAGGACAAAGAGGAAAGAAAGGAAGATTAAAATGTGCATATATAACAGAGATTGGTAAGAAACTGCATCTTCATTAAATTGTTGTAGGAATCTACTAAGCATAATCATTTGTAATACCAGAGATGCTATATTTAGCACTTCAGCCCTCTCCTGCAAAAATACTATGCTTAATTCAATGTGACATTGGATAAATGAATACAACAAAAGCTGGTCTTGCTGACTCCCTGCCAAGTCCTTCATAGCAAGCATGAAAACCACATTAGCAGTTGACCTCTTCAGTATTCTGAAGCTACACAAATAGCAGGGAAAGAAAGCAAAGCAAATCTAGATACAATTACATTGCTACAGATGACTTGGGAAAATGACTCAGATATCTGCATCCTAAAATTGAGACATTATATTTAAATGGCATTAGCAGGGAGAGCACAGACTTATTGTACTAGTTGTTATACAGAAACATATTATTACAGTATATAGAAACAGATTAGGAATAATGTACAGAACTAAGCTGTGGCAACAGCTTTAAAACATTAATGGTTGGAGAGAAAATGATGGAATATGCTGAAATAGAGTCTTGACGAGAAGCATTCAATGGTGCAACATTTTGTTGTTGGCAAAAATAGGTAAAACAATGTTTAAAGTAATTCGACGTAGTGTAATTATCAGGCTGTGGCTATGTTTTACTGTACATAGCTACAGCCTGATAATTTACAAGCAGCTGTAAATAGATAATTATAAAAAATACAAAGAATGCCCAGATAATGGAACAGTAACCTGAAAGTAATTTCTGCACATACCCACTTTTCCCATTTTTCAATGGTGACACTATTTTGTATACTTTTTTTCTTCCATTCAACAGTGTCTGAGTCTCAGAGACTACCTGGACAAGTGCCTGCAGTTTTCTTGGCAAGGTTTTTCAGAAGTGGTGTGCCACTAACTCTTCCCTAGAGATGAGAGAAAACAACTAGATTAAGATTACCTAGCTGGCTAGCTAAGGGCAGAACTAGAATTCACCACCTCCTGGTTTCTGATGCCTTAACTACTACACTGCACTGGTTCTGTCAAACACCTGGAATACTGTATGCAGTTTTGGTCACCATATTACAAAAAAGATGTTGAGACTTTGGAAAAAGTGCAAAGAAGAGCAACTAAGATGATTAAGGAGACAAAAACACATGAAGAACAGTTGCAGGATTTGGGTTAAGCTAATTTAGTGAAAAGAAGGACTGGGGAGACATGATAGCAGTATTCCAGTATTTCAGAGGCTGCCACAATGAGGAAGAGGTCAACTTATTTTTTCAAAGCACTAGAGGGCAGAACAAGAAACAATGGATGGAAACTAATCAAGGAGAGAAGCAACCTAGAATTAAGGAGAAACTTCCTAACAGTGAGAGTAATTAACCAGCGGAACAGCTTGCCATCAGAAGTGGTGGGTGTTTTATCACTGGAGGTTTTTAAGAACAGACTGGAAGAATCACATCTGATACATGTATAATTAGCACAGGATCCCCCCAAGGCTGTGTGCTTGCTCTACTTCTCCTTATAAACCAATGACTGCATCTCAAACGATCCATCTGTTAAAATACTGGAGTTTTCAGATGATACAACAGTGATTGGTCTCATTCGAGACAACGTCGAATCCGCATACAGACAGGAGGTTGTATAGTTTGCCTCGTGGTGTAACCGGAACAATCTGGAACTGATAGTATGGGAGGGTTTTTCCTAAAGTCTACCACTATTTCTACAGTTTTGACTGTGTTCAGCTCAAAACCGTAGAAATGGTGGTAGACTTTAGGAGAAACTCTCCCATACTACCACCTTTACAATGCTAGACAACACAGTATCAACAGTAGAGACCTTCAAATTTGTAGGTTCTATCATATCACAAGACCTAAAATGGACACCTAACATCAAAAACGTCATCAAAAAAGCACAACAAAGAATGTTCTTTCTGCACCAACTCAGAAAGCTTAAACTGCCCAAGCAGCTGCTGATACAGTTCTACAGAGGAATTATTGAGTCTGTCATCTGCACCTCTATAACTGTCTGGTTTGATTCTGCAACCCAACAAGACAGACACAGACTTCAGAGAATAATTAGGACTGCAAAAAAAAACCCAATTACTACCAACCTCTTCCATTGAGGATCTGTACACTGCACGAGTCAAAAAGAAGGCTGTGAAAGTATTTACAGACCCCTCACATCCCAGACATAAACTGTTTCAACTCCTTTCCTCAAAACGATGCTATAGAGCAGTGCACACCAGAACAACTAGACACAAGGACAGTTTTTCCCCGAATGCCATCACTCTGCTAAACAAATAATTCCCTCAACACTGTCCAACTATTTACAAATCCGCACTACTATTACTATTAATCTTCTCATTTCCTTATCACCCATCCCCTCCCACTTGTGACTGTATGACTGTAACTTTGTCACTTGTATCCTTACAATTTATATTGACTGTTTCCTGGTCTGATTTGATTGCTTATTGAACCCTATGCCTATTATTAAGTATTGTACTTTATCATTTTTGATTCTTGACGAATGTATCTTTTCTTTTATGTACACTGAGAGCATCTGCACCAAGACAAATTCCTTGTGTGTCCAATCACACTTGGCCAATAAAAAATTCTATTCTATTCTTAAGTCACTTGTCTGAAATGGCATAGGGTTTCCTGCTTGAGCTGAAGTTGGACTAGAAGACCTCCAAGGTCCCTTCCACCTCTATTCTGATTGATATGGCGTACTTAATGCTACATTAAGGCTCAAGTATCCCTAGGCCACATTGACTAATGGCACCAACCCATGATGATGTGAAGATTAACTTTTTTAGAATGTTTCAGAAAGAGGAATGGCATTGGCTTTTGTACCCTAAACTACTGCCTGCTCAGCCTTAGCCTGTCTGAGTACATACTATTCAGGTGTGAGAGAATAATCAGGCAAAATAGAAAACATGTAACCGTACTACAAAGAGCTTAGCTGAATAAGTATAAAACAGCAACTTGAAATCTGTCACAAGATAGCAGGGAAAAAGTGACTGCATACCAGATGACCTCCCAGTCCTTGCTGCATACTCCAGTTCTAGGGTGGAAGGGTTAACAAAACTTATCTACTTGCACCTACTAAAGCAAATACTGCATGAGGTCCTTTTGGTGAGGACTTCATCCAGAACACATTATATAATAAGAACACCAGCCTACACTTTGTTCTCATAAAGTCTCCATTAAAAACATCAGTGAAACCAGATACCCACATCATCTACATGCATATTGTGCAGGAGTGAAAAAAAAATCATATAACATTGTTTGGTAGAACAATAACCCTGCTGAACAAAATGATTATTCAAATTGAGCAGGGCACATTACATTGAATAGGGTTTGGATTTTCAGCCCCGCCTCCTTCCCCCCACCCAAGTTTTACAAGTTTTTGATTGTTTATATAAATTTTAGTAATCCTCTAATATACTATAGCTTTCATGAGTTTCCTGCTTCAAAACAGTGGCAATCCATGCTAATGGATTTTGGTGAGGTGGAAATTCTGTGGGCTGCAAAGACAATTTCAGTGTATATGCAGCTCTCGGTCTTTGAGATTTGCTCACCTTGTATTGAAGACATTGTCTCTACCAGGGTAGCAGCTAATTCAGAGCACATTGCAAATCCTTAGATAGGATTGGCAGGCTAGAGATACAGGAAGACACTCACCACTTTCCAACGGTCCTTTACCACATAGTTAGCCGGCAAAATGTCAACCTGTTCCCCTCCTCCACTCATGTTTGGTTCGTCTTTGATAGCAGCTGCTAGGCACTGCATCTGCCAGCCAGAAAATAGTTTAGTAGCAGCTCCCAATTTAAATGAGCCATTTATCTAGAAAGAAGAGAAAATGCACACAAAAGGGGATGGGGAAACACAAAAGAGTTAATGCAGATTATAACAGGAAAAATGGGTAGCAATCGGCAGGAGCATTAAAGAAGGTGGCAAACTCACCTCAGGATCAAGCACAGCTTGCAATAAGCCTGGCTGGCTTAAACAACTGCCCTCTTTAAAAATTCTTCATCTGTCCTCATGCACAAAGGAGCAGAAGCAACCATGCTGCGAGACGTGGCACAAAATTAAAAATAGTGGACAAGGTACTGGCTTTTACCATGCAGGATTTTGAAAACTGAAAGCCAGCAACTCAGTAACTTAGTGGTAACAAGAAGGCCAGCAACAATGCAAGAGCCATACCTATCTTAATAATATGTATAATATTGCAGAATTAACCAGAGATTGATACTTCAAATAACACTTAGCTCAAGATTTGACAGATACTACACAGCTGGATTCACACACAGTACTACAGATTGTCAAGTTTAAAAAACATTATTTTCGTGAGGCAACCATGAAACACATTAACAATGTGTTTTTGTATTAATAAATAATATTCCATAAACAATAATTAAAAAACAAGGTAGTGTGAAAAGTAATGCAATATAATGATTAAGATACTTGATGGGATCCAGACTCTGTTCCCACTCATTATAGACCTTGCTGGATAAATTTGGAAAAGCCTCTCTTGCATATCACTTTCTAAGATAGATAGATTAGATAGAGAGAGAGAGAGAGAGAGAGAGAGAGATAGATAGATAGATAGATAGATAGATAGATACAGACAGACAGACAGACAGACAGACAGACAGACAGGGATAGATATAGATGGATGGATAAATATAGATGGATGGATAAATATAAACAGAGATAAATATATAAGGGGGGGCAGGGAGGGAGGGAGGGAGATTTGGGATATCAGAACGTTATATGCAAGACAGGCTTTCCCAAATTTATCCAGCAAGCTCTATAACTGAGTGGGAACATGAGCCTGGATTCCATCAAGTATCTTAATCGTTATATTGCATTACTTTTTATGCTACCTTGTTTTTAATTATTGTTTATAGTATATTATTTATTAATATAACCTCATATATTTTGATTATCAAAAACTCACTGTCAATTAATAAAGAAGAAAATAGTCTTGCAATGTTACATTTTCCACTCCCAAAATTCACATGTGTTAACAGGCAATATTTCTAAAGAGCACTATGACTGCAGCAGATTAAACGGATAATAAATGTAAAGAGCATCAGGATTGCAACATTTTCACTCCAAACCATTCCTTATATTAAGGAGATATTGTACTGTCTCATCTGTTTCTTCCTCTATTACAGATATGTAACTGCGTTCAAGACTTTTGGTGTTTAAAAAAAAACAAATGAAGTTAAACTGCATATGGAAAAGAAAAATTATAGTTACTCTTTTGATTATTACAATTCTCAAGCTAATCATAATGTATGGAAGAGTGTATCACAAAATGCTTTGTTAGCAATGGACAGCCAGAATATAACTGGATGAATTTGCAGGAATTGTTGGTTTTGAAATTTAAAAAAATTCTTTGTTTTTCTATTGGAAAACTAAATATCCTCTATCATATCATATCAAAAAATCAGAGCAACTAGACATATTACATTTTGAAAACAAATTAACTGAAGAAAGTTAAAACTCTTTACTGTAAATGTACTTTCTGAATTGTTAAAAAAACTCATGAGCAATTAAGAATGGTAATTATTTTGCATTCCAAATGCAGGCCTAATCTGCATTTAACTTACTTTTCAAAATGTAATTGTATAGTATCTTCTGCACAGAATTGGAAGAAGGGATGAAAAAGATGCTAGTTGTTAATAATGGAGACAGGAACCAGTTCTCCAACTGTTCATCTTCTCATTAAGCTCCCCAAAATTGCATACTAATTCATGTAGCAACCATAGGTTGCTTTGTTTTAATTCATTTTGTTGTGTTTTACATGATTTTGTAGATCCATGAGTTCCAAAATAGTTATTATTTATGATGCCGAATTGTATTAAGTATGTTATCCTAGTTTGCTCATCAAACATGTTTAAAATGCAATGATTGCCTAAAATCCAGATTTCTGAAATCTCTAGATTATTGCAATATGTTCCCATAGGACGTCCCTTAATGAACTTTTGGACATTTTAACTTGTGCAGAAATCTACAGTCAATAACGATCAGAGTTTGGAAAATGGCAGTTCGGGGACCAAAATTCTCCCACTCACAGTGAAAGCATATATTGAATTTCTCATCCCCAATAAGCAAACAGCCATCTTTTTTTTTCTGTAATAGGTTTCCTAGAAAAACATACAGTACTAACAAGCAACTTACTGGGGTGCCCAAGCCCCATTAAAGTCTATACTCCAAAAGACAGCAAAGCAGCAATAAGCTATTTTTGCAGCCAACAACTGGAAATGTGAAACTAACAAGGGAGGGGAGGACTGAATCATCCTTATAGAAAACACTGCCATCAGGAATTTGGCAGAGACTGGTTTATAGAGCATTTTACTCCAATATTGTTTTATTCTACAATAGCTGCCTACTCAATTATTCCAAATGCTGGTTACTACTTTAAAGTCTAATCAACATGGTATAATTTCCTTCTGCACATAATACAGTAATCACTCTATCAAGCATCTGAAGTGCAACTCTGTAAGATCACATTTACATATGGTAACGTGTAATGGCAGAGGCATTATGATCTTATTTTTTCTAGTAGGAACATTGGTACTACCGAATCTTCTCCAAGGAAGCCCTTGTTCCAAGGCTAAACCAAACTAAATTTTTAAGAAAAGAACAAATTAAAAAGAAGTAAAAATGTTCTGGTTATATACCACCCAACTCTTAATGATGATGCTTTGATAGTTGCCCAATCAATTATTAACTAAGCTTGAATAGTTCAGCTTCTCAGCCCAACTAAGGTCAGCCAGATGCTGCTCATGCGAAGCTTAAAACAAAAAAAGACCCTTTGGAAGTAGCCAATTTATCTTCTTACTCCTTTTCTGCTTTTCTAATAGCACTATTCTCATATTTTTAATTATCATGACTTCTTTTTAATTTAATTATCATGACTTCTTGGTTTTCATAATATTGTTACATCATTTTACTGTGTTATTGCTGAACTGAGTTTTATATTTGTACTGTATATTTGCATTTGTAATATTTGCTATTCTTTGAAATGATTTTGGTACCTGTTTTGTTTTACTTGAAAAGCAGAATAAGAAATATTTTTATTCCCAACATAAAAATATTTGTAAAGCCAAAGTAGTTGCATTCAATTCTATTTCCCATTGACAAAAAGGATTAGTAAGCCAACAGTAAGAAATATTTTTTTTATTTTTTTAAAAAAATCCATTTACTAGCTCTGTTGCTTTATGCATTAACTAAATGTCCACATAAAAATCATTCATGAAACTAAACTGCAACATGCACTGCACCTTATAAGATTCATAAGAAAAATTACACGATGGCCTGGTTAATATCTAAACAATAATGTGATTTGATTGTTTTGGGTTCAGCTTGATGTGTAAACTGATTCTTCATATTCTATATACAAATTAGACCAGCATACCTTGTTCAACAAAATAGTTAAAAATCCTGACTTAGCATGCATTTATTAGGCCAAAGTGTTTCCTAAACTCTCTCTCTTTCACCCACACCCACCCACACACACATACGTATCAGGTCTGGCTTGGGCCAACCAAATCTTAGAAGCAATTTGGTGATTAGCATCTTCAGGTTTAAGCATATTTAAAAAGATAAGTCATTGTACTATTTTTGTCAATTGAACTAAAGCATGAAGCAGTATGCTCTATTTCTTAGCTAGTAATATCTAGCAAGTTATCACATTATCCCTTTAGGCTGTAGGAATGTCAATTTAATCCTTGAGTCTAACACACTATATGAAACCTCCAGGAAAGTTTTCAGCCTTAGCAACTTCCAACAGTTCAGAACCAGGAATTCCAATACACCTGAACAGGATTAAAATGTTGAATTGCCAGTGGACTGCTAATATATGATGTGACATATTTACCTCTTTTTTTAATTTTATATATTCTTGGTGCATTCTTGTAATACTCACAGCTAACCATATCAAAGATTGGATGTGGATACATTCACTCAGCTCAGCATTTCAAGCACCCAGCAACCACCTGCCATTTCAAAAGCTAAACTTGCAGATTGAAAAAGATTTCTTGCATTCAGGAAGAAAAGTAGGCAAACATTAAGAAGAGAATTTGGACAATGAGTCTTTTAAAACCTTTAGCTCAGACACACTAATTCCAGATTTCCATAACTTAAGATATACAGATTTAATCCAAAAATACTTTCAGCGAACAGAGGTAACAAAACCTAGACATTAGAAAACTGGTATTCATTATTTTTTAGGTAACCAATCATGGATATGGTCTCTGTGATCCGCTGGCTAGAAACTGCAGTCCCATTTGACTTTTCCTTTTCTATATTAGAACACAGTCTGGGAAATTTCAGTATAATTTGGGTTTTGTGTTTTTATTGCAACTTCTTGTGTTGATTTGCTTGTCTATATTCATGGGATGTCAGAAGAATTTCTCTACCCAGCATCAGCTCATGTATTACAGAAAGCCAAAACATTGAAATATTAGAATTGTTTGCTTTTCTGGTGTCCTAGTGAGAAAGCTAACACCATTGTTGATTATCAGTAGCAGCTGCTTATTTAGGAACTAAATTGGAACAGCATATACAATAGAAATAATTAGGTTAAAATAGGCAGTTGAATAGAACAGGCAGGAAAAAAAAGTTGAGATTAAAAAAAAATCTCTAGAGAGTATTATTTTCAGTACAGCAATCAGTTGATGCCCCCTACATGGAGGACAGCCAAACAAATGCAGGTTATAACCCTGTTTTATATAATTAGTAGCTCTCTGTCAAGTCACGCTGTAATTCAAATTCAAGTGCTGCATAAATCACTTAATTATAAACTCAGAACAATTAAGGCTAGAAAAATTGTTGCACGCTATATCTTTAGGATAAAAGCTTTAAATATGGAGTCTGGTGTTTTTCCCTCTGTATCTTTAGGATAAAAGCTTTAAATATGGAGTCTAGGGTGTTCAACACTAAAGACTGTCAGATGAAGTCTGCTGTAGCCAAAATATAGACAGTAACATCCAAAATCTCTTCAGAATGCTCTATGGCCTCCATTCATCAAACAAAAGCTACGGAAAACTCTCTCACCATCTTACTAAAGGTCCTGTGAATCACTTTAAAGTGTTTTGTGCTGAAGAACTGCAGTATCCCAGGTTATTTCAGGATACATCCTCACCTCAGGAAGCCTATGAATTAGAATAAGCAATATTTATTCAAGTTATTGGAGACCATGATTCTACCACTATCACGGATTGTTTACCATACCTGTTATTTGACATTTAAATGGAGTATAGTATTCATATAATTTTTAAAAATTTGATTGGACTAAGTATTACTTCCTAAAGTATGTAATGATTAATACAAACCTCATACTGGACACCTATTTGTAGAGCAGAATGAAAATTCCCAACATGCTGAATGGATTTTGATAAAATTTATTCCCGCTCAAAATAAAAGAGATAAACAGTAGAAAGTTGCAAGAATCTAAACCATCCTCCCAAAATGCAAAGTAATGCTTTCTCTACTTGCCCAGAATATAAAAGAAAAAGAGAGGGTTTAAAGAAAACTAAAATATTCTGAAAGCTTCTGAAGATGAAGATTAAAAAAAAACCCTCAACTACAGTTCCAGCAATCATCATGACCTTTCACTTAGTGCACACACACTGCAAGACAAATTTCACATTTACACGTTAGCCTTCTTTACACATAGTAGTATATTTTTATTCAATTTTTTCTTATATGGTAAGTTGAATAGTTATGGGAACCTAGGTAGTCTTAAAGCCAAGTAAAGATTTGAAATCAAATATCTTCAGCCTAAATCCAAACTATCTCAAGAGTCAGCAATCTTTTCCGTATCAGGCACCATTATGCAATAACAGGGGCACGTACAAGTATGATTTTAAAGTGGGTCAAAATTCACAGATGCTGCAGGCTCTATGTCCATTGCCATGTTGCCAAATCTTATGTAATCTACCATATTGTATCAGTTATCAACATGAAATTCATTGAAATTACCATTTGGCATCAACATAGCACAATTATATTTTCTGTCCCTACTATTACTACGTTTTCTGATTTATTTTAAAAGTCACAAGAACAAATGTAACCAACAACAAAACAAAAACCTAAAGCTGACAACAAAATGTTTAATAGTAATAAAAGGTTTAGTACTAATAAAATGTTTCAAATCTTAACATTAAGTCCTAGAAACAGAAGAGAGCAGCAAGTAAAGGTCTTGATCTTGAACTATTTATTTCTCAAGTAAAAATATTAAAATATATTTGGAAAAATAAATATCTCTCAAAATTCCAATGAAATAACATTCTGATCAAATAACAAAATTCTGATCAAATAACAGCTATAGTTCCTACCTCTGTTGTTTGGCCTCCTGTCCTCTGGGATGTCTGCTTCTCATTGAACTCAGGAAAGCCTTTCCCCTTAGAAATTTCTTACATCACAGGATTCAAACTCTGGAAAAATGCAAAATTCACAGATCAGGAAAACAGTTCTAGCTTGTATAAATCTTACATTCCATCAATAGTTCAGTTAGTACCATCATCATTAATTCTGATATGTCATATCACATATTGAAATACATCTACTTTTACATACATAAAAAGTATTGAAGATACAGTATCTCCAGTATTAAGAAACATTGTTTTTTGCTGCTTTCCTAATATCAATATTTTACCTAGAAGATGTCATGAATTTCCCATTAAACCACTAAAATATTAATTAGAGCTGATTATCAAGACATACATTTTATTTATTTAGTGCATTTTATATCGCACTGCAACATAGGAGTCTTGGCAGCTATTTTGGTATACCCAAAGCAAAGAACTGAGGGACAGTCTAGATTTAAAGAGTTAAAAAATATTCAGAGTATTCAGGGCATTCACACAGCACCTGTCAACAACTCCTAAGGAATTTGCATCATTTTCAGAAATCACAAGGTTGCTGCAACACAGAAAAAGATCTATTCAGTTTTAAGGAGGTGCTACCTAATTGCAACATGTACACCAGGAGTGTAAAACTGGCGGCCTGAGAGCTGAATGCATCACACACAGGCCACGCCCACCCCCAGCTCTGTGAATGGGAAAAACATTGTGCAACGTCACATGACGGCAATGTGACATGGCAAGTTTTACACTCATGATGTATACCCTCACTCACATGAAACCAGCTTTTCCTCTTCAGTTCTGCCTACCTGCACAGTGCTACAAAGAAATAATATAGAATGCTTGCATCTCCTTTTCCCACAGCATTTATAGGTGCTCCCAAGCAAGATTTTATTTGGCAAATGCTGAGTCATACATAGGATTTTATAAGAGATCCTAATGAAACATCTATGAATAATTCTCCCAAAACCCTTCTGAAACATTTTGAATGAAATATTTTATTTCAGAATGAGAAATTAAATATTTAAGGCAAGGTAAATTCCAAATTCATCAATGTATTGTATTGCATTGCATTGCATTGTTTGTATTCCCAACTCTTTGAGGTAGGCCAAGGACAAAAACAAAGAACCAGCATGAATTCCAAAAATATTCTTTACTGCTGTAGGTTAAAGTAACAGAATTTTGAAACTCATGACTAAGATTTTCCATCTTTTAGCTGCTACAAGTAACTAACTCTGACATTTCTGGGAGTACTATTGAAAAGGAGATGCTTGCCTTCCTAATGCATCCCACACAAAGTTGTCATGAGCTTTATATAAAGAATGAAATATAACATATTTCCTCATGTACCTAACTACAGCTTTAAGAGAATAGGCTATGAAGCTGGCATTTCTGGTAAACAACGTAAGCTTACCATTTCCACCATCACTTCCATTAATTTCCAAAACCTGCTAATCAATTTTTGCTTTGTTTTATAAAAATGTCTACTTGGCCAAAGGTCATAAAATACAATTTTCCTGGATAGTCATGGACAAATAATTCACTGAGGGCTATCAAGAGCAGGATCAGAATATCATTAAGGACTGGTAATCCAAGAAATGAAAAATATTAGTGAAAAGTACCATTGTTTTTGCCTAATAACTGGCTTTTCCCACAGATTAATTTTAAGTGAAATTAAACATCACTTTTCAATCAAATCTATCACTGTGAGAAAATCAGAAGGAAATTCTGTAAACTATGAGATCCTGCCCTGATGTTAGTGAATGTAAGCTTCAGTAAGATTAACAATCTACTCCTATCCGTGTATATGTGTATATTACTCTTTGAATTCAGTAAAAATTACCTATGCTCAAGCAAGATAGGATAATATCAAGTTGTTGAAAGTCACCAAGAAAGGAATCTGTGCAAGAATACATCTAGAACATGCTGAAATATTCTTGAACCAGATTCAAGTCTGAAAAAAACATGGAACCACTGTAAGAAAACAGTTCACAGTTCCTAGTGCTTGGTTCAAAGCACTCCTTCCAGACCATTTTCAAAGTGTGCACTGCAAAATGTCACTTCAAAATGCTTCTACAGTAAGAAGGCTAAATGTATTTTAAATGAATAAAATATTGCAGAACCATTTCAGCTGCAATCACTTAAGTAAAGTAGTGTTGCAATGTGGGAAAGGAAGGTACTCTACCTCAAATACCATTAATTAAAGGATCAAAGAGGGCAGCTTTCTTACCAGGGGAAAAAAAAATCCAGGAATGCACAGAAAAGTGTCCAAAGCCAGCAAAATGGTTGTTTCAATGTGCTATCATTGCAGTGGCAGTATTCACAAGTAGGTTTTGCTTTGTGGAGGAACACTGAAGGAGTTTCATCAAATGCACAAAGTGAAGTGCTTCTTCAAGGCTCTACACAGGCTATTTGTTACTATATTTATCTCTCTGAATACAGCTTTGAATTGATGGGATTGTTTTCAAAAGCAGTGACAAAATCGTAACAACCATCCTGGATCAAACCAAAGCAGATCTAGCCTCCAGGATTCTGCTTTCTAGAGTGGCTGACTAAATGTTAATAGAAGACCACACAATAGCATCTTTGTGCTCATATGTTTTGGAAACTGTTATCAAGTTATTGTTTCTGAAACTAGTGGCAATATTTAGTCATTAATTTCTAGGTACTGATTGTCTCATTCTCCCTTGATTTGTTCAATAACATACTAAATACAAATTAAAGGCTAGATGTATATTTTGCATTTGTTTCTTCCACAAGTCAACCATGCACTGTATAATGAAATACCTCTATTTGATTTTAAACTTCCATCATGCTGCTATTTTGCATGGTGGTTAAGACCTAGTATTGTAAGAAGAAAGTGTGTTGTGTGTATTGTTTGCTTTACATCATTCATTATTTTATAAAGCTCTGACTAGGGAGATATACTCTCGTTGTCAGACCACACTTGAGTTATGCTGAGAAATGCACCACAACAAATAAATAGTACCAAGTTAAAGTTGATTAGGAGAGAAAAGTTAATTTAGTGTAAATATAAATGGCATATATTAAACACAGTCAATGACTATCATGTTGTGTTTTCAACATTAACAATCATAATTAATTAGGAAACGTTGGTCAAATAATTTTGCATGTTTCTCCCTCAGAAATATTATTTTTGAAATATTTAACAGCCTAAATCCATTATTATCATGAGGAGCTTTTAATTGGAGCTATCATTTTTCCCAATGTCATGTATTCTAACCATAATAATATGGTATGTTTGGGCTTACAATCATATGTAATGCAGCTTAAGTCTCAAGTCTATTCATTTATCTTCCTTAGTAGAGCAGGTTAGTTATCCAAAGCTAAACTACGAAGTCTTCAATTAAAGCACTTTATGTAGCTGTGCTAGGTAAAATTCCAGAAACTGTTACTACTACTGAGCTAATAATAGTTTATCATATAGTATTATATAATAAAATTTATCATATAATGTATTAAATGTACAAATGTACATTAAATGTACAACATGCAGCTCCACTTAGGAATTCTGCTTACAGTAGTGTAAAAAAAAGGAAGGGATAAAACTTAATTCCTCCCAACGTTTACTTCACTAAATATCTCCTCCATACATTTAAAAAAATCTCCATTGATGTCAATGGAGTTAGTTCTGGCATCACCTGAGGAAACAGAAATTGTATTATGCAAATGATTCTTATAAAAGGTATAACTTTGCAATTGTGCCTTTTGCATAGATAGCTGTCAGGACTGAGTCTTCACATGCTTAGTTTAACTCCCACATCCAATTCTTAATACAAATATCTGTAAACAACTAATTTATGTATTTTACAGAAATCGCATCTTAAAATGTACTTGTAATAGACCACTTTTTCATTCAAGATTTTACCACATAGCCTTTACATCAGGGATAGAGGATTTCCATATATCAACAAAGACCCCTCCCACTCCTACAAGATTCCTCAACATCATCTCGTCAAATTTTCTTCAAGTCTCATCTGTTCCCTTTGAGACGCATCAGTTGAGTTAGCTCTATCATCCATGTGTCATTGGTCAATCTTTTTAAGCCATCTATTTTAATGAATGACATGAATTTGATGTGTTATTTATGCACTTTCTTTTGATGTAAGCTTCTTAGCAATCAATTATATTGATTGGACCTGCCTTCTAGAGGAACAAGAAAAAATGTGTCTATGTTCGCTGTAAACACATTAATATTAGTACAATGTTCTAATGCATCAGCTTCCAATTAGAAGTTGCAGGTCAGAGATTCAATATATGTTTCATATCTACAGTGATCAAATTCAGCCCTTGACTTTGCCACCAGAGCTAGGAAAACCTCTGCCCAAAATTCTACAAGGCCATCTTCAGGCACCATACTGTGTTTGATATTCCTCTACAGAACAGTTTCTTATAATCTCAGGAAAATATTGTTCTAATCAAACAGTATCAGTTTGTAAATCATTTTAGAATGTTATTAAGAGTTTTACAAAATTATTTTTGAGACTGTACATGCAGATACAGGATTGTAGTCTAAATGTTAATAACCTGAGGTCTATATAGCACTATGAAATTTACAGTTTAATTTTCAATTACCTTAGTGTATGGAAGTAACATTAGCATAAAAGTGCTAATCACTGCATACAGCATCAATAATTCCTTTAACAGTATCAGAGTCTTTTTTTAAACTGATTTTAACGACAAATATTTTCTGTTATCTCAATTCAGTCACTGGTATACTTAAATAAATTTAAATTGTGTATTTCATAATCCAACATAAAAATTCACCAAATTCATCAAGGTTTGTATAAAATCCTGGCCCAATTTGTCTGGTTCAAATCATTTTTCAAATGTTCTAATGCCCCTATATCTTAATATCTGCTCACAACAAAATATGAATTTCAAGAAATGAAAAAATATCTTCGATTACTGAAACTCCTTTCTCACTCAGAACTGTCATAATAAAACACTGTGCAGGGTGATCCAGGATCCAATTATGTTCTTACAGTGACCGAATCTCTAGATTATGCCATGAAATATATGAAGCTGGCAACAAAATTACAAATATTTAACATAATTCATTCCCCCAAATGCAAAAGTATGTCATTCAAAACTTAAGAAGTGACCAGATTGTGTATCACTGTAGACAATTGTATCTGGAAGATATATGTGTAGTGAAATATTGTATTTTAGAAGAGATAACTAATTAGAAAGCACTCAAAATAAAATTGATGTATAAGAAGATTAATGATAAAAAAGAATAACTGAAAGTGATCTAAAAAGGAGATAGCAATGGTTTAAAATACATAATGGAATAATAAAAGAAAAATTTCTCATTTGCAAACACAAAACTTCAATCAAAAAGTATGAACGCAACGATACGGCATGAGATCTTGGAAGTCTGACATCGCTGCCGATATCTTTGCTCCTGGACGGTCCTATCAGATCTAAACCGTCCTGAAGAGATGGTGAAAGTGAAGAGCGCATCCTGTCGATCCCAGGGATACCGCAAAGTCCCTGGTAGATCCAGGAGAAGCTCTTCTTGCCAGCGGCAAAGAGGCAGCCATTAAAGCTGCTGAAGTTGGGACAGCTCCGAAATGGAAGAGAGCAGAAAGAGAGAGTGTGCCGGTTTGGTGAGAACTTTTTTTTTTAATTTTAAGATCTGAAAGGACACACTAAGGAAAAGAAAGAATCTATAAAAGTTTTGACAGAAGTGGTTAAGCGGCGATTTTAAACAGGAATGTTTTTTTTGTTTTGTTTTTCTCATTGCTGGATTTTCTATATATGATCTTGTATTTTGAAACTGGACTGGTTTTTTTCGTTTATATCTATTTTTTTCTTCTCCTTTTTGATTTTGTAATATTTTAGGCTAGAAGCTCCCTTTAGTTATTTCATTTTTTAAAAAATATCTTTTCTTTTTTTATTAATTCTTATTATATCCTGCTCGGAAAAGGAGGGGGAAAGTGAGAGCAAAGAACCTTTGTAACACTGCCAACTAGAGGCTTGAAAATATTCTAGTGACCAGATAAAGCTGAGAAAGAAAGAACTGAGACTCTTTTTCAAGGACATTGCTATTTGATAAGATAGAGGGAAGAGCATGGGAGAGTGTTATTGCAGGTGCTCTTCTGTGTTTCTATCAACAGCTGGAGTCTGGTGTTGAAACGTAGAGGGAAAAAAGGTGATAAGTTTTTGGAGAAGAGAGTTATAATAAGAGCCTTGGATAATCAAGCAAAGTGCAGTATGCCCTTTTATCTTTTTTTTTTGTAATAACTATTTGGGTTTTTTGGCTTTGTTGGAGCTTGTCTTTGTTTTTCTTTCTTTTTTTTTGGGGGGGGGGAGTCCAATCTCTACGTTTGCTTTTATTTTAAAGGGAAAGCCTTAAAAGCCATTTTTTCCCTTTCCTGGTATTTTTGTTTTTTTCATCTACCTTTCTGGTTTATTTTTATGTACTTTTTTCTATTTAAGACCTTTCAATTGGATTAAGGTATTGAAGAACCTGAAGAATTTTTCCTTTTCCTTTCTTTTTCTTTTCTTAAGTCTTTTTCTTTATCTAACTATTGATTGGATTAACGTATACAAGAACCTGAAGAAATTTTGTCCTCCCTTTTCCCCCCTTTTTTATTATTATTATTGGGTTTCTTTTTTCTACTATTTTTATTTTGAACTATAATTGGTTACTTCACAATTGGATTAAGGTTTAGAAGAACCTGGAGATTTTGAATTGCTTAAAATGAGTAGGAAATTTATAGCTCCTGGTTCTTCAACTTCTACTTCTTCCTCTGCACCATCTGTTCAATACACGTTCAATACAGACAATGTTAAAGCAAGAAAAAAAACAAGAAAAAGTGACTCTGCAGATGATTATGCAAGGAATTCAAAATATTCAAGCAAGATCAGAGAACATTGAACAAAGAACAGAGAACATTGAACAAAGAACAGGGAAAACTGATGAAAAAGTGGAGAACATCGAACAAATGATGTTGAAGTATAATGAGAGATTCCAAAAAATTGAAGAAGATGATAAACAAAAAGACAAGAAGATTGGAGATATTGATAATAGATTAATAGTGGTTGAACAAGATAAAAGTGGTATGTTGAGATGGGAGATGGATAGATCAGAATTCTATCTTAGATTCCAAAACATAGAGGAAGAAAAAGGACAAAACTTGGCTGAGATAATGATAGAAATACTGGCTGAAGCTTTGGAAATAACTCAAGAAATGATGGATGGAATAGATGTGGTTTATCGAGTTTTCACAAGATATGCGATGAGAAATAGCTTACCAAGAGAAGTTCACATTAGATTTACAAAGAAAGCCATTAAACGCAAATATTGCAAGTGGCAAAAGAGAAAACATTGAAATACAAAGACAAGGAGATTGTGGTCTTGAAACGAACACCCAGAAAAGTGATTGAGATGAGAAGAGAATACCGATTCTTGACTAAAATGCTACTCAAAAAAGAGGTGAATTATAGATGGCTGATTCCAGAAGGTTTAATGTTCACATGGCAAGAACAGAGACATAGAATTGACTCAATTGAGAAAGCGGAATTATTTTATACAGAATTTTTTGGAGGGAAAGAGGAAGAGGCAGAAAAAGAGATTTCACTAATTGAATTCCAAGAGGATGCCAAATAGCGACTGAAAAAGAAGAAGGCACAGTAGGTGAAAAGGTGGAAGCCAAAGAACAACGTGAACTAAGATCTACGAGAGCTGCTAAACTTAACTATATATAACCACGGAAGAGAAAAAATTGATTACAATTAATATAAATTGACTTAACTCAGCTGTTAAAAGAAGGAAAACCTTTCATAAATTAGAGAAATTAAAATTTGACATAATTTGTCTACAAGAAGTACATATTAAAAAACAATATGAACAATTGTTGGTACAGCCAAAATAAGGGAAAATATTTACTTCCTTGACCCACTGTAAGAAAAGAGGAGTGGTTTTATATATTAAAGAGACCACCCCAGCAAAATTGATCTATACCGATGATGATGGAAGAACACTAATGGTGGAAATAACGGACAATAATATGAAAACACTCCTGATCGCAATTTATGCTCCGAATGACAAACAAGAATTCTACAAAAAATTACATATGAAAATAATTGAAATGGACTATGCTAATATAGTTATGATGGGAGATTTTAATACAGCACAGAAAACAATAAAGCAAAACAGAAAGACTCTCCCTAAATCTTTTTTTTAAATGGTAGATGAAATAAACTTAAAAGATACATGGAAAGAAATGCTAAAACTAAACAAGACACCTTCTATTCAAATAGACACTTTTCATGGTCCAGAATAGATATGATACGGATGTCAACAGAATTAATATCTAACATTCAAGAAATAAATATTGAAACAAGTACCTGGGCAGATCACAATCCAATGACAATTAAATGGAAAGGACAAAAAAGATCTAGATGGACGTTAAATAATACTATTTTAAAGGAAAAAGACTTCACACAGTGGATGGAGAAAGAATTGGCTTTTTTCTTTAGAGAAAACAAAAAAGAAGATACATCAATTCAGAACGTATGGGATACAATGAAGGCATATGTTAGAGGCTTGATAATAGACTATACAAGGAAAAGGAATACTATGAAAAGGCTAGCCTCTAAGGCCCTAAAGGATGAGCATAAACGACTTGAAAAAGAGCTACAGAAAATGGCACAGAAAAAGGACATCAAGCTAAAAATGGATATAATTAAACACAAAATGGGTCAAATAGAAAAAGAAGAATTAGCACAGAAAATTAGAGGTGCTAAACAGAACTACTTTGAAGACGCAAACAAACCAGGTAGATGGTTAGCATACAAATTGAGAAAGGAGAAAGAATCAAGGAAAATATTGCAATTAATAGATGACCAAGGCCAAGTTTGCCATGGTATTAAAGAGAAGAAGGAAATCATTCGAGACTTCTATGGGAAATTATATATGCAAATTATATATTGATGAGGAATGAGTTAAGCAGTACTTACAGAATGCTAATTTACCACAGATACCTAAAGAGACTGAAAAAATGTTAGAAAGCAATATAATGATGATGGAATTAACTGAAGCACTCAAGAAGCAAAATAATGGAAAGGCACCAGGCCCAGATGGACTTCCGGCAGAATTTTATAAAACATTACAAGAATCGTTGAATCTTCCATTGCTAGTCGTTATGAATGAAGTTATGTTAAAGAAGAAAATACCTAAATCATGGTCAGAAGCCTATATTACACTTATTCCAAAAGAGGAGGCCAACCCATTACAAATTAAGAACTATAGACCCATTTCTCTACTAAATGCAGATTATAAAATCTTTGCTTCAATATTGGCAGAAAGACTTAAAAATATTTAAATAATTTTATCCATCCTGATCAAAATGGATTTCTGCCAAAGAGACAAATTAAAGACAATATGAGAGTAATCTTGGATACTTTGGAATACTACGAGGCACATCCTGAAAAACAAATGGCTCTGATATTTTTAGATGCACAGAAGGCATTTGATAATGTGAATTGGCGATTCATGGTATTACTATTGGAACAGATGGGTTTTGCTAGAAAATTTATTCAAGCAATAGAAGCTATATACTATAAGCAAACGGCAAAGGTAATGATAGAGGGAGAACTGACAGACTCTATTAATATAAGAAAAGGAACAAGACAAGGGTGCCCACTATCACCTTTGCTGTTTGTTAACTTTGGAAGTGTTAAACAGAAATATTAGAGATGAAAAGAATATAACAGGAATGATAATCAAAATGGAAGAATTCAAGCTGGAAGCATTTGCGGATGATCTGGTTTTCATCTTAGAAGACCCTTTAGAAACAGCATCAAAATTGATAGAAAAGATAGAGACATATGGAAAGGTGGCTGGTTTGAAAATAAATAAAGATAAGACAAAGATTTTGACAAAGAATATGCTATTAAGACAAAAGGAAGAACTGGCAGATCTATTGAAAATTCAGGTCACGAATAAGATCAAGTACTTGGGGATATATTTGACAGCAAGATGTAGTACACTAAAAGAGAATAATTATATTAAACTTAAACAGCAGATAGCGCTAGATTTGGCAAAATGGGAAAACTTACAACTGTCACTAATAGGGAGAATTTTAACAATCAAGATGAATATATTACCCAGAATTTTATATTTGTTTCAAACAATTCCAATTAGGTTTGGAAAAGACTACTTTTAAGATTTAAATAAAATTGTGTTGAAATATATATGGCAAGGTAAGAAAGCGAGAATAAAGTTAAAACTTTTGCAAGATGCTAGAATTAGAGCAGGATTTGGTTTGCCTAATTGGGAGTTGTACTACCAAGCTACAAATCTGATGTGGGTTAAGGAATGGATAACACTAAGAAATACTAGATTGTTGACATTAGAAGGACATGATTTGTTGTTGGGGTGGCATGCTTTTTTATGGTACAAAGGAACTAAAACACAGGGGTACTTTAGAAGACATTATATACGGGAGTCTCTGTGGTTAAACTGGGAGAAGATTAAAAGACAATGTTATTTGAAAATTCCAGTCTGGTTGTCGACTATTGAAGCATTTTCGTATCCTATAATATACAAAAAGGAACAAACAGTTAGATATGGTGAAATATTGAACGAAAAGGGTGAACTTAAATCTATGCAAAACCTAGAGGAACAAGGTATAAAGATGAATTGGTTTTGATATACGCAAATATATTCAAGGTATGATAAAGATTCTAAAACAGAAGGTTTCTATGATAAACTGACTGACTTAGATAAGATTTTGACAGGTACTGATGAAAAGGTGATTAAAAAATTGTATGGATATTTATTAGAAATTAAACTAGAAGAAGAACAAGTTAAAGAAACTATGATTGCTTGGGGGAAGAATTTTGGATATGGGATCGATTTAGAGAAATGGCAAAAATTGTGGTCTCAAAATTACAAAATGACAATGTCAACAGCATATAAAGAAAATTTGTATATGATGTTTTACAGGTGGCATTTTCCCCCAAGAAGAATAGCAAGAATGTTCAAGAATAAATCCGAAAAATGTTGGAAATGTCATCAGACACCTGGCTCATATTACCATATGTGGTGGACTTGTGCGGATGCTAAAAAATACTGGACTAAAATCCACACGTGGTTGGAAAAAATGACAAAAAAACATATAGACTTGAAACCAGAGATATTTTTATTGGGAATTTTACCTGAAATATATAGTAAAGACTTGAAATACCTGGTTCTAAATGTATTAACGGTGGCTGGGATTGTATTTGCTAAAAACTGGAAAAATGAGAAAATACCATCACAGGAGGAAATCATTAAGAAAATATTGGAATGTGCTGAAATGAGTATATTGACATTTGAAATTAGAGAACAAGAGGATAAACAATTTTATAAAATTTGGGATCTTTTCTATCAATGGTTAGACAATAAAGTACAGTAATGAAATATGTAGACTTTTAGAAAATAATATATAAAGATGTACTTCTTTCTTATTATATCTACAAAATGATTTTAGGATAGATTTGGGATGATAATATGAAATGTTATAAAATAAACTAAGTAAATTATGGTTATCTTGTAAAACATGAATGAATAAAAGTATAGTCAAATGATTGATTAATAATGATACTAAGGTATTTAATTTTTGATTGACAATATGAGATTATATGTAATGTAACTGTAATTGAAGACTACAAAATGGAAGCACAAAACAATTTGTAAACCAACCGGCACACTGTATGTACACCTATGGAAGATAGCTTGATGTTTTTTTGTTTTCTTTGTTTTTAAAAACCAATACCATTTTTTAAAAAAGAACTATGCTATCTATTCAGCTCAAAGCTGCAAAGCCTTTCTGTCCTTTCTTACCTCCTCCTAAGAACAACTCAAAGGAATTGGGGTTTGGGGCAATTGAGAAAAAGTACCACATTGTAGTAAATTTGCCATTTAACATTCCACTATGATTTCCTAACCTCTAATCCCAGTCTTTCTGCAAAATCCAATGGTATCTTTCAACATTTATTTGAAGCATCAATCTGTGCATCGACCAGGAATAATCATTTTAAAAAGACGCTCCTATTAACTAATCCAAAGAATGGGTTATGTTTGAAATGACATACAGGGGCACATCTACAGTACTTCAAGCAAAATTGAGGAAGGGTAAGTGCGCATACAGCAATCTGATCATCACTACTTTCCTCTTTTCTTGTAATGTATGTTATATTAATGTAGGTTTTCCAAAAAAAAAAACGCAGAGATTTCTGGAGTGTCTGAAAATTTCCAAAGCCACTGAAGAAAGAAATACAGCCCCATTTTCTTGGCACATCTTCCATACAAAAACTTTGTATGGTTGTTTCACCTGAGCAGCTCCCAACTCAGACCAATGACTCATGTTCTCCGTCTACACCCACCATAGCTAAAAAAGATGCTCGGACGCTCCATTTACCACCACCCCGCCGCCTAAGCGTTTCCCGGGGCAATAAAAGTCAACCATCAGAGCCCCGCCTCCAGCCTCTCAGGTAGACCACGAGGCCCGCCCTTGAAAAGCTCCGCCCCCTCGCTTCCCCTCCCCCTCCCCCTCCCCCTCTGCCTGCACTGCAGTTCGTCCAAACTCGCCTTCGGCCGCTTCCACCCCACTCAGCGGCTGCTCCGAAGCGCGACTGGCCAAACACATCGTCAATCTAGCCCCGAGGCATCCTGGGAGGTTAAGATCCCCCGCCACGCCAAGCCTCCAGTCTCTGTCTCTCCTTCCCCGCCCCCCTCCCGCCCGCGCCCTCGAAGGAGAGAGAACTACAACTCCCAGAATGCACCACTAGGCCACACTTCAGAGGAGGGGTCCAGGCACGGCCCTACCTCCTGGGCCCCAGCCCCCTCCTGGTTCCCCCAAGTGTTCTATTAGGGGGATAGCGGGGCTGTAGTCACGCCTCAAAAAAAAACACCCCACTCTCCGGGCAGGCCAGCCCGTCCCCTCGGCGCTCACCTGGTCCTTGCCGCAGCCGTTGGCGAGGGTGGTGCATCCTCCACCAGCTGCCCTCAGTCAGTGCGGCACCGGCGCGTAGCTCCCTGCCCTGCCTGGGACCGTATGGGAAGCTGCCTCCTCCTGTGGGGGCCGCCCGGGGAGCATCCTCCCCCCTCCCGCACCGGCCTCGGGATGGGTCCGCGGCGGCAGAAGGGAGGAGGAGGAGGCTCCGCTAGCGGGATTCGCCCACAATGCACTACGCGCAGAAGCAGCAGCGGCCGCCGCCGTCCCTGACATCAGCTCTAGCCTCCGCAGCGTCGCCCCGCCCTACCTTGCCGGCTTCCTTCGGGATCTCCCGTGGCCCCCACGAGCCACAACAGGGTTGCTTCCCCACGGTGCGGCCCCGTCGTTGCACGAAGTGCCTCGCGCGGGCACCGGTCTGAACCCTCCTTCTGTGGTGCCTTTTAAAAGAACTAGGGGTAGCATGTCTGGACTGCAAACTCCGAACCTCGCATCACAACGCGTTAGGATTGTCTGTACTCATTTGCTCTTGTCTGGGATTGGTGCTGGCCGGATGTGATTACCCTCTGATAAGTGGGAAATCCTGATCGCTCCAGCACATGAATGGACACCATGCACTAATACTTCATCAACTCACTCCTACGAGGTCTTTCGCTGCTGAGGTGACCGTAGCAACAAAAAGTTTCTTTCAACCTATTTCCCTGTTTTATCCATCAAGTATTTTCATGACTTTGTCATCGTTATTAAATGCACTTAAAAATAAAGCACATAAATATATTCATTACTTTTATATTTTAATTGTGAGAATTATGTCCCCAGTACCTCTATTTGTACAGGTACAACTGACAACCACAAATGATCCCCAAATTCCTGTTGCTGACGCAGTTCTTGAGTTTAGCTCCATTTTATAACCTTTCTTTGCCATAGTTGTTAAGCAAATCACTGCAGTTGTTAAGTGAATCTTGTGGTCAGTAAGGAAATCTCACTTCTCTCACTGACTTGTTTGTCAGAAGCTGGCTGGAACATAAAAAAATGGTGATCACATGACCAGTGTGGATGCTGCAATGGTAGTAAGCTTGAAAACTGATAATCAAATCCCTTTTTTCAATACTGTTGTAATTTTTAATGGTCACCATTAAAAATTGTTGTAACTTGTAAGTTAAGGACTATCTGTAGTAAATTGGAGGGGTTTTTCTTACATTGAAGTTGGGTAACAAGACAATGAAATGTGAAAAAAATCAAAAAGCAGTAAAATAGGCCAAGCCTCTGTGCCAATGGACATCATAGATGCTTATGGAACAGAGATGAAGAAGGATCGACATTAAAAACTATGATAAACGGATGCTCAACTTTAGAGATAAAATTTCAACACAGCAAGGAGAAGATTGTGGACTAAATCTGTAAAATGTACATCAATTATAACTCAAAATTTGTACAAAACGTTCTATAGACGGTATTCAACTCCATCAATAAAATCTAAAATTGACAAATAATGAATGCTTACAGAAAATAAAGCACTTTAAAGAAGACAAAAAATCCACAGCTAAAATTCTCTTCTGCATGCAAGGCATTGAGATTATTGCAATCTTTTTCCTCAAGTCATCTGTCTTTTGTACTCACAGAAAACCTTGTGAAACTTGTTCGTCCAACCTGGCACATTTGACTACTTTAACAGATTAACATTCTGCAGCATCACCATCTGCTTGTATGAAGTCATCTAACTCTATGGTTGTTTTTTCTTGCATATCAATTTGATTCAATCATGGATAAGAAGCAGACATTTCTTGAAACCATGTTTACTAACACATTATCTTTCCTTTAAATTACTGTGGATCTACGGTAGAATATAGTGCAGGAAACATACACATGTAATAGCATATAAGTATAGAAAAATTTAATTAGCTGTCTACTCAAATATGGATATTTTAATTGCCCCCTGGTACTTCAGATATGACACCTCTTAAAAACTTCACTCACCACTCCAAGAACCTTTTGGCTGGAGAGAGCGAATGTACCTTCACCCAAATAAGGCACTTTCAGACAGAACACCTTCTCTGGCTATGCCTATTTTGCATTGTCTGGCAACCTGGATTATTTCCCTCCTCATCCCTAAATAAAATATGTTTGCCAGCTCAACTCCAAGTAACTTCAGATACTCTTAACTATTTTTAGCTTTTTTTCCTTATCCTTTATTTTATAAATAACTCAAAGCAGGAAACATATCTAACATCTTTTCCTATTAATTTTTCTTTTGAAAGGAAGTTTTTCTTTCAAGTTTTCTTGGCTGCAATATGGAACTTGTTTACCAATATTTGTGGGAGGAAAGAGGGCTGGCATAGATCTACCTATCACCAATGCCTGTTGAAATAACTGCTACTAAATTTGAAGAAACCATATAAAAAAAACTCCTGTATCACTCTTTAATCTTCTAGTGTTCAACACACCTGTTATTGTTCGCAATATGTAACCACGTGGCCATGGGACTAGGCAAATGCAAATTTTGGGTAGAATGGACATATGGGTATCAAGTCCACTGTTGATTTTGAAGATTAATATATCACTGCAAAATGGGCATCCCCCTCCCCAAGAAGTTGAAGTCTATTGTTTTCCCTGTAACGGCTGATGTTTGCTTCTCCCCACAAAAGGTTTTTCCCCCCCACACGTGCAATTCTTGGTATCATTGATAGTACATTTCATGAGTAGTGGCCTAAAGGTAGAGCTCTCACCTCCCAATCAGAAGGCTGTGGAATTCAATCCCAGGTAGAGGCATATATTTCTCTCTCTGGGAATGTTGAGAATATATCTGCTGAATTGCATTGGCGACAGGAAGGGTATCCAGCCAGTAAACACTCAGCTCCATTCAGTTGTCCAGACTCCATCCCTCAAGGGATTATGGGGTTTGTTAAAAGATTATTGCTAGTACATTTCACATGTCATTCAACATAGCTTTGTTAGAGGATCCATACATCTCAAACCATACTGTTCAGATGATGCTATGGTATCTTCTTCCAGCAAATAGCTTCACATATGTATGCCTCCAAGTTCAAAACCACACACACCCAGAGTGATGGTATTTAAGATCTTTTCTTAGCAAGTATGGGTTACCTTCTTTATAAACTGTCAAATTAGAGCATTCTTAAACCATTTTAACTAATTATATTTTATGGACATTTTTCTAGGAAAGGCTGTATTTCTGGTTATCATCAGAACAATAGTATTCAACCAAGCAATTAAGGGGCTGAGTTTATATCTTGTAGCAAACTTAATGTAGTTTATTTAGGTTAGAGCAAATACGGTTTATGCTTTTGTAAGATGTGTAAAACCTTAAGTGTGTCTTAGTGAACCATCATTTAACAATAGCTCAGAATGTGTAAATCTAGCCAATGATTCTGTGTTGGTTGTTTGAAATGTATTATCTAATCTGTTAATTCAAAACAAATGTTTGTGTTCCAAATATCCTATATATCCATTTTTGAAAGAGGGGAGGTAACTAAGAGCAGCTTTATAATTTCTATTTTTTTTAATGTACAATATATATATATATATACATATTCTTAAGTTTTCGTGGGTATTTATATGTATGGTATTCAGCTTTATTCGGGTATTTTCCCATGTCATTATAGTTGTGCTTTTAAAGTTGTAGCAACGTTTCGGCAGAATCTCATCTGCCATCATCAGGCTTCTTTCTGTATTGTGCTCATCTGTGAGTCAGACTTTCACAGCCATTTCTGTTTTAAATTTGGTGCTAGCCTACGCTGTGCCAGAATGGTTTTTTCTTCATCCTGATTGGTTGGGAGTCTTGGAGTTCACTGTGTTCTGCTTGATTGGTGTTTCTAATATCTTCTGTCTGTTTTGTAGCTTTTTTTGTCTTGATTGGCTGGCAACATTGTGTTTCCTGTATTGGAGGCTTTTAGTGCGGCTTGGCTCTGAGTAAATGGACGGCTATCATTTATTAGGAAACTAGGTTTCATCTGGGTGCCTGGTTGGGGTGTGTTTGAGCTGGAGGTATCAGGGGGAGTCTGTTTGTGCCCAGGTGTTTGCCTGGCTAGTGGTCTAGAGATTTTTTTGTTTGAGAATGCAGGCTTCCAGATAATTGACAGTCTGGTGGAGTCATCTCTTCTATTCATGCTTTCAGGTCCTTTTTCAATCTCTATGGCTTCTCTGATAATTCTGTGGCTGGGGTTTTCTATAGTGGCTAGGGTTTTGGTGCCATTGAAGTTGATGCTATGACCTGTGGCTTTCATGTGTTGGACCAGTGAGGAAGTGCGTTCCAGCTTTTTTACTGCATTTTTGTGTTCATCTAGGCGGGTACTTATTCTTCTATTGGTCTGTCCAATGTATGTGGCAGGGCATGATGCACAGGGGACTTCATATATGCCTTGGTTTTCCAGGTCAATTTTATCTTTGGGGTTTCTTAGGATGGCTGCTATTTTTCTGCCTGTTTTGAAGGCAGTCTTGATGTGATGCCTGTGTAGTATCTTTCTGATTTTGTCTGTAGTACCTACATAAGAGGTACTACAGACAAAAATACTGCCCTACATAAGAGGTACTACAGACAAAATCACAAAAATGCAGTAAAAAAGCTGGAACACACTTCCTCACTAGTCCAACACATGAAAGCCACAGGTCATAGCATCAACTTCAGTGGCACCAAAACCCTAGCCACTATAGAAAACCCCAGCCACAGAATTATCAGAGAAGCCATAGAGATTGAAAAAAGACCTGAAAGCATGAATAGAAGAGATGACTCCACCAGACTGTCAATTATCTGGAAGCCTGCATTCTCAAACAAAAAAATCTCCACACCACAAGCCAGGCAAACACCTGGGCACAAACAGATCCCCCCTGATACCTCCAGCTCAAACACACCCCAACCAGGCACCCAGATGAAGCCTAGCTTCCTAATAAATGATAGCCGTCCATTTACTCAGAGCCAAGCCGCACTAAAAGCCTCCAATACAGGAAACACAATGTTGCCAGCCAATCAAGACAAAAAAAGCTACAAAACAGACAGAAGATATTAGAAACACCAATCAAGCAGAACACAGCAAACTCCAAGACCAGTAAACACAGACCAAGACTCCCAACTAATCAGGATGAAGAAAAAACCATTTTGGCACAGCGTAGGCTAGCACCAAATTTAAAACAGAAATGGCTGTGAAAGTCTGACTCGCAAACACAATACAGAAGCTTGATGATGGCAGATGAGATTCTGCCGAAACGTTGCTACAACTTTAAAAGCACAACTATAATGACATGGGAAAATACCCGAACAAAGCTGAATATCATACATATACATATACATACATACATATAAAATATTTCAAATCCATGTTTTACCTATGACTAATGCCTTCTCTCCTTAGGAGCTGACAAGCGATATACAAACATAGAGTAAACAATAGTAATAAGTACATTTGCTGGCACAGTGAATTTAAGCTATGGCAAATATAAAAACAGAGAACAAATATTTTGCATGACAACTATTTCAAATTAAAAGAAACGTAAAATCCAATATCCACTACTAAAATATGTATTCATAAGTTTTCATAACTGATAGACATTCACTAGTGCAAAACTGTTTCCACTTTGGAAACTTAAGCTGTTTTTTTCTTAAAAACTGCTTTTGGGTACAATCAGAGATAGTTCAGACAAGAAGCATGATAATGAATAAATAATAAATAAAGCTCTATCTTTATTGTAAGGTTGCATTAACAGATTCTTGCAAGTCTGGAAGTATTTCACCCTTCCTTTTCTTTTACTCTCCAGAAAGTTAGGAAGAGTCGCTTCTAAAACACCTCCCTTGTTTCCTCTGCTTCAATGGACTTTTGCATGAAGGTTGTGTAATATGTGGCTCTTCCTCCTATCTCACAGGTCATTCCTACATCCGATTACACCCCACCTGCTCTAGTCTAGAGCATAAAAGATGGTTATTGTGACATTGCACACACAAATAATCATGTTCTCTGTAAACCATGATGTATTAGAAATCTATAAGCTAAGCTGGAGAAACTGATAAAATGGCATCGTGGCAAATGTTTCTTTTAACATTTCAAGATTATGGGGTTTCTCCCAACAAAAACCTTCCCAGTCCCATTTAACATTTTTTAAACTAAGAAAGAGCAAAGCAGAATAAAAGAAAAGCATATAAAAAGAGCAACAGAAGAAAAACAGTTTATTTCATAAACATAAGTTGTATAATTTCCGGGTTCTTTTTCATTTTCAAGAAAACAGAAAGCGTAATACTCAGAACAATTTTAGCTCCTGCATACACATACATAGATGTATGTATACATATGTTTATATTGTATATATGAACCCCCAAATTTCTATATCCTGTGGAATTCCCACCTGCAGAATGCATTCCAAAATGGCAAAAAAGAACATTAAAGAAAAAAAATCTCTTCATGAAAGAGTTCCATACAAAATACAAAACCATTTCAGTTCAGAACATAAGCAACCTACAGATTTATCCAATAGGGCCATAGTAGGGCATTTTAACTGAATTTAGAAGTTGTTTTAATTTTTTAAAAAACATCAGCTTATCAACATTCATAAGCAAGCATTATATGCAAGCGTGCAACTGCACGCATGCACACAAGCACACACAATTTTTGCCCAAATAAGATGCAATTCAAGTGATTCACACACAATCAATGTCCTAAGTTGCCTTTTCACTAATTAGAGAATATCATTGTCCCTGGCATTGAATCTTATAGAATAATTTATATTGAAATGAAATAAAAATCTCCGTTCATTGTTTTGGAGCTGTGTTAGAATAGAAATGAAAATTGTTCAGACAGAAAGAAGCCCATTAGAGACTTTGCATATTTGTGTACATACACGCGCACACATTCATGCTTCCATGTATTTACTGTATGAATCACTATTGGAGAACAAAACTGAACTGGGACTCATAAATAAGGCTGTATTGCTATTAGTTCCTAGAACTTTAACTCAATGCTGGGCAAAATAATAAAGTCAAATATATCTATCAAATAAAACCTCTGCGTTAAGTATTAGCTAATGGGCAATAAGGTACAGGGAATATGGGAAGGGATGATGTGCAAACTTTCACATAAATTGATGATATACAGCACTCTCTTAAAATTGAAGCCTGCATTGGAGTTGAGGCAATTGTCTTTTTTCTAGACTGGAGCCTAGTCTTATTCCCTAAGAAAGTTTGCAGTCCTGCAGCCTCACTGCTCCCCAGCTTTTTCATTTGTTTATTTGGCTAATGAACTTTGTATGTAATCAGGCACTGTGAATTTTCCAACAGCCACAAAGATCTATCTCAAAGAAAAGGTGCCCTAATTGTAAACGATCATATAATTGACTCCCAATTAACTGAAATCCTCTCCCTGCCATTTGTGACAATGATAGTAGCAGAATTAGCAGGGACGAGGTCGCCTGAAGCTTCCTCTTCAGAATTTGGGAAGTCCAAAGGTGAACCCTAATCAAATGGTTCATCTTCATCATCAAAAAAAAAGCAATCTCTCTCTAGATTTTCTGATTCATCATCATAGGAAATATCATCATCATCATCAAGATCTTCATCATCATATTCTTCTTGCCACTCTGGAACATACTCATCTTCCTCATCTTCCTCTTTGCCCCCATCATCTGTATCAGGTGAATCAGATCCTTCACAAAAAATCAGCCTGTTTAGAAACAAATTTTGTGTCATTTCACTTTTGGATTACAGTAGTATTCTACATTCCAGTAAATGATACTTATGAATGAAGCTTGACTTATACCATAAGATGCTTGACGTGAGCTAATAAGGACTTTCCTCAATAGGAATTTCTTGATTAGCTATTGGTGGCCCCTAAATCATATTTTTGTGGTTCCCCCCCCCCCCACAACCTCCCTGGATTTTGCTGTTAAAATTCACTAGTGTTAATTTCCACTGATTTTTAGCAAGGGACTAGTGAACTACAGAATGGGTAGGCTTACTGAATATAAAGCAATTTTTTGAAGATTTCCTAAAATTGGGCAAACAAAAAGCAAGACATGGACTTTCCATTTACATGACTTGATGACACTGCCTTCGGCTACTCAAAAGTCATATAATTCATAAATATAAACAGACTGCCTGCCTCTGCTTGAAATGTTAACATTCACAATTAATATACCAGATTTTCTAAACTGTAACAGAATTCAACTCCACATTTGTTTTTACCAATGTTATTTTAAGAGATGCAAGAGGTTACTGTTACACTGACACTACCAAGAACTGGAGAAATACATTACATTACTCAAGGAGCAGCAAAAATATGGTTTCTTTTGTTACTCCCAAAAGTATCTTGTTTGTTCCAAATCTATAAACATCAGATCACTGATTTAAATACCTGGCATTCAAATCTACCTGACTTGTTATGGAAAACACAGTTATTCTATATGTAGAAGACGGAAATAATCTCCTGGTTGACAGAAAGTACTTTGGTATAGGTAATCCTCAACTTCTAACTGGTTGCATAGTGACCGTTTGAAGTTAAACAGATCTCCCTCGGAGTACTTTCAACCCAATTCTGCATTTCTGACAGTCATCCCTCTGGTCATGTGATCAAACATCGGCCCTCGGCACCTGGCTCGCATTTGCAGCCATTTGCAGCATCCAACGGTCACATGGACATGTTTTGAGACAGTTTTGTTGAAAACTGATATTTACCTCAGGTTTTCAATAAAGTCAGCCTATAGCAAACAATGGGTTTGCTTTACGACTGCAGCATTTTGCTTAACAATCATCACATTAAATGACATAAAATCAGATCAGTCATGTAGCTGGCCCACTTTAGGACTATCACAAGACTGTAATTGGTAGACTCCACTATGGTCATAAATAGATTTCTATGAGGACCGCTGAGAAATACCTTCTATCTAAATAGTTGCTGGCATGCTTGAATTAGGCTCCTCTTAGCCAGACTGCTTCTCACTAGAAATCTGAAACCTGGCTTACTATTCACATATCCCCATAAGAAAACTTACTGTTTATAAGTAGAAGTGCCATTAAGTACATTGGATAATTTAATCCCTCCCTGTTCGGAACTTTGTCGAGTTTGGAATCCCACTCTGAAATCCTGCAATAAAATAAAGATTGAAAGGATAAGATGCTGGCAACAGAGATTGCTCTCTTAAAGAAAATGGAACCATTAAGAATCTAAATAGCACATTTCTTTTTGATCTAATACTGAATTGGCAAAAATACCTCTGCTACTATATATATCTTGTCTAGGCAGGTATTACCTGAGTAGCATGATGCAGAATTGATAGGAGCCGTTCTTGGATCCTTCGAACCAACTCTAAACCGATATTAAAATGCTTTGCTTTGAGCAACCGAATGGAAGAGGCAAGATCTTGGCAGTGTAACAGCATTTCCTCTGAAAGAAAAGGCAGATCCATTTCCAAACTGTACCACACTGAGAGTGAGAAATTTAAGCTACTCTGATATGAACTGGATATCATATTCTGCAATAAGTAAGAGATCCAACAGATTTATGATCTTGCAGACAATTCCAAAAGGCAGAGGATGAAGCTAAACAACTGGTTATACTACTAACAGGGTTGAGGATGTAGAAACTTTAGGAACCTTGGAATCCTTTTTGAAATAGCTATTTTTTTCTAGTAATTAAAAATAGTATATTTTCCATTTAACGGTTTCATATATTTCAAGAAAAGATAAATTCATCTGCACGATTTCATATATTGTTATTATTACCGTGTTTCTCACAAAATATTTTTTTTTTTTTGAGCCCCGAAAAAACGGCTAGGACGTCTTTTCGGGGGTGAATTAATTTCTCCCCCCTCCCTTGCACCAGCGCCGTCTCCAACAACAGCTCCTGAGTCGCTCCCGCTTTTCCCCCGTCCCCGTAACAACAGGGAAAAAAAAGATTTTGAGGTACCTGGGAGAGCCGCGCGCTGCGTTTTGGTTTAACTCAAGGGCTCCAGCCTCAGGCTCTGCAAGTTTGCAAAAGTCCCGGTGCGCAGCCCATTCCTGCATTCCAAGCGCCCAGGCCAAGCTACAGCTGTCCCTCTCTCGCCAGCGCTGTCTCCAACAACAGCGGCAGCAGGAACCAAGGAAGTTACGGAGGCGGCTGCCCCACCCGAGAAGCGGCTGAAATGCTTCCACAGTTCCCGCCGCTGCTGCCGCTGTTATTGGAGATGGCACTGGCAAGAGAGGGACAGCTGTAGCTCGGCCTGGGCGCTTGGAATGCAGGAACGGGCTGCGCACCAGGACTTTTGCAAACTTGCAGAGCCCAAGGCTAGAGCACCAAGGGTAGCAGCAGCAGTGACACTCGCTCAGCTCTTCTCACGCCCACCCAGCCACTCCGGATTAAACCAAAACGCAGTGCGCGGCGCTCCCAGGTACCTCAAAATCCTTTTTTGTTCCTGTTGTTACGGGGACGGGGGGAAAGCGGGAGCGACTCAGATGCTGTTGTTGGAGACGGCGCTGGCGAGAAAGGCGCCAGCATGGTTGGGAACCGTGAAAGCTACGGAGGCCTGAGAAGTGGCTGAAACGCTGCCGGACATCCATGCCGACGCCGCCTGCCTGATGACCCGGGTAAGGGAGCCCTCCGTGCTCCACCATGATTGGCTGTTAGGAGCAGCTGATAGTGAGGCGTAGCTGCCCACGGGGCACTAATGGCAAGTTCCCCCCCCACCTTCCCCCCCAATTTGGGGGGAGGGCTTAATTTCATTTTATGCCTAAAAAACATGCTGGGTTTTCCTATTGGGGGGGCTGTATTGTTGGAGAAACACGGTATATGAGTGACTATGTGATATATTTCGGTGATTTGTCTTAATTTATTATCTTAATTTTGGAGAATTCTTTTTGTTTATTTGCTTAACTTTTCTTTTTGTTTGAATATTTCTTTTTGTCTTGGTATTATTATTTTATAATTAATTTTATATATTACCCTTTCTTGTTTTTCAATATTGTTTTTCTATTTATGTGTTTTAGAAAACAGCAATACATTTTTGTAAAAAAGCAAAGACCTTTAAGTCTCCAAGCCTAGAAATACAGCAGAGGAGAATTTTATGCAACTGAAAAGAAACTTATTTTTGATTTCAAGGAATGAATCCAGGGTGAGTTTAACTAATTCTGAAAGTCTGTGTTCTAAAAAAGAGATGGAATATGTTGCTATGTAGTCCAGAGTTAATAAGCTTAATGACTGAAATTTTTTTTTACTCAGTTACTTATTATTCCTATTAGCTTTTATTTTGTCAAATTTAGTTTATTTTGCTCATTAATCATTTTTCCTTAACTATATTAACTATCCCTTTTGTTAGTGATGATATACTTTTAAAACTACTTTATTATTTTTTTAAAAAAGGAAGAGCTCTAGCTTAAATACTAACAATCTAAAGTTTATAGCTGCACCAACAAAACTGTTATAAGGTGAAAAATGTTTTCATTCTACTTCATTTGCAATGAATTTTTAATCAGTTTAAAAGAACTATGCAAAATGATTAATTATAGTTACTGTCTCAGCATACTGAGGAACTTGGGTGAGCTGCACAGGCAGCAAAAAGGAAATACTGGTATGACAACTAATGCTCTCCAATATTGCTACGAATAATTGCTAGTATTCTTTGAACTTGTCTCAAAGAAATGACAGTTGTTTGCATGGCAATAATGGCTCACCCAAAAGGATCTGCAAAGCATTAGTATGCAGTTCCAGATTCTCAGATTGTTGTTCCATGATATCCATTTTTTCTGTGTCCTGATTATAGTAGCTGTAGATGCAGGAATACGCCAGGACCTGAAACACATCATGTATCACAATGCATATAAACCACAGATTCCAGTTAGACCTCTTCAGTGGGGGAATAGTTTCACTAGAAGCAGAGAGAAAAGGTAATGACCCCTCATTCCCACAACTCTGCTCCTCTCCTCTGATATTCTCCTAGAAAAGAATTAGAATGAAGTAATTGGAAGAACCATAGTACCATCTTCCTACTTAGAGCAGGAGAGAAAAAGAATATTTCATAGCTCAAATTTAAAGCATAGGTGCTTGGAGTTGGAGAAAAATAATGCTAGGGTAAATTTCCATATTTTTGTATTATTTCTTTTATAAACATAGTTATGGATCACCCATAGAATGACAAAGGCTTTGTAACAAGACCCCCCAAAAAAAAAAAACCCGAAGAATGAAAAAGCATTCTGGAGAGGTTTTTCTTTCTTTTTCTGAAAGATTCTTCTAAGGTATCTTTCAAAGAAATGTCTATGGAGATTTTCAGTCATCCATGTCTTGGTTGTCCCAAAGGTACTTTTTCAAGAAGCAATTGGACTTTCTTGTTTTTCTTTGAAGATGTTTCGCTTCTCATCCAAGAAGCTTCTTCACCTCTGACTGGATCCTTCCATTCTCTACCATCCAGTGAGAGTGAAGATAAGAAGCGGAATGTCTTCAAACAAAAACAAGGAAGTCCAGTTGCCTCTTGAAAAAACATCTTTGGAACTTCCAAAGAAATGCATTTTCTGTAACATAAGAACAATGTTGAATATGACATTGAACACCAGTGCAGAAATTTGCTCACTAAATATCAAAATTTCTTTTGGAATGTCAATTAGCACGTTGGAAAGAGGGTCCCCAATGGATTTTTCAAGTTTCAATACAGACCCTTACCAAAGGCTCCTGAGCAACCTTAAAATCTACATCCTAAGAGGACAGATGTTGTAACGGTAACGGAATAGAAAATAGAGTAGGAATAAATGGAAAATCTTCACAACGGAAGATCTTCAAAATGAGGTCCCTGGCTAGGATTAGAAGTACTACATTTTAATATTTTAATGGGAACTAAGCAAGCAGTGATTGATTTCAAAACCGACCATGGAAGGTTTGTGGACAGCTCAATGAAAATTTCAACCCAGACAAATCCCAAGGTTGGAATTACTGGCAGAGAACTGAAAACACAGCAACTAAAATAGTAGAACCCTTATGTAAATCTACAGAGAAAACACTTGTGTCTTGTGTAGAAGATGTGGTATCATAGCATTTCTTTTTAAAATTTCATTGAAATGAACAAAATGAGTCTGCCTACCAAGATGAGGTGGACCAGTTGCTTTCATGGTGTAGTGACAATAACTTGGTCCTCAACACCAATATAAGACCAAGGAGCTTATAGAAGGAACAGATCAGACACCCAGCCCTTGCTTACCAATGGAGACCGAGTGAAGCAAGTGGCCAGTTTTAAGTTTCTGGGTGTTATCATAAAAGAGGACCTGACTTGGGGCGCTCACATTACAGCACTGGTCAAAAGGGCCCAGCAGAGATTATACTACTTGAGACTTCTCTCAGAAAACAACAACTGAATGAAAAACTGCTGGTGACCTTCTATCACTACACCATAGAGAGTATCTTAACTTACTGCACCTCTGTATGGTTTGCCAATTGCACAGTGGCAGATAGGAAAGAACTCCAGAGGGTTAACGTCATTGCCCAGAAGATCATTGGTTGCCCTCTCCCCTCTTTGGAAGAGCTTTATAGCTCCCGCTGCCTTAAGAAAGTTCAAAACATTCTCAAAGATCCATCTCATCCTGGGCATCCTTTTTTTGAACTATTACTATCTGGCAGACGGTACAGGATAATAAAGCAAGGACAAATAGGCTGAAAAACAGCTTCTATCCCAGGGCAGTAACTCTATTGAATTCTACTGTATAGTGCAGTGTTGGTGCGGTGTTGGGGGTTTTCGGTTCAATGTGTAGAGTGTGAAGGATGTGTGTTTGTGTTTATTTTCATGGTCATGATGTGCACTGAAGGTGGTGTTTGATTTCGTTGTACAAGGTGCAATGACAATAAACTAAACTAAACTAAACTAAACTAGGTAGGTAGGAAGGAAGGAAGGAAGGAAGGAAGGAAGGAAGGAAGGAAGGAAGGAAGGAAGGAAGGAAGGAAGGAAGGAAGGAAGGAAGGAATGATTTAGAAGTTTGTGGAGAAATAATCTTGAAAAAATTAGGGAGAAAATTGTATCACAAATTTAAAGTAATGGCTGAATTGTTTCAGAATAAATCAGGACACACTCATGTTACTATGCTCTGAATGTATATTTGACAAATACTATTTTGACTTTGAACAGAATGAAAGTGTCCACAAATACCTTATAATTCTGCATTCTACTGAATTAAAATATCATGTTGCAATAACATTTTAGCCTCTTAATTTTACATAGTTCTCCCATCCCATTTTTTTTCCAAATACTTTTATTTCTACTCTTTCATTTACATGCTGACCATCCACTATAGTTCTATGCACATGATGTGGACCTCCTCTGTTACACTTTCTACATCCTTTGTGGGGCTATAAAAAGTATAAAATAAATAAAGCAGAATTGAAAAGAAAGGAACAATGATGCAGAAAAACGGAGCATACACTGAACGGTGGGACTTACTTTTCGTGCCTGTTCTAGCACTTTGCAGGCATCAATAACAAAAGTCAAGGTCCGAATCTGTGGCATATCACTGACGGTGGAAACTCTACTTCGTAAGTTCATAGCAAATTCCTGAAATTGATGAGAACTGCATCAGTTTTCCTGATGTCTACTCTTATTTACTACATTACTAAAAAAATGTCCCTTTATGTATATAAAACTTCTAGTTACATTCAAAAGAACAACATTGAGGAGGATTACTTGCAGAGTATTTACAACAAAATGAAAAAGGGCATGAGCTCTACTTTCCTGCTAAAAGGCAGAAAGTAAGAGGGAAAGACATTTTCTCTTCTAGTAAACTGGCTTAATTTAATTTATTATTTTTGAAACAAAACAATCAATCTTCCTAAACTGCCTTTTTACGTGATTGAAGTGATGACATATTACTGTTCTCAATGGCAAGAATGGTCTATAGCTAAATATTCTAAGATGACTAATGCATAAAAGTACACGGTTAATTATGCAGGTTCAACTAAAGAATAGTAATCCTAACCTTTGCTTTATGATGAAAAATGCACCTTTCATTATAGTCTTGGAAACGCTTTTCCTGTCGAGCTGCTTTGCTTACCTGAAGGAGAAAAATTGAATGCAGTTATTCAAAGTAACACCAAACATTTCTTTTAAAATTTCTTAAGACTGTACATATAATGTGGATTTTATACATATATTGGAAAAGAATTCCAAAATTACAAATGTAATTATACTTCTAAAACATAAAAGTTGGTAACTGATATACAGTACAATGATAAAAAACAAAAGTAATATTTTTTACCAAATGCCAGGATAAATAAAAAAATACCTGGATTTGCTTTACACTAAAAAAGGTCATATTACTACATATTTCCTTAGAAAAGAATATTCCTTTATTGGAAAAGTTACTTGTCTTTTACATAAATACTCACCATGGCAGAGCAGTTGTAGTAATCCTTATGGGTTGGTTTCCAAGGTTTCAGGCAACGCCAACAAAATCCATGGTTACATTTGGCACAAGTCATACTGCATATAATGGGGGATGAGGGCCATTAGTAAGATATGGCCACCAACTTCGTTCTTTGGATCATCATTGTGAAAAGTAACTCAAGGGCTGTTTCAGCTAAGTACACGCTAATGAGTAAGCTCCAGGTTCCTCCATAAAGAAACGTCATCTGATGGGATCCAAATAGGAAAGTTTTTTCTGCCACAGTACCCACCATTTGGAACTTAATTCCCCTTGAGATCAGATTGGCCCCGACCTTATTGGTCTTTTAAGCCATGGCTTTTCCATCTGGCCTGGGGAATCTAGTAACATGGAGCTTGCAAAGTGGCTCTACTGGTAGGAACTTAAATGTACTCTCCAGCAAATTATGGGAGTGGAGTAATGTTTTTATTGTTTTCTATGATTTGTGAGATGGGGGCCACATAAATTGACCAAATAAATAAAACATGGAAAGCCATACAGAATGGCACCACAGTATTAAAAAAAGAAACGGAAAAAGCATCGCTTTAATGATAAAAATAAAAGCAAATACTAGAGAACATTTTCTCTACTGAAAAATGATAAATAGTAAGATTCAGGTGATGCTCTGCCTGTAGCATCACATCCAAACATGGTCAGTGAAAACACTAAGTGATAAACAGATAATTCTTTAAGCTTTATTTGGATTTATTTGCTCTGTGAGATTTTAGATCACATGAGCAGCAATTAAGGATGCAAATGTTGAGTCAAGGTGCCCAGAGACACCACAAACCAATATGTAAGGAGGAAACCTAGAGACTACTTTCTGTCCAACAAATCAAGTTTTCCATTCTAACTTTTCAAAGGAGTGTTAGCAGTAATGACAAATAACACCCATACATCAATGTAATTAAAAAGGGAGAAGAATACTCCTTAAATGACAATGGAGATAGGACTGATATTACAAAAACTACATAAGGAAAATGCCCCAAAACAAGAGAATGGTTCAGGTATGGTAGTTCCCACATATCTAAAGGGCATCAGGATGGAGAAAGGTGATCAAATTGGGTGTTACTTGCAGCCTCTTGCCTCTAAGACACAAGGAAGACACAAATCAATTGTGCCTTTGACAAAGAAGGCACAATAATCCAATCTGTCGAACAAACTATAAATTACTGAAGTTTTCTTCTATATATTTTTTCCTCTTTATACAAAAGTGTACCAAAAAACATACTCACTGTAGACAGCCCTCATTTTTCTCTATTTGAGCTTGGCAGCTTGGACACCTTTTAGATATGAGTTTGGCCAGATGCTTACTCTGGGCTTCCACAGTCATCCCTTCATAGAAACCACCATCATCCATCCACTGAGACATGTGACTGCAGCTGGCAGGATAGTGGGCCTTTGAAGAATCCAGAGAATAAAGTATGTGGTAAATGGTCCTAAAAAGAGAGAGCTCTCCACCACCACCAAGTTTCATATTAACCTTACTTCAGGAAAATTGCAGCTGAAGCAGGAGATCCAAGAGCACTTTGAACAAGCTTCTCCACAGGAAAGGCCTTCCTTGCAGAGTATCTGATCACAGCCTTGAGGGTTGGTGCACCAAGTTAGGTTTGAACAGCATTCAACATAACCTCTTAGAAGGGCTTTCTCATACTGTATTAAAAATGCATGAATGTTAGCTTTGGAGTTCTCATCAAAAATATCTAGGAAACATTTGTATTATATGCATATTATAAATCTCTTAACAAAAGAAGCAGGTTTTCAACAGGTTTCTTATTTTTATAAAAGAGCACCTTAATCCTTACTAATATTATTAACGTTGGGTGCAAAAATAAACTACCTTATTCTCTAAGAATTTATTGAGATGAGACTTATCCCTTCACAAACTAATCTAATATTTTTCTCAATAAAGACATATATTTAGTAATTGCATAATTGTAATATATTAAGTAATATGTTTCATAATTTTCTGAAGAATGCAGATGGATGAAATGATGTTATAAATGAAACAGTCAGCAAAACCAACTAGAATAGTGCTTCCCAAACTTTTTCCTTCATTACCCAAACCATTTATCAGAAAATCGTTATTTAAATGTCTTGATTGAGATGGGATAATGGGTTTGTGTGTCATTGTGTGAAATTCTGTAACTAGGTTAACTAGGAAAAGCTCTTAAATCCTAACTTGAGATGGAATTAACAGATTACCTTTAAATCCATTTTAAAGATATGAACAGATTAATGTGGAAATGATGCAAACGCACAATTAATGTAGTGCCTTAAATCAGGGGTCTCTAACCCCAGGGCTATGGCCCACTACCAGGCCCATTACGTGGCCTGTTTGGAACTCGGCCGCGTGAGTGGCGTAACATGCACAAAGCTCTACTTAAGCTCCCCTTGAAACTCACACATGAAACTCGCCTCATGCAAGCGGCAGGTACCGGCGTTTGCACATGAAGCTTCCTTTGCATGAGAGGTGAGTGCACGCACTCACCGCTCACACAAATGGTGTTCTTCTTAAGGTCGTTCTGGAGGCTAAAAAGAGGCCTCTAACATTCAAAAGCATCACATTCACTAGTTTTCTGCCTGGAAAACTAACACATAGAATGCTTCTGAAGGCAAGAGGTGCTGGAAAAATATACAGACACCCTCCAGTAATACATTTTAGGGGATTATATCTGGATATATTTTTAAAATTTTATTTTTACTATAACATAATATGCAAGAGAAAATACAACAGTATGCAAACCAGTATATATGGATAAAAATATATTCTTTACCGTTGACTTTGTTTCATATATGGCTCTCTATAAAGTTATATACCAAGTACTTTGACCAAGTACTCTTTAGATTCCACCAATATTCACTGCACAACTTTTGGCTGTTGTAAAACATTGTGTTATGATCAAGAGACCATATTTCAGGAGCTTGGCAGCAGGCTTACATTTACAACTAGTTGCAGCATCCCAGGGTCCCGTGACTGCAACCTGCAATATTTTTTGCCACTTTCCTGTTGGGTGTGTTGGATTTCTTAATGACCAGATGGCTTGCCTAATGACCATAGCGATTCGGTTAACAATTATCATAAAAATGGTCATAAAAGGAAGTCAGGTCCAAAATTCTCAGCCCAACTGTGGACATTAAGCAACAACCACCTGAGTCATATACAGCAAGAGAGTCTCTACTAATGTGAAGTTTAGCATATCTAGCATAATGGATTAACAGCTTAACCTTCTATGACAACTTTAAGGCTTTAAGATATAGCAAGCATCCAATTCATAAGAATAAGCTTCCTTTCTGGAAGGGACTGGTCAGTTTTTCAATTACCCTGCTTACCTTGGCAATGACTTCTTTGGAGGAAATGATAGAGCGGATAAAGGCAGTAGTGGGTTGTGCAGGACAATCAGAAATGGGACAAGTGCAATTTAGAATCAGGTTTTGCTCAATTCGAGTAGTCAAGTATTCATTCCAGCAGGACTAGTTAAGAAAAAAATAAAAATAAAATTGAAGGCAGAGATAGAATTAGGGAATATTTCAATTGCACTTTACCATAGGTTGTAAAAGAAAATGCTATTAAATTATTTGAGAATAGGAATGGAAACCAATTCTAAATACTGGCAATGTTCTTTCATGGATATGAATAAAGTCCAAACAACAAAGATGAAGGAAACACAAGATGTTTCAGGCTTCCAGAGGAAGACGGCCGACTAACACGCTACTAATTTGACAGAATGAAAGCAATTGCTCCCCTTCCCAAATACCTATTATCATAGTAGTAAGGAAGCTCTTACCTTACAGCAGTAGTGCATACAACACAGAAGAGGCAGATCATCTGTTTCACTCAGAGGATTCACACACACAGGACAGTGGGTGACAGGACTTGAAGGTGGCTGAGGATTTCTCACTTGCAGCCCTGAGAAAAACAGCATCGACTCTTGGTCTTCTGTGTATCGCTGAATCAGAACATCCACATTCCACTTACAGTGTATCAGCAGATGTTGAGCTATATCTGCAGTCACGCTCAGAGTGTCTGACACCTTCTCCACTGTTTGGGTCATCAGCAGCTCAACTTCTTCTTGATTCATTGTACGTCCCATAGGCAAGAGGACCGTTTCCATCAGAACCTGTTCTGTATCAAGGCCAAAGGTATCCAATCTGACAAGAAAAGCCTTATCAAGAACAACAACAACAAAAAAGGGATTGCTTTCAGTTTTTACTGTATATGCACAGCACATTAACATACAGCATTACCTTTTGGTTGCATCTGTCCCAGAAGCGATCTTTGATTTTTGGCAATTAACGTTTTGAAAAATTAGCTGGGCTTGACCCCGGTGAGGTGTGGTGGGGTCTGCCGAAATGTACTCCAGGATATGTGGGTTATCCTCCTGGCGCTGGATGTAGCCTTGGCTCAGCAGATGCAGGATGCAAGAGAGGACATCTGTGCTACTACAGCAAAAGTTCAAAAATTTCTGGGTACTACCAGACTCCCGTTTCTGGCAGACATCAATCACCTAAACAAGGTAGAAAGAATGAAGGAAATCATCTTCTTGACTGCCAGCTGAGTTCAGCAAGGGGCTTAAGTCTTTGTGTTCCATACCTTAAATACCAGGTTGTCAATATGCATCTCTTTCTCTGCCTTCAAGATCTGGACAAGGAGACAGCAAATGGTATTCCTCTTCTTCTCTAGTGCACAGCCCTCATTTTCTTCCACATTCAAATACATCTGTTTGGGCAAGAGCCACAGGCGCTGACCGGAAGCCTGGCATTGTGTCCCTTCATTCAGCCTCAAAAGACCTAGCAGTCAGAGAAGATAGGAACTGAGCAGAGCTAAGATATTTTTGTCTTTCTAAATTCAGCTCTATTCTGTGACACGTGGCTTGGAAAATTCTTTTAAATTCATCACTAAAGTTGAAATGAAGCTTCATCATTGAGTCATGAAATCAACTAAAAGCTTATTTAATGATTCTGTTGTGAAGAGATTAAGATGAAATATATTATATAGACAAATAAAAGTCATAATCCCATCCTAATTTTCAGGCCAACTAACATATTCTCATTATCCCCTCTCCTTTTACAGGAATGTCCTCTCTACTTACTCTGCCTCTGGGTGAGGATCCCGTTCTCCTTTGTCAGGGGTTTCAGGGCATGACTAAGTAGGACAGGGGAAAGACCTGTGACTTCTAATAGTGTCTCCACAGAAACTTCCTATAACCAATAAACGAAAAAGATAAAGTTAAACATATAAAAAACGGACACAATGCCCCTATTGTAAATAATATTACAAATGCAATAACACTTCCATTCTGAGACCCCAATATATTTGCAGGGATATGTGCTACTGACAAGTAGAAGAGACCCTGATAATTTCCCAGTACAGAACAGAAAGAATCAATCCAGAATCACCAACGGTTCAGCACAATCATCCCGTTCAGAATAACGTTGGGTCATACTAAGATTATAACACTGCAGAAAATGTCAGGATACTATTTTTTTTTCAGAAGAGGTAGTCTCATTGAAAGGGATTCTATACAACTGTCAGGGATTCTATACAGCTTAAATTTATTTATTTTATTTTTAATTATCAGATTTTTATTCTCTCTTTATAAACAATACCAGTAAATAAAAGGCCACCTCCAGCCTAAATCAGGCAAACTAGCTGGATGAACACAAACTGATAAACAAAATTCATTGATCCAACATTATGCCACTAGTCACCCTAATCAAGGAGAAAACATCCTTATCTTATGAAACAGACAAATTATACACATCTGTATCAAACAAAGATCTAAATAGAGCATGTTCACACCGAATTCCCTATCACTGATGTCTCAGTACAAAACAAATCCTTGGAAAATGCAAGGATATGCATTTCCATTTTTCAATAACATGCTTTCCCTTCCACAAGCCAGAAACAGGGGAAAGGATTGGAGAGGCTAAATAACAATTATTTTATTCCTAGCCCAATCAATGTCAATAAAACTAAAACAGATGGATAAATACTAAGTATAGGTATGAAGCAATTTCCTAGGATGTCAATGAAGTAAAAATCAAAGCAGTCAGAACCTCAGCATGATTGAAGCACAGAAGAATGTACATTTGCAGGGTGGACACCTGCAGGATATAGCCCTGGTACTTTAGCTCAGCATGACCCAGCCATGTCCACTGTAAACGCTGTGGCTTTGTATGTTCCATCCCAAAATGGCTCCGGCCTAAAAGAGATGAAAAAAGTCAGAGAAAAATACACTGAAAGCTCACCAAAACATTTCTATAAGCCCTCAGACCCAGGCATGGCAATTATTTAGACACTGCGAACTCTCCTTTTTAAGATGGCAACAATAATCATATAAGCCAATAATGATAATCCCATCATCTAATGGGATGCAGAAACCATACTTTCACTATCACTCATCAGTAGTGCTGCCCTCTGGAGCAGTAGTCAGTATGCCCCCCACATTCTGACCCTATTCTAAATATTCCTGAAACCCTTTTTTCTCTCCCAGATCTCAAGACAGCATGATGGTGGGATCCTCAAGAGTATTCCCACCGTGAATAAATGCCAACCTTTTTGTGTTGCTTCATATTTTGATAATTATTTTTATCTGCTTCTAATATTATATGCAGCTTGTTCTGAACTGGGGAGCCTTACTATAAAATTTAGTTAATTAAATCATCTCATGGTCACTGAGTACCTTACTTATCCCTACTAATGGAGGGGAATGGGCAACAGTATGCTGGTGTACAACAGAGGTTGTAGATAATGATGGTAAGTTTTACATCCTGCCATTATTCTGTACAAGTAAAGGTGAATTTTTTTGCATAATGTTTCACTCCTGTTTTCCCTGCAATACCAACTCTGTGAAGTAGGTTAGGCTGAAAGAATGATTGTTTTCTAAATATTAAAAAATGACAAAAATAAGAATAAATTTTAAGATATGCAAAACACTTGGAGAATGACATTCTGAGAAATGAATATCAAAAAAATGAAAAAGGCCAGAGTTGAAAACGGTATTTTTGCCTACTTTGTTATATAAATGTTGATATGTCTGAAGGAAAAAGTTTAATGAAATGAAGTGAGAATAGATTAAATTAAGGAGTTTGTGAGGTAAACAAGAACGGATAGTGTTAATAATGAGTGGGTGTTGAATGAATGTTGACTGAATACAAACTGAATGACCACTATGAAAAATGTACAGTGAGGTGGTTTGGTTACAAAGAAAATGAGGATTGAAGAACAAAACACACATATAAAGAAAGAGTATGTCAAGAAGAAAGGGAAACTTGGTGGCAGCCCTCCATCATTTCTTTTTCTAAGAATACCATTTGGATCTTTTTTGAACTACAAACATTATTACAAGAAAATCAAAGGTGCTTTTTCAACTGAACTTTCTGGCTTTTCTTTGAAGACATTTTGCTCATCCAAGAAGCTTCTTCAGCTCCAACTTCTCAATGAAAGAATAAAACTGATTAATTTCACAACTGAGGTTTTGAAAGAGAGAGTGGAACACAAACTCCAAGAACTGAAATCATTTCTACCAACAGAAGTATTAAAACAGGTCACAGAATTTATGAAGGAGGCACAACTAACAGAGCTGAAGAAGCTTCTTGGATGAGAAGTTAAACATCTTCAAAGAAAAACCAGAAAGTCCAGTCACATCTTGAAAAAGCATCTTCAGGACAACAATGACCTGGATAACTGAGAAACTCCATAGATATTAGAAGTAAATATTATACTAAAAAACAGTGTACATTTTGCAATCCTCTATTCTAGTTTCCTATTCATTTTTTAAAATCTCCAATCATCTCTTATTTAAAACAATAAAATGAAGTAGGCACAAAACGTGGCAAGTGCCAGGCAATATTCCCATGATGTTAGTCATGTTGGAAATGTAGGGTCTAGATAACTCTTTGCCGTCATTTGCACTTTATAATTTTTCACTTGTAAGATATGGCTATACTAACTAAATATGTTTTTCCTTGTAATTGGCTCCTACATTCCTTAGTCCTATAATTGATCAATTCTTCCAAAGATAATAAATATTTATGATGGCCTCTCTAAAAATCTACTGAAATTTCTTTAGCGGAAATCTAAACTAGTAGTTACCAGGTTTGTGAACCCTCCCTGATTATAAAGTCTCTGGGTGAAATTTTTGGTTTGCTTACCAACAACTACACCAGGATGCAGTGGGACCTATAAAGAACACTCCTTCCTACCCCAATTTGGACTCAGGATAGCTTCATACTCACTCTGGGTATAGAAGTCTGCAAACTTTCTCAGCTGCTGACTGAGGGAGGATGGGAAAAATTTGGCAGGGTCTTCCAGGTAGCAGAGGGGCGAGATGGTCCAACAACGTGGAGACAAAGCCAATACCTTCACTTCTGCCTCTTTCTCCTGAGAAAATGGTTCACCTTCCATCATCTGGGATCAAAACAGATCCAAAATAATTTTGTGACTAACAAAAGGACATTCTTGTCAGCAATCAACCAAATAAGAAACTTGAGAAGACAAAAGTATTGTTTAGGTCAGAGGACTACTTTTGCTTTAGCTTTGTTCTTTTCACCTATTCACCTCATTTTCCTCTTCCTCCTCCTCCTCCTCCTCCTCCTCATGGTTTCCTTGCTGATCTAGTTCCAGCAGATGCTTGTCCAACTGCTGCAACTGGAAAAGGTGAAACTGTTGCTGGTGCTCCTCCATATCACTCAAGTTCTTTAGCATCTGCTGAGGAAAACGGTTGGGGAAGCAGATCCCAATGTGCTCCACTACAGCAGATTCCAGCCACGTCTTTCCTTGAGATAGAAGACGATCTCCTAAATAGTACCTGGAGAGGCAAGGTGTTCAAGGTCAAATTCAGAACAAGGGTCATCCACCAGCCACCCTTATTCTCAATCTTTACAGTATGTCTGGAGATATAGCCTTATTTGATTCATAAGAAGGAGCCAGGTCCTTTCAAAGTACAGATAGTCCTCAGCTTACAACCACAACTGAGCCCAACATTTTTGTTGCTAAGCAAGACAGTTAAGTGAATTCTGTCCCCCATGACCTTTCTTGCCACAATTATGTGAATCACTTCAGTTGTTATGTGGTTAACTTTTATTGATTATTAATTGAATCTGGCTTCCCCATTGATTTTGCTTGTCAGGTCACAAAAAGTGATCACATATGGCCCTGGGACACTACAACTATCATAAATACATACCAGTTGCCAAGTGTCCAAATTTTGATTACATGACCATGGGAATGCTGCAACAGTTTTAAGTGTGAAAAACGATTGTGAGACACTTTTTCAGTGCTATTGTAACTTCAAATAGTTACTAACCAAATGGTTGTAAGTTGAGAACTACTGAACTCATTAAAACAAAGCCATATTTATGTCCTTGAAGACAACTTCATCTGGATTGAAGGACCAGCAAGATGCTTTATCATTACTGCCAAAAAGCTTCCTACCTGAAACCTGTCTACTCTATTAGTAAAAGTAGTATATTCATCTTTCCCTTCCTGTTTCCTCTCCACAAAAGCCTCACCGGTAGAATCGCTCAAAAGTGTTGGCCAGCTCCAGATCTGCTAGGAAGAGGACGGGTTCCAGGCTCTGCTGGAGGCACTGAAAGGTGTCCACGTTACCCGAATCTGCCCAACTCTGTTGAATCCACCGGTCAATGTAACGGGCAAACTGCTCACTCACCTGGAAATCAGATTAAAATGTTACTTGCCAAGCATTTATTTAACATATATTTCTTTCTGCCATATTAACAACTACAATTTAATAACTACTTTTGGAAATCTTGGGTAACCTCATGCTAAATATCTACCTGACCTCTGACTTACATGCATTGCTGTCAGGAAGGAAAGCTGCAATAAGGCTCCAGAGAAACCATGGCATAAGGCCAGCATGAAGGAAATCTGTTGTCCAAAAAGCTCCTCCATGGCAGTTCGGAGGCGCTGGTAGGTTCTGCAATATTGTTCCACAAAATCAGGGGCCTGCCAGGAGGACTCCAAGAAACATTTCACCTGGACAACAGAGAAGAGGCAGAGGCACATTTCAACCTTTTTATCTAACTCAATGGGATCTCACCTGAGGAAGTATTGTTAAGGAAGGCTTAACAATTCTTCATTGGATTCAAACAAATTTCAGGACCAATTGTTATTTATTCAAGATGTTCAATTTAAATATTTTAAATAACTATTTATATAAATAATTGTCTAAAACAGGAGTGTCAAACTGGATTTTTTCAAGGGCTGGATCAGCATTAGTTATGCTCCATGGGCCAGCTGGGGTGGAGGGGGTGAGGAGACAGGACGGACATCTCCTGCAACATCCTGCCAGCCAAAACATTTTGGCAGCAGAGTGCTACAAGAGGCTGTTCACAGGGGTGGGATTCTACTGGTTCAGACCGGTTTGAGCGAACCGGATGTTAAGAGTTACATCTGGTTCACTGAACCAGTATTTCAACTGAACAGCTGGCCCCGCCCATCCTACCTCACCCCTCCCAGGAGTCTCCACATGGCCCATTTTCAATGGAGGTAAGTGCAGGGTCTGTGCAGAGGCTCTGGTAGAGGGAAAATGAACCTTCCAAAAGTCCAGAAACAGGCCTGTTTCCAGCTTCCTGAGGGAGGCCGTTTTTGCCCTCCCAGAGGCCCAGGGGAGGCCTCCAGACCGTTGGAAAGGCAAAAAACGGCCCTCCCCGAAAAACTGGAAGTCACAAAATGGACCTGTTTATGGCTTCTGGAGGGCCTTCAGAGCCTAGGGAGGCTGGTTTTGCCCTCCCAGAGGCCCGGGGGAGGCCTCCAGACCCTTGGGAAGGCAAAAAACAGCCTTCCCGGAAAAAACGGAAGTCGGGAAATAGACCTATTTCAGGTTCCGGAGGGCCTCCAGAACCCAGGGGAGGCTGTTTTCGCCCTCCCAGAGGCCCAGGGGAGACCTCCAGACTCTTGAGAAGGCGAAAAAAGGAAGTTCCAGTAGACCATGCCCACCATGGTCACACCCATCCAGCAACAGTGGCTGGCACAGTGCTGCAGGAAGTCATCCAGGCCGGAAACAGGGCATGAGGGGTGCACACAGGCCAGTCCTTTGCTATTTTCAGGCTGGCCCCATGGCCCAGATTTAAACACTACGCAGGCCAAATCTAGACCATGGGCCTTGAGTTTGACACCCCTAGTCTAAAAGCAACCAGGAGCCATGTGCTGGAAATTTAACAATAAACTCTACCTAGCTTAGCAGATAACATAGTTGGAATAGGCATACTCTTTTCACCTGAGAGCTTGATTTCACATCAGCCTCTCTCTGACGCCTCAGCACTCCTGATGCAGTTCTCTGAAGATTCTTAACTTGTACCATGAATTCTACAGAAGCATCAATGATGAACTGGCTAATAGCTTATGATAGAAGATGTCAGTACAAAAACCCCAAAGCCTGCATTAATATCACAATTCCTTGCTTCATGCATGCATTCACCCCTTTGTTGCTGGACATCATCTTTCAGCCATCTTTACCTGCTGCTGTACTACATCTTTCCAGCATTGTGTGATGCCTGTCATCCCACAGGGTTTATTCACTGCTGGCTTGATAACTCCTGAGCTTGATTCCTTGTTCTTACCATTCTTCCCATCTGCAAATTGAATGTTACACAATATTAGAGAGCCTTACAAATCCCTAATTTTTAGTATGACCCCACAACACTTAAAGCACCTGACAAATTGACTCTCCTGAACAGATGGAATTCTACCACTGTTTCTCAAAAAGTCTGTTCCATATACGATTGTACAACAAATGGAAATTTGGCCCATTAGAAAAGTGGGTTTTTAGACACTACATAATTTCAGATTTTTGGCTATAGCCAGGGTATTTGATATGGGAAAAGCAACAGTCTCCCTAAAGATACTGCTTTTCACATGATCTTTGCATTCAACTAAATAAAAAATAGAAAGAAAGAAGATAAAACAGGAGGTGATATTTTACATTATTTCTCCTCTCAGACTGTAGGAAGGAAGATTTCTGGGATAGAGAGCTACTAGAGTCCCCAAATACCTGTCTTCAACTTCCCAAATACTTTAGAACTTTTCTCCAGTCAATAATTCCATGCCACCAATCTTTACACTAAAATCTTACCGATGACATGTGTTCTTGTCAGTATGATCATATAATATATCCAAGAGGACACAACCTTTTGTTACCATTCTGTCAACACTGGAAGAAGGACTTGCCACCTTTTCACTTATTTGCCCCAAAGGAGGACACTCACTCGTTTTAACAGGAGGCTTCAGCTCTTCAAGTTCAGGGCCAGCAGAATCCACATGCACTAGCAAGTGGCTCAGGCGCCGAACACGGGAATTAAAGATGGAAGCTCGGCTCATGGAATTCCTGGCTGCATACAGATTTTCCAAGTACTGAGTTAGTAACCATGACATGGGGCTTATGCCACTAGAGTCTGGAAAGAAAGAAAGACAGTTAACACATCTGCTTGGGATGAGAAGGCATAAGCAAGACCTAGTTATCAAAAGACCTGTGCAAGGAAACAATCAGTACCTGGAGAGGTGATACTCTGCACCAAGGGGGTAATCAGGGCCTCCCAACAGGTCTTGCCTAGAGCCTGGGCAGCCTCGTCATCAGGAAGGAAGCGATTGGCAAATACTTGCTCATGGCGCAAGGCACTGTTCAATCTGCAGTAGGAAAAAGATACAACTTACTTGGATTGGAACAAATAAATTCCATAATATAAAAAAGGGATACAATGAGGAGATAGGAACTTGGATACCATGATACATTCGTTATCTGTTGTGAGTCACCCAAAATCACTTATATGAGATGAGTGATCATACAAATCAAATCAAATTATTAATATTAATAATAGCATCTGCCTATCCCACATCCTTGGGAAGGACTCAATCAATACATGAACAAGAATGCCAAATTCAGTCTAAACAACTGACTGTGTGATGAACCGTAATAATGCATGGAGCTGCAACCAAGGCAAGTCAAAGAAACAAAATTTAAGTTTGGGGCAGAAATGTAACTTCAGGAAGTGTCATAAACATAAAGGGAGGGAGGGAGGGAGGGAGGGAGGGAGGGAGGGAGGGAGGACGAGCATTCAGATTTTACAAGATTCTGTTACTATAAACTTTTAAAAACAGCAGCATTCATAACTCATAGTCCTATTTTGATCTAACTTGAAGTGGTGACACAAATTAACAAGAAGGAACACGGGTATCTTAGGAACATTGGTCTGTACCAGTGCTCATTTCTTTGATTTACAAAAGCCAGCTCTGGGGCAGACTCTGAATCCCTAGGACAGCCCTGAGGAAAAGGACCAAAAAAATTATTCTCAGAAGAGTCCTGACCTGTTGAAAAGTTGCAGCAGCTGCATCCGATCTTCTAAGATTTCCTGGCACCAAGTGTGTGCCTTGGTGGTATAGAAGAGATACGTACGGCGGCACAGCTGCTCTTTGAAGATGGGCCAGAAGGTGGGTTTGGGACCTAGCACCTCAATGCCACGCACACGTGTATCAATGCCACCCTGTAAATAACACAGTTTTCTCCAATGGGGAAATACTTTTCAAGTAACCTCCAGTCTAATATGCAGGTGCTTTTCAAAAATGTCTGTATTTAATTTGCAGAGCATTCAGTTTTTAGAGTTGAACAATACTTCTCATATCACTAACAAAAAAAACAGTATTCTATCAATTAGAATATTGTAATAACTTTTTTTTGCAGGAGAACGGCTACTATGCTATTAAAACCAGTTTTGGGGGTTTTAAAACTACTTTTAACTGTATGAACTGTGAAATAAAGGAATGCCAGAAGGTGAATATTTTCAAAGAAAAAAATCCCAAAGAAAATAAAATTCCATGCAAAAAGGCAGCCTAAATCATGATTAAGTTGAAAATAATTTGTCATCCATCATATTGTATAGCAAAATTTATATCTTCTCAGGCACTCATGCAATTATAATTCACATAGCCAATGAACCTATTTTCTTTAAGTAACATAGCATTTCCAAATATAAACTATAACATGTCAGTTTACGGTATGGAAAATGAAGCATTTATGAAAAGCCTCATTAATCTGAAGAAAGACCCATTTTAATGAGGGATTTATAGCAATGTGTCAAAAACAGTTGGGATAATCAAGCACAGCTCTTTAGTCTTTGCTTTGTTTCAAGAAACAACATTAGGACTTACCTGTTGACAGCGCTTAATTTTGATCTGTATAATTGGCCAGAAGCGGCCCATATTCTCCAGAAGAACTACTCTGTTAGCTGTAGGTAGGACATTCACCTGTTAGAAAAAGAGCATAGGATAAGAAATGCAAATGGAGACAGCAACCTGCCCTTTTGTGCTGAAGACAACCACAAATCAAGCATGTAATGAGCTTTTCTCCACCGCACAGATAAAAGTATGGCAGGTTATAATGCTCACCCTATAAGAACAGCATAAATGCATCTAGCAGGGCAGGATAACAGGGCACTCCTTTAAGTCTGAAGTGAGAAAGTTTGTAAATACAAAATCAAAGAACCCTTCTCCATTCAACTGAAGTTTTTAGGGACAGGAAGAACACCATCCATTATCAACAGAAGAATATCCTTTTCATCAAGAACTGGGAGATTTCTCTCAATTATTTCTGAAGGTAGCTTAGAACAAAAACAGATGTGTACAAAACACATCCACTTAAATCTTCTCTACCACCAATAACCCTTCAATTATATTTGTATCTTCTGAGCCCTAGCACTGGGTGCCGAGAATCACATAGAAACTTTCAGTAAAGCTACCATAAAAAGTTTGGGAATACACGTTGAGCTACATGTCGGCATTTAAAACGTGGCAATAATGCAGGCTCAACCTTACTTAACTGAATAATGGAGAGGGAAACCCTCTTGCTTGCAGAAACTCTTGGTTATTCTAATTTTTACCAGATGTCAAGTTCCAGGAAAAACTAGTTATAAATTACAAGGATATATATCAGCAGTGAAGCAGTAAAAAAGAAGCTGGCAGATATGATTAGATGTCTAAGAAATTATGCTTCCATTGTCACATTTATCCCTCGAGAATCAACCAATGCGAGCATTAAGTATATGTGTACAAAATCCAGATGTACTTCCACATTAATGAACTTTAGCTTCAACCATGCACGGGTACATCTCAGTGGCTAAGTAACAATATTTGCTTCTGAAGTTCCATCATTTGCCGCTCTGGTTCATTGATTAGGTAGCAGTTCAGAGAGAAACAATTATCTCTGAATTGTTGAGTGCCAGTGCTGGTCAATATAGCAATAGGAAGCCAGACAAATGTTTTTACTCAATATATTGGTCTGTTTGACAAAGGCAGAGGACAAAGCTATATCAAATTATGTCCCAAACATATTTTTATGCAAAATTTCAATTGTGTAATTTGAGGAAACTAAATATGGTTTGGAGGGTCCTTAGAATGAATCATGTAAAAGTTGCTTATACACATGCACAAATAGGTTCTTAATTAGACATGGGTTCCCGTGCTCCTTAAAATTACGAACAGGTAGTCCTTGACTTACAACCATTCGTTTAGTCACTGTTAGAAGTTACAATGGCATTGAAAATGGTGGCTTATGTCTTATAAACATTTTTCACTCATAACTGTTGCAATATCCCTGTGGTCATGAATCAACATTCTGACGCTTGTCCCGGGGCCATGTGATTACCTTTGGCAATCTTCTGACAAGCAAAGTCAATGGGGAAGCCAGATTCACTTAACAACCATGTTACTAACCTAACAACTGCAATGACTCACTTATCAAGTGTGGCAAGAAAGGTCATAATATGGGACAAAATTCACTTAACAACTGTTCGCCTTACAGCCTAAATTTTAGGCTCAATTATGGTCGTAAGTCGAGGACTACCTGCAGTTTCTCTGGACCTTGAATTGCTTCATTCAGCATTCAGCTTCTTTCTGCTTCTTCTGCTATTGTGGGAATAAGTGACTTTAGGGATACTTTTCTTGCGTTTGATAGCCAAAGGAAAGTTAGCAAATATAGGTGAACAAGAGACAGATCCAACCAAGTGGCAGTCAATAACTCAAAGGCACTAAGAGCCAATGGCAGATGATAAAAAGGGTTAGGGTTCTGTGTTGTCTCTGCTTCTCTACCTTACAATTACCAAACACCCAATAATAAAAGTAGCTAAGGTGGGTCAGGGATCTCTCTCCTGTAAGCTCACTCAATAATTGCTAGAAACAAATCCCTGGCAGGGTGTCAAAGTGGCTAGGGAGGTTCCATGCTATGGTGTCTGCCTTTTTGAGGGGTGGTGCCTTCGCCCTTGAAAGCGGTGGTCCACCCCATTCTCAAGAGGCCTCATCAGTCCTGGATAACGATTGTCCTATCTTCAACCTTCTTTTTAGGGAATAGTGTTGCAAAGGTGGTTAGACTGCAAATGCTGAGGACTTTAGAAGAAAAATACTATTTAGACCCATTTCAGTCACGTTTCACCCTGGGATTTAATGCAGAGGCGGCCTTGGTTGTACTTGTTCGCCTACTTCCAGGTGTAATTCAAGGAGCTGGTTAAGACCTATAAGTCCTACTTATTATAGGGCCTGGTTAATTGAAGGATCCTCTTGTCTATCATGATGTCTACCTGTCTAATACAAACCAACAACACTTCAATTAAATTGTGTCATCTTTCATGACCCAAGATGCACCTTCCTGACCTCATGGCACCTGTCTTCTGAAATGCAATTTCTCTTGCCACTTGAGTGGCTCCTACTCTGAAAGCACTCTGGGGGGTCGTGAAGGCCTGTCATTTTTCCCAGACTTTAGGCTAGGGTAGTTAAAGACCATCATTATCTTTGTTCTTGGTCAGAATCACCATCTTAATCATCTGATTTTTAGTTAATGCTTTATTACCTTTTATGTTTAATTGCAACAGCATTTCATCTGTCTTACTACATTGTGAGGGACACTAGTGTCATTTGGAGCTGTGTGACACCTCAACAGAATAAATTAATTAAACTGTATCAGAGAATGAAGCATAGATAATTTGAGAAATGGCAAGTTTCCAACAGGATATCAAATCAAGCATGGACAGCTCAAAACAACTGCATATTCTTTGTAGAAGGTCTATGAACCCTGAGTATGTTAGCAGTATAGCAGAAAACCTTCCTTACTGAAGGTTTCTAAAAGCAGACTGGCTTTAGAGGAAAAAAATGAAGCACTCACAGTATTGAGTTCACTAGTGATACTAGATGGGTTCTCTCCTCCCATCACGACAATCCGAGCTGGCATGTAGCTGGAATCCTCACTAGCTACTATTAAAGTCATCTGCCTGCATTAAAAACAAAGAAAATTTGTTTCTTTCTATTTATGTCAGACGTCTTGGCATATACACTAAAGCATGAGATAAAAGTCTACCTGGGTAACTAAAAATATTTCATGAAATAGCCCCTAATATATTCTTCTCAAAGAAGAACTTACTACATAGACATAAACACTGACATATAGACTTACATATGCAGTCATAATCAACCCCCAAATGTAACTAATCAATCAGGGCAACTTTTTCTAGGCCATTTTACAGTTAAATGTATGATATTGCATTTTTGCAAACATAGCAATGTGCAAAAAAAAAGACGGGGGGATTTTTAATTTGCTTTTTCAATTCAAAAGTCACTGTGAGAAATTATTTCATCATCTGGTATCTGCTAATCTCACAATCCACCATAATGAAATTAGATGCAAATTTATCTATCCCTCCTCCCTGCTTTTACTTTTATCATTTGGCCTAGTATAGAATTCCCAATAACTGAAAAGTTTGCATACTTTTATGACTTTGATCAACTATCTGCTTAATTCATTTGATCATAAAGCTCTCTCTTATCCTGCAGCCTAGAAACTCTCAAAGCCAATTAGCTAATTGCCTCCACTTACCTGACTACCACTCCACGATGAATGTAGACATTGATGTAATGGGAACCTGTGCTACCATTAGACTCCCAATAAGTCTTTGGATTTTTGTCAGTCAGTTTATTGGCTCTATGTGGATTAGAAGAGACTTCTATCCTCTCCCAACATTTGTCTTCCTTCACCTCTACATTAGAACCTAGGGAGCGAGGGAGAAATTACTTACTCTCTTTACAGCAGATCTATGCATGAATCTTTCAATTTTTAGGTTCCAAAGGGCGCAAATCATTTACCTTGGCAAAGGTTGCGCAAAAAAACATCAAAAAAGGGGATATTAATAGGCTGGTGGCTTCGTCTATGTTCCTCTATCTGTCCTAGAACCATCTGTATAAGCAAGGTAGATAGCAGAATATATTCATTAATAAAGCTTAAGATTTAAAGAAATTTTTTTATTCTTAAATATATTGATTCTATAATGCAAGCTATTCAACTGGACAGAATTTACTAGGCTTCTCTAAACTACCACCCTCTGTACATAGCACTGAATCATATTCATACACACACACACACACACAAGGATCAGAAAGTTGTTTATTTCTATATAAAAAAAGAGAACAGAATCTCATAATCTTAAAAATGATGTTTTTGACCAAATTTAGCTTTTGCCTGTTTGCTCTGCTTTTATTACAGATTATCTGACCAGTCTGTTGATACTCATTATCTATCTGTTCCTGGGCCAACTACCTAACTACACACACAGGACGGGTCAAAGTTACCTGAATGCAACCAGCCAGGATACTGGTTGTCATCTTCTTATAAAGGCTAGCATATTTCTCACAGTCAGTCACAAGGTCCCGCAACTCTGTCACCAATAACAGGTTGGAGTTGTGCTTGTCCATAGCTTTCGTCAGAGCTTCCTTTGTACCTACACGACACATCACAACTGCACAATCTTTGTTGGTGGTAGCCAAACGATGCAGGAAACGGATGAACTCCTGCACAACCTGTGGATAGAAGCGTAATAAAATCTCAGCAAGGAAGTGTATAGAAAAACAGTTTTTGACAAATCAGTTCCCCTTTTCAATCTGTATTTCCTTTTGTCCCTCATCACTAGCCATATCTTCCAGAGGATTACAACCAGGAGTGGGATTCTACCAATTCGCACCTATTCACTAGAACTGGTTGTTAACATTCTAAGCAGTTTGGAGAACCGGTTGTTAGAAGAAATTACTGGCCTAATCCTGTAAGGAAGGCAGGAAGGAAACATTCTGGTGTTGCTTACAGAAACTGCCTCTCCGTTAACCCTTATTACATTCTGGCAGGACTAGGCTTCCTGTCTCAGGAACTTCTCTGGAGTTTTTTTCCCCTCCTTTGCTGGTACTTTGCTTTTGTGGAATCACCATTCAAAGTTACAATGGCACTGAAAAAAATGACTTATGGCCATTTTTCACACTTACAACTGTTGTAGTATCCCCAGTCATGAGAGGCCAGGCGAGGAGATGCGTGCCTCAATGTGAGTGGTATTGAGTTGGCCATGCCCAGCCAATAATATAACCACCAAGCCATGCCCACCCAGTCACATGACCACCAAGCCATGCCCACCAACTAAGCCATGCCCACAGAACTGGTTGATAAAAAATTTGAATCCCACCCGATTACAACCCTTCTTCAATGTCTCTTCAGGAACACCTGATCAATCCATGCATCATGGGTATGAGGCCTATTTCAGCTCAATGGAAAAAAATTGACTCTTTTCAAACATGTTGTGGATCACAAGCCATCAATGGATGTAGTGTGCAATCTCTAGTTTTTTCTCTTGCCACTTATAAAGAAATTCCAGGCATACACTCTATTTACCCACAAGAACTTAACATTTAAGCAACATCTTACAACAGTGGTGGCTAACCTTTTTCGGCTCCCAGCACTCCGAAGGCAATGCGTGCTCCCTCTGCGCATGCGTGCACAATCCCCCTGCATGTGCCACACATCTGTGCATGTGTGCGAGAACCCCTGTGTGCCCCGTGCACCTGTGCATGCATGTGTGTCTCCTGGCCCCCTGTGCATGCGTGCCAGATACCCGACAACCAGCTGGCGGGTAGGTGGCAGGCGCGCATCCTCAGTGGGGCTCTTTCAGGCGACCTCTCGCGTGCCGGCAGAAGTGGCTCTGCGTGCCACTTCCGACACGCCTGCCATAGGTTCGCCATCACGGTCTTAGAACCTACTCAAAGGCATAGGGAGGAATTCTTGACTGTAATCAACTGCTAGTTAAAAATTAACTTTTTAGTTTTTCCTAAAGGTTTCAAATTTGAGCATTCTGAGCATAAACCCGTTAATTTGATCATTCTGAAAGTGTTTCAGTAAAAACTGGAAAGAGATTACTGTTGGAAAAGTAATCAAATTTTCAAATAAAGATTATGCCTATTGATGAATCTCATGGGAAATCTCTATCATTCTATCTAGACTGATAAGAACTTAGTGATGCTTGTTTTATATGTGCAAATATACCTATAGGTAGTCTTCAACTTACAATAGTTCATTTAGTGAATGTTCAAAGTTATAATGTCACTGAAAAAGTGATTTATGACATTTCAGACTTACGACCATTGCAACATCATATGATCAAAATTCAGGTGCTTGGCAACTGACTTGTATTTATGATGGTTGCTGTTGTCATGGGACCACCTTTGGCCACTTTTTGACAAGCAAAGTCAATGGGGAAGGCATCATTTAACATGGTGCAGTGATTCACTTAACAACTCTGGCAAGAAAGGTTGTAAAAATGGGGTACTGTAAAACTCACTTAACAAATGTCTCACTTAGCAACAGAAATTATGGGCTCAATTGTGGTTGCAAGTCAAGGACTGCTTGCATATGCTTTTGACCCAATTCCTGACCCAATTCTATCCAATTTTCAATCCAAATTTCATTTATATACGTATCTATTTGCCAGCAGGGATGACAAATGATTTTTGCCAGCCACAACTGGCTTGAATTAAAAATCTGCAATTTGGTCAACATCCTCACTGTTTTTCTTACCTTCTTCAAATGCCTCTCATTAGTCTCCTTTTCAACTTATGTTGCAATTAATCCCTTACCTCCCGTTCATTATTGTGGGTATTCATTGAGGAAAGGAAAGGCTCAATGCACTCATGCCAGGGCAATGCATCCTCTTGGGAAATATCCAAAAACTTATTCAAAATCCTGCAAAGAGACGATACTTCTTATAAATACAGAATTCAATTTAATAACAACAGCAGTCTTGAGTTTAGTGTCTTAAGATGACTGCCTGGATTATTTTAATAACTGTATGTAAAATATACAATAAATTTCAGGTTTTTGTTGCATACATATTTCATTATTAACACTTTCTTGCAAAAAAAATACAATTCTGTTTCTCATCAATTTAAGATGCTCCAATACCATTTGGGACGAATTGCATTCTCTACAGGCCTAACGCTAGCAACAAGCATTTTCTGTATTGCCTGATGCCGAATATTCATTTTTATGATTTTGATCACAAAGCTGTTTCTGTGCTGTGGTTCATTCTCTCACATAGAGTCCAAAACACTACAGGCACTTCATCCAGCTCAGTGCTGTTTTAGGATTGCAATTCCCAGAATTCTAAGCCTCTATGATAGTGACAGTTTTCTATAAAGTGCAGTATCCCAAAATTTATAACAATAAATTATTCCCATTTCAAACAATTTCCTGCAATGTTCTGTTTCCTAAGCTTATGGTATACACAAGCCTCAAGTCATTGTCTTGTACAGACTGACTTGTGATGATGCAGGTCAGAAAGTTACATTATTTACAGATAAATTACCTATTTCAGAGCTTCTGTGCTAACCTATCCAGAAGAGTGAGCGGCCCCACCTTAAGAAACCACCGCTCAAACCACCCCACTTTCTTTGAATCCAAATACTCCTCCAAAAGTATCTTCCACATTCCATGATGGTAAAATACATCCTCATTCTACCTCAGCATGGCCATCTGGACAGTCTTTTCAGCTCCCAACTGTTCCAGGGTTTTCAAGAGCAGCAAGAAATGCTCATGATCTGGCAAAACATTTGTTCCGTTTCTCTCAGGGTAAACACCCTCATCACAAAGGCAGTGCTCCAATGCTAGCACTACATCTTTTGAAAAGCTGGTTTCATGCAGATTTTTCAGCAGGGTTGGTACATCCATATCTTTGAACTCAAAGGAAGCTTCAGATTCTATATAGAAAAGGGGAGGGAAGGAGAAGATCATTCTATGTCAAAACAAAATTTTCTGAAATAGGCTATGGAGTTGGGGGGGGGGGAAACAGATGCTAATCATGTCCCAATAAATGGCCACAAGGGGTGGGGCATCTTCTCCAGCAGGGCCCCTTCTCCAGCAGGAGAAGATCCCTGGAAGCAGCATGGGGATAGTTAACCTCTGCCCTTCCAAGATCCAACATACAGCAAGTGAAAACCATCTCCTGTGATTTGCTATTAAAAGGAAGCCTATCGATAACCAGAAAGACTTAGTGATATTGAAGAATAAGAAAATTATTGCGTGCTTGGGCAATCATCCCTTTCCAACATAACGGAGAGGTAAGACCTTATTAGATCTTCAGAACAGGGCACTCTGTGGAAATAAAACAAACCATTACACCCTTGCAAAGAAAAATGCCAACAGGATAAAGAAAAGCAACTGGAAACTTAAAAGCAATCTGTACCTGCATTCTCCTGGCTCAATGGCAATTTATGCTCAGCCAAACGATTGAGCACTATTCGAGCTAGCGTCTCATTGGAGCTCTGGCCTGTTTGGCAACAACTCTGCAAGACCAAACGGAGGTCACAGCTTCCCAACTGTTCTGCCAGGCCCTTGTGATTGTTGATCAGCATGTTTAATACCAACAGCCCATTCTGCACTGCTGATGAGGCTCTGAGGAAAAGAGGAATTGGCATAAGCAACTGAGGCAACGCTGGAGGATGTGGAAGGGAAAATTATTGGAATACATAATATTCCAACACTAAGCAATTAATAATCCTATTCAGTTCCAAGAAATTATTACATGTTTTGAAATAACAGTAATACTATTAATAAGTCTGTCAGATTGCTTCCAATCTCAAAGTACAAGACAGAAAACTTATCAAAATGAGACATCCACCAAATTCTACAAAAGAAAAAAAAAGAATTCTCAACATTCCCTCCTTATCCTTGTTTAGTGTTAATTCTTTGAACATAGTTATGTTCCTTTAGTTATTTGGTCAGGATTTCATTTTCATCTTACCCAGGTGTAGCCAACATCTTCTCAATAGCAGTACAAATTACACAGAGTAAATTATCAGATTCTTTGCTGGAAGCAGAACCAATGCTGGCAAAAATTTCCCGCATCATTTGAGCATCTGAATGATTCAGAGGGTACGATTTCCCACTGGTACCAATCAGCTCGCAATTCCCAGCACCCACCAATACTTTCAGTGCCTACAAAAACCAAAAACAGAAAATGAAGATCAGAAATAAGTAACTGATTCCCCTTATCCCAGTATTTCATTAGCACCACTTTATATTTTAGCTGTTTGAAATCTTGTTCAACTTGGACTTTTGAGGACATAGTGAACTGAAGACATTTCTGAAAAAGTAAGGACATTACAGCTGAAATTGCTGGCTAGATGCTGAATCTGGGCCCATGAAATCTCTCAGGATAAAGAAGAGTTTGTGAGATCACCCAGAGATATACTGGACAGTAGCTCCTCATAGGTGGCAGCCTCATAGGTGGCTCCTCATTGTTGTGCTTGTGAGTTGAATGGTGAGAAATCAGGGATTCCATCAAAGCTAATAATGTAACCTTTAAGGTTCAGCTAATCCTCATTTCTTAATCACTGAGACAATTTTCTTCAATCTTTCAGAAAAGAAGCTTCAAGTTTAACAACTTACTTTTTTTTAATTGAAACTAAAAGAGAGATTAGAATATTGATTTTATAAACTGATTAAAGATCCATATTCATTCATTCATTCATTCAATTTATATATCTGTCCATCTTATTAAAAGCTACTTTGGGCAGCAGATGCATTTAATAATATTCTGAAATCAAATATAAGAATCCTTCCCATGGAAAATGATCCATGTTCTTACATCCAGAAGAAAAACAACATGATAAAGTGGGATTTTGAAAATTGGAGAGTAGAGAGCACCAGAAAGAATTAAGTGTTATAATTAAAGGAAAAGAATAAACTATTTACAAAGTCTGCATTACTATTACTATTAATTTTCTCATCACTCCTTATCCATTCCCTCCTACTTGTGACTGTATGGCTGTAAAAAAATTTGTTTGTATCCTTACGATTTATATGTTGACCGTTTCCCAGTATGATTTGATTGCTTATTGTACCCTATGACTATTATTAAGTGCTGTACCTTATTATTCTTGAGTCTTGACGAATGTATCTTTTCTTCTATGTATATTGAGAGCATTTGCACCAAGACAAATTCTTTGTGTGTCCAATCACACTTGGCCAATAAAGAATTCAATTCAATTCAATTCAATTAACTCTACTCTACTCTACTCTAAAGAGGGATCCTCAGTATTCTCTGAGCTTGGTAGTTTTCTTGCAGACATTTCATTACTCAAATTAGGTAACATCATCACTGCTGCAAGAAAACTACCAAGGTCAGACAGCACCAAGGACCCCTCATTTCAACCCTGAGCTACAAATATTCTCCTTTATTGGTATCAATCTGATAATGCAGAATGGAGCAAAATCTTTTATCAAGGAGAGAGATTTGTTAACAATGGACACACAAGGATGGAATTCAGGTGGGTTTATTAGATCAAGCATAGACAGACAGGTATTTCTGGTAACCCTTGACAGACTTTTGCTGATTAAGATAGATAATGAGGTTTTAAAGATTTGTTTCAAAGAATGAGGCGAGGTATGGGATGGAAGAGATTGTTGTATTTTAACAAGTTGCTAAAGTCATTGCTGAGACAATGAAGGAATTGACTTCTTTTTTATTTTTTCTTCATGCTTCTTAAAAATATATATATACTTTGCATTAATTTCATCTGTACAATGTAATTTTTAATAAAATTATAAAAAAGAATTATTTTTCAACCTTATAAACCAATAGCTTCTCATTATTCAAGCATACTAACTTCTTTCATTTTCTTATTTCATATTTAAGGTTTAATTCTCCACTATGTTGGAAAGGGTATGGTTCATTTTCTTATTCTTTTATATCACTGTCCATTTCTGGTTATCCATAGCCTTCCTTTTCATAGTGAATTATTGGTTTTGCTTGTTATTTTTAGGCCCGTGGAAGATCTGAAATTAATTTACTCCTATGTTGCTTCCAGGGATTTTCTCCTCATGCTGGAGAAGATTCCCAGTAATCACTAATACATGACTGAAAGCTAATTCAAACAATTGAATTTCATGTTGAGAGTTACATTTATGTGGGATTAAGAAATATTATCATATTATTTACAGAATGTTATATAAAAATAACATTCTGAGAAACATTCTTACATAGATCTAATTTCTGTGCATATTTATTTGCTCTGGTACTTTAATGTATTAACTATTGTTTAATATATACCTTTTTTTTCCTTTAAGAGTTAATGGAAAATTCTTCTAAAACAAATACACACATACATCAAATTCCGATCATCTATTTCTGTCATTTATATATTCAACTTACCGCCAAGCCAGCCTGCAGCATCAATGCTGAAGTGGAATATTCCTGCATGCAGCCCAGCACAGCACGCACCCCGCCTTCTGTGGCAAAAAGGATTCGCCAGTCGTACTTTGCCATTAACACATAAAGCAGTCTTAATGCTGTCACCATCAACAATTTCTCCTTCAGCTGGTTGCTCAGCAGCTCCACCAGCATCTTCACCATCTTCTCTCTGAGGAGCACAAAAAAGCTTTTAAAATCGATAGTTGTGTCTTTATAAGTGGCTGAGCAAATAAAAGTCCCAGGTGCTACCTCTAGTTTTTCCTAAGGAAAATAAAAAGGCTATTAAAACCAGATAAAAATCAAACCAGGAAAGTTGGAGTGGAGCTCCATAAAGAGAAGGCCACTACAAACTCAAAAACTACGTACAAAGGTATATTTCTGTGAAAGAGACAGAAATATATAATTATATATACAACTATCAAGGAATGATTCCAGACTTAACAACTGTTGATAAGAAAGACAAAAAGATTTGGATAGTGGAAGTGGATGGACCTGGAGACAACAGAATAGAAGAAAAAGAACTGGAGAAAACCACAAGCTACAAAGACTACAAAGAAAAGTAGAATGACTGTGTTAAAAGAAAGCAAAGTTAATACCATGGAAGCACAGATAATTTAACTAAACACTATGTCTTTAGTTAAATTATCTGTACTTCCATGGTATTAACTGGTAATCCATGGTAATTAATGAAATACAGGACTACTCTAACTATTGCATATTGAAAGAAGAAAACTAACCTGATTGAGGGTCCACTTTCTACTTTAATAATTTGTCTTTCTTGACCAGGTTCATCTTCTAAGATCTTGATTATGAATCTGAGTCCAGCCACCTGTAGTGCAACCTCAGAACTAGATTTCTGTATTGTATCTACAATATCTGCAAGCTTCTCCAAGGAGTTCCTCTTTCCTGACACCTTTCCACTGAAGAAAGCTGATCAATATTAAAGGACAGATCAGTAAAATGGTCTCTTAGTAACTATCCAATTCCAAAATTTTTGTTAAACTTTTATTCTTAATTTCCCACAACAGTTTCTGATTTTTTCAACTCCACCCCCCCCCCTACTTTCCTACAATTATTTGACTTAAATGAACTGATCTTTTTGGCATTTACCTTTAGCTTTTTCATCTGGTATGTCTGGAAAGTAAAGTCCTTCCACGTGAAGAAGTTTATTAATCAACTGTGTGTCAGTCTTCTCTGTTGTGGACAGCACTGGAGAAGACATTTCAGCAGAAAGGGATTCCTTTGGTTTTGGGGAAGCCATGGCTTCAGAAAAGCCACTATCTTTTGCAGAGGTCATGCCTCCACTTTGACAACCTTGTTCTGAACTTCCCTTGCTGAGGGTGTATTTGAGATAGATGTGGGAATTCTGGAGGTCATTTTGGGTGCAGCCTTGACAGTACTTGCTCAAGAGTGGCAGGAGTTTCTGAGCCAATTCTACTGATATTGACAGCTGAATCAGGCCCTCTTCATCTAGTTCAGACAGCTTAAAATACAAAAGACAATTTAGTAATCAGAAGTCTATACGCATACTAGGGTTAGGGTTATATATATATATATACACACATACACACACACTAGGGAAGGAAAGAGCATATTTTGAGCAGTTGGAGGTATTTAAGCTTCTTGACCCTATGTAGAATCATGGAATCCAATGTATAAGAATCACTGGAAAGAATATGGAATTCTTTTCAGACTGTTTTTAATTAAAATGGTAGTGGCAGGACATGGTTGTGATAAGAAGGTAAAAATGTTACCGTTCTTACACTTAAGCCCAACCCCTTTTAAAATAGTGCATACTGATTCTTAAGTCTGCAAAACTGTACCATGGGAATGTGGTCAGTCTGATTCTAACTTTCAGCAGTACAATTCTAAATGATATGGGGAAGGGGGAACAAGTGATGTTTATGTCTTCATTAGGAAAAGAACACAGGACCTGCTCTTCCTGCTTATCAGTTCACAGTTCTTAATTCCCAAGAAATAGGAATGGTTGGAGGTGCCATTGCATTTTTCCTAATGAGATAGCAATAGCACTTAGACTTCTATACTGCTTCACAGTGCTTTACAGCCCTTCTTTAGTGGTTTACAGAGTCAGCATATTGCCCCCAACAATCTGGGTCCTTCTTTTACTGACTTCAAAAGGATGAAAGGCTGAGTCACCCTTGAGCCGCTCAGAATCAAACTCCTGGAGTGAGCAGTCAGTTAGATTGCAGTGCAGTACTGCATTCTAACCACCGCGCCACCATGGCTCAAATTTTCCTAATCAGATGCTTGTTTCGTCTTCTGTTCTCTTCCTCCCAAGTTAAATTTGTTCCATTTACCTGTTCTTCATGATTCTCTTGGATGAATTGAACAATTTCCTGTTGTTCATGTTGTTCTAGCTTTTTAATGAAAAAAAGGAGCTCCCACCATTCAGCCCGGTTCAACATTCCAGAATTCTCATATAGCTGATCCACTAAATACGGCAGGCAGTAAAGCCCTCCAAGAGGTTTGCAGTAAAAGGTCTGAGTAGCTGCAGAGGGAGAGAGAGAGAAAGCAAAAACAAACTTTGAACTCAAGGACTTGACTGTCATTTGGCTATAGCTTAAGAAAACAGGATAACATTTGGAATAGTTCCCAGCTCTGCAAAGAGAGGTTATATGTACTACGCTCCCTTCTCCTTTCCAGTCCCCGATACCAGCAATTTCCATTATTCAAGATGGTCTTCCAAATCATCAGAGCAAATTTGGAGGGAGCATCAGGGAAGAAGGAATGAAGATTTCCAACTAATTTGCTAGCAGGATTCTTCCTCAAGAACTTCTCATTTGTAGACACTCTAGAATTCTACAGAAAAAATATGCTCAATCCTGATATTTGTTAAATTTATTTAGTGCCTATCTTACCATAGGGCTACAGGCTCCTGTAAGCAAACAATGATTCATTTGCAGAAGAATGTGAATTTTTCAACTAAAAATGCACAAGCCAGCTTGGTGACTTTGGGTCAGTTACTCTCTTTCAGCCCTCTCAATCCCAGGGTTACTATTGTGAGGAAAGTAGGAGGAAGTTGTGGTTGGATCACCTTACAGGAGAAATGAGCGACATAAAATAAATAATAAATATGTTCACCACCTTGTGTTATTTGTTAAAAGAATAAAGATGGGATAAATAAAGATGGGATAAAAATGCAATAATAAAATAAATAATAAAACAAAAAAAATAAATCCATCTCTAATACAACTCAGAGAAAATAATATAGTGAAAAATATAAGGCACAAAATAGCTGCTACTATTCAACTTTCAATATTTCACCATATTTCATTTCTTCAGATGACAATGGATAAGGCTGCAGACCTAAGATTATCTAATAATAAGTATCATCTTTGATTTTAATCTCAATAATAATCTACAATCTGACCTAAAGTGTAACATTAGCCAAGTAAACTTTTTTCTCTCTGTAAACACATCTAACATTTATTATCTCACTAGTTAAAAAGAAGCAACAACAATGAATTCATAGCATGCAATAATTCAAACTAAAATTACACATAATTTAGTTTGTAAGCACCTCTAATCTCACCTGTGGGTAGTTTCAGATTCTCTGTTAAACTAGATACTTTTTCGTGTGCAGCATCCTCTTCATTTTGCTCCCCAGAGCCAATAATTTCTATCATGTGCCAGTGTACCCAGTAAGTCTGGCCAGTAGACTGCCACAAAACCTGTGAAACAATGAACTGCATAGTTAAAGCCATCTGTTCCCTCAAATTCTCCATGCCGTGAAATAGAAGCTCTGAAATAAAGAAAAACGAACACTACCCAGCTTGTATGGGACAGAAGTACTTACAATTTCATTTATGTTAATAATCAAAATAAACTGAATCACTTTTTAATATCAGTAAATAATATAGTTTGGTCCGGTGATTAAGGCATCAGGCTAGAAAGCAGGAGACTGTGAGTTAGTCCTGCCTTAGCCATGAAAGACAGGTGGGTGTCTTTGGATCAGTCACTCTCTCCCAGCCCAAACCACCTCATAGGGTTTTTGTTGTGGGTGGGGAGATAGGAGGAGGAGGAAGTAGTGTTGGACAAGTTCGTTGCCTTGAGTTTCAGTATTTGTAAAAATCATAAAGGCATAATACATACAGATAAATAAATAAAAACCAGTACTGCAATATTTAAAGGGAACCAATTTTAGGAAACGTAGATTAGGCAGCACATTCTCTTATTTCCACCACAACAGGTTTTTGGAGGTTTTTTTGGGGGGGGGGGTTGATTAAGGGCATATTGTCTCCTAGTAGTAATCAAGCAATTGAGTTTTAACTCTATATGATAGTAGTCACATAACAGCATTGTATTTTTTAGAACAGCACTAAGAAAGCATAAAATCAGTTTCTCCCTAGCAAATTGGTATTCTACAATTAGCAATCACTCTCTCTTCTGACCAACTCATCAGATGAATTGCCCACCGCATTATAGGCTGACCAGCAGTTTCTCTTTACTACTTCTAAAATCTGGAGCATTTTTTCCTGCAGCACATTCTTAAGGATAAGAGCATCATTAAATAAAGTACATTATATTCATCTTTCTTGAGAAGACGCACTGCTCATGTTAAGCTCATAAATGTCACAATGCATCATTATACAGTTTGTTTCATTTTAAATGCATTCCTGTACAATTCATTCAGTACCCATTCAGTATTCCTGTTTAATTATTTCCAAATCATCATAATCCCAGTGGATATTATTTGTCAAGACTTTTTGTCAGTAATTGCTTCTTTCAATTCTTGTAACCTCAGTGGTGATACTTACCCTTCCAGATATCAGCCTCTTTTCTAATTGCCTCATTATCTATAGCTCTAGCCTCATTATTAGTAGTTCTAATAAACATTTTTACTTTACTTCATCTAATATTGAATGATTTACTTTTCTTGCAGTCTAAGGTATTACAAAATTTTCTTTGGTACATTTCAAAAGCACCATGGTGGCGCAGTAGTTAGAATGCAGTATTGCGGGCTCATTTTACCAGAGTCAGGAGTTCGATCCTCAGTGGCTTTAGACTGACTCAGACTTGCATCCTTCTGATGGTGACGAGAGCCCAGAATGCTAGGAGCAATAGGCTGACATTTGTAAACAGAGAGTGCAGTAAAGCACTATGGAGTAGTATATAAACCTAAGTGCTAATGCTATCCATTTTTCTTTATTGAATAGTTTTTGATGATTCAGCTTTCTCAATCTCATGTACGTAATAAAAGTCACCTAGTTCATGGCAGCATATGGGTTAAAAATTGTACCCAATACATTAAAACAAATAGCAATAACCAAAGTTTCAGGCAACTTTAACATGTTTTCACTTAGGGATACATTCCTAAATCAAAGCCTGTGGGGAAAAAAAAAGCCAGGTCTTCAAATCCTGTTTAAAAAAAAGCAGCAGAGCCAGGGCAACTTGAATCTCCAGGGAGATACTATTCCAGAGGGTAAGCAGTGCAACAGAGAAGGCATCTCCTAGGTCCTATCAGATGACATGGCTTTAAAAGATGGGATTTGATCGTGCCTACTCTTCTCAATCTTATTGGACAGGAAGGGACAATGAGAGACAAGTACTGCTGCAAATAGCCTGGCCCGTATGCCATGAAGGGCTTTATAAACAACAAGCATTGGTTGAATTGCAGCTGGCTGCTCCTTTAATAATAAAAATGGGTGTTTTTTTAACTTTTATACCAAACAGTATTACAAAACCAAACTACCCAGGCACTGGAGGAATTCAAAGAAAGCTCTACCCCTCAACCTACCTGCACAGGAGGCATTCCACTATTGCTCTGACGAAATTCACCCTCATCCCCAGCATCAATCTCCTCGTATTCTTCCAGCATCCGCACAGTCATTCCTGGCTTGAGATTCTCCTGCACATACTCAACATAGCTGCTGCGACTGGAAAAGTCTGACAGAGTCATAAATGGTAGGTTTTCCTTTTTTCTTGGTGAAGGGTTGGAAGTTACTAAAGGTACCTGAACAGCAGTACAAGTGGAACCCTTGGGCTGGAAGATGGATCGAATAATTCGAGGCTGGGCATTCGTCAGAGACAGAAGTTCCCTTTCTTGGCTGCGATCCCAGCCCATGACCCGGACTAGCTCTGAAATCAGGTTAGCCATGGCCATGCTGAAATCAAATTCTCGCTGTACCCGGCTTTTTTCCCCAAAGGTTGAACTGGGTGCTGAAGAGTCCTGATGATCCCCTCCCAGCTCTGTGGTACTGTTTAACTTGTCCATGAGGGAAGTGACACACAGGTAACGTTTCACTAGAGAAAACAGCAGCTTCCCTGGAATCTGAAATAAATACAGCTTATCAGGATAACTAAAACAAAAATGTTCTACAATTCTATCCCAGTAAGCAATACAGTTGGATTCCAAGAAAGGCTTAGGTCAGGGGTGTCAAATTCACAATGATACACTGTCATCACGTGACTTATCTCAACTTTTCCCCCTTCGCTAAACCAGGGGTGGGCGTGACCAGCATGTGATGCATTCAGCCCTCGAGTTTGACACCCCTGGCTTAAGTAATGGAATTATCTCCAAATATTGTGGATCATTTCCATCAACCCTAGACAAATTGTCAAATTCCATGTGAAATTATGCAGGCAGTCCTTGTTTAACATCCATTTGTTCAGCCACCATTCAAAGCTACAAAGGTATTGAATGAGGAGAACTTACAACGGGTCCTCATAGCTGCGATTATAATCCAGGCACTTGGCAACCAGCTCACAATTACATCGTTGCAGCATCCCGCAGTCAAGTGATCACCGTTTAGAACATTCACTGCTACCTTCCAACAAGCAAAGTCAATGAGGAAGCCAACAGGTGGTCACAAGTGGTGATTACATGACTGTAGTATGTTGCAACTGCCTGTTATTCACCTAACAGCAACTGGGACTACTGAAACTGCTGCCATAAATTGGTACAGTCACATATTACATTTTACAACTGCATTGCTTAGCAACAGAGTTTACAGTCCCAATTACATTAATAAACAAGAATTATTTGTACTATAAAACATCTGGATAGCATCAAATCCCAGGTTCATTACATATCACAAATTAGTTTCCAGTAAGTGAATAGTGACCATTGCATTTTTATATATACTGCTCAAAAAAATAAAGGGAAAAAATAAGACATCCTAGATCTGAATGAATGAAATATTCTTATTAAATACTTTGTTCATTACATAATTGAATGTGCTGACAACAAACTCACACAAACATTATCAATGGAAATCAAATTTAGCAACCCATGGAGGTCTGGATTTGGAGTTACACTCAAAATTAAAGTGGAAAAAAACACTACAGGCTGATCCAACTTTGATGTAATGTCCTTAAAACAAATCAAAATGAGGCCCATAAAATTAAAAAAGAAGAAGAAAAGAGAACGATCGTAGCTCTCCAAGATCAGGAAGGGAAATTATGCACGCAGACCCAAGAAAAGAAAGAAATTGTTAAGGAGTTTTTTATGAAATTGTATAAACAGGAAGAAATACCAGAAGAATCTATTGATCAATATTTGAATGAAAAGAACTTGCCCGAAATTACTGATGAAGAGAAACAAAATTTGAATAATAAAATATCTATAGAAGAAATTAGGAAGGCAATTGGAACACAAAAAGCAAATAAGACCCCTGGCCCAGATGGAATTCCTTCGAAATTCTATAAGGAATTCCAAGAAACAACAGAGGAGATATTGATGGACTTGTACAATGAAGCCCTGGATAATGCTAATATGCCTAAATCATGGTCGGAAGCATATATTATCCTTATTTATAAAGAACAATCAGACCCACAAAAAATTCAAAACTATAGACCAATATCACTTTTAAATGTAGATTACAAAATAATGGCTACAATATTGGTGGAAAGATTAAAGAGAGTATTAAGTAGAATTATCCACACTGATCAGAATGGCTTCCTCCCCCATAGGCAAATAAAAACAAATACAAGAACCATTATGGATATATTAGAATATTATGAAGTACACTCAACCAAGACAATGGCATTGATATTTTTAGACGCCCAGAAGGCTTTTGGCAACCTGAATTGGAACTTCCTTATTAAACAACTGATAGGCATGAAATTTGGTGAAAATTTTATAGGATTTATTAAGACAATTTATAACATGCAAACTGCAAAAATATTAATAAATGGGGAAAATACAGATACCATAAAGATAAATAAGGGAGTAAGACAAGGCTGCACCCTAGCTCCTCTACTGTATATATTGGCAGAAGAGACTCTCTTAGCACAAATTAGGCAAAATCAAGAGATTAGAAGACTAAAAATTAAAAAAGAGGAATATAAACTCCAGGCATTCGCCGATGATATGGCATCTATATTAGAAGAACCCTTAGAAACAAGCCCTATACTACTAAGAGAAACAGAAGAATATGGAAAGGTGACAGGGTTAAAAATTAACACAGAAAAAACAAAAGTGTTAACAAAAAACTGTACAAAGGAGCAGAAGGAAGAACTGGCAAATAAAAGGTATGCAGGTGGTAAATAAAGTAAAATACTTAGGGATCTAGATATTTGTCGATTAAAAAAGATAACTATGATAAGTTAATAACTCAAATAAAGATTTAGATAATTGGGCCAAATTGCAGTTATCGCTATTGGGATGTATTTCGACAGTAAAAATGAATATTTTGCCAAAACTGTTGTTCCTGTTTCAGACAGTGCCAGTCAAGTTGGAAAAGAATTTTTTTGTAGAATTAAACAAATGTATATCTAAATTTATATGGCAGAGGAAAAAACCCAGAGTGAAATATAAATTATTACAGGATGCCAAGAAAAAAGGAGGATTTGGCCTTCCAGATTTTGAATTATATTATGATGCTGCTATAGTAAACTGGCTTAAGGATTGGGTTAAATTACAAAATAGAAGGTTATTAGTATTAGAAGGTTTTGATCTCCAACTTGGCTGGCACACCTTCATGTGGGATGGAAAATCTAAACAACATTCATATTTCCAAAGGCACCATGTAAGAAATGTGTTGTTCAATATCTGGGGAAAGATTAAAAAAAAACACTACCCAAAGGTTCCATTGTGGGTATCTACAATGGAAGCAGTCACATATCCAAATCTATTGGATTATGAAAATATTGTCAGGTATAAAGATTTACTATATGATACCGGAGAGCTTAAAAATAGGAACCAAATACAAATTCAAGGAAAGGAGATAGCATGGTGGCTCTTTGCACAAATACAAACCCACTATAAAACAGATAGAGAACAATTGGCTTTAATATGATCCCACAAGAATTAGATAAAATATGGCTAGGAGAGGAAAAGAAAACAATTAGTAAAACATATAAATATCTTTTGGATTACAAATTAAAAGAAGAAATAGTCACAGAATCTATGACAATTTGGGCTAAAAACGTGGGTCATAGTATTGAATTAGATAAGTGGGAACACATCTGGCAAACAAATTACAAATTAATCATGTCAGTTTCCTATAAAGAAAACTTATATAAAATGGTTCATTGTTGGCACTTACCTCCTGTGAGACTGGCTAAGATGTTCCCCAACCTACCACCCAACTGATGGAAATGTAACTATGCACAAGGAACATATTTTCACATGTGGTGCACTTGCCCATGTGCTCAGAAGTTTTGGAGAAATATTAGAAATTATATCTTGATTGGCTGGCAACATTGTGTTACTTTATTGGAGGCCTTTAGTGCAGCTTGGCTCCGGGTAAATGGACGGCTATCATTTATTAGGAAACTAGGTTTCATCTGGGTGCCTGGTTGGGGTGTGTTTGAGCTGGAGGTATCAGGAGGGATCTGTCTGTGCCCAGGTGTTTGCCTGGCTTGTGGTGTGGAGATTTTTTTTGTTTGTGAGTGCAGGCTTCCAAATGATTGACAGTCTGGTGGAATCATCTATTCATGCTTTCAGGTCTTTTTTCAATCTCTATGGCTTCTCTGATGATTCTAAAGGCCTCCAATAAAGTAACACCATGTTGCCAGCCAATCAAGATACAAAAAGAGCCAAAAAACAGACAGAAGATATTAGAAACACCAATCAAGCAGAACTCAGCAAACTCCAAGACCAATAAACACAGACCAAGACTCCCAACCAATCGGGGTGAGGAAAAAAACATTCTGGCACAGCAATAGGCTGCCCCAACTTTAAATCTGAAACCACTGTAAAAGCCTGACTCACAGATGAACACTATACAGAAGCCTGATGATGGCAGATGAGATTCTCCCGAAACGTTGCTACAACTTTAAAAGCACAACTACAATGACGTGGGAAAATACCCAAACAAAGCTGAATGCCGTGTGTGTGTGTGTGTGTGTGTGTGTGTGTGTGTATGTATGTATGTGTGTGTATATATATATATATGTCTGTTTTAAATGTATGTCAAATAAATGTTTTTTTCTAGAATAAAAAATAAAAAAAATTAAAAAAACAAAACGAGGCTCAGTAGTGTGTGTGGCCTCCACATGCCTGTATGACCTCCCTACAATGCCTGGACATGCTCCTGATGAGGTGGCGGATGGTCTCCTGAGGGATCTCCTCCCACACCTGGACTAAAGCATCCCCCAACTCCTGGACAGGCTGTGGTGCAATGTGGCGTTGGTGGATGGAGCGAGGCATGATGTCCCAGATGTGCTCAATTGGATTCAGGTCTGGGGAATGGGCAGGCCAGTCCATAGCATCAATGCCTTCGTCTTGCAGGAACTGCTAGCACACTCCAGCCACATGAGGTCTAGCATTGTCTTGCATAAGGAGGAACCCAGGGCCAACCGCACCAGCATATGGTCTCACAAGGGGTCTGAGGATCTCATCTGGGTACCTAATGGCGGTCAGGCTACCTCTGGCGAGCACATCGAGGGCTATGCGGCCCTCTAAAGAAATGCCACCCCACACCATGACTGATCCACTGCCAAACCGGTCATGCTGGAGGATGTTGCAGGCAACAGAATGTTCTCCACAGCATCTCCATTCCCTGTCACATGTGCTCAGTGTGAACCTGCTTTCATCTGTGAAGAGCACAGGGCGCCAGTGAATTTGCCAATCTTGGTGTTCTCTGGCAAATGCCAAATGTCCTGCAAGGTGTTGGGCTGTAAGCACAACCCCCACCTGTGGACGCCGGGCCCTCATACCACCCTCATGGAGTCTGTTTCTGACCGTTTGCGCAGCCACATGCACATTTGTGGCCCACTGGAGGTCATTTTGCAGGGCTCTGGCAGTGCTCCTCCTGTCCCTCCTTGCACGAAGGTGGAGGTAATGGTCCCGATGCTGGGTTGTTGCCCTCCTACGGCCTCCTCCACGTCTCCTGATGTACTGGTCTGTCTCCTGGTAGTGCCTCCATGCTCTGGACACTACGCTGACAGACACAGCAAACCTTTTTGTCACAGCTCGCATTGATGTGCCATCCTGGATGAGCTGCACTACCTGAGTCACTTGTGTGGGTTGTAGACTCCGTCTCATGCTACCACTAGAGTGAAAGCACCGCCAGCATTCAAAAGTGACCAAACCATCAGCCAGAAAGCATAGGAACTGAGAAGTGGTCTGCGGTCACCACCTGCAGAACCACTCCTTTATTAGGGATGTCTTGCTAACTGCCTCTGCTTTCCACCTGTTGTCTATTCCATTTGCACAACACATGTGAAATTGATTGTCAATCAGTGTTGCTACCTAAGTGGACAGTTTGATTTCACAGAAGTGTGATTGACTTGGAGTTACATTGTGTTGTTTAAGTGTTTCCTTTATTTTTTTGAGCAGTGTATTTATATATTTACATGGAGAGGGATTATATGGCCAACCCCACGAATGCTGCATGACTACCAACAGTCAATCAAATCAATATAATAAACCTATATAAATCAATCAAATAAAAAATCTGAGTTAAAAATCAAAATATTATAATTAAGACACCACATAACAAATCACCCACACCAACCACATCCATACAGTTTGGCACCCAGGGAAAATTCAGGCTATTTCAGCTAAGGCCCTGTTCCATAGGGCAGGTGCAATTTCTTAGTCCCACAAGGTAGCACTGTTCAAGAAAGACCTGTCAGGTAGGCAGAGACCCTCAGAGAAAGGCAGCCCCACAAATGCATGTACTTTAAAGGCAATCACCACCTTGAATTGCACTTAGAAGCATCCTGAGAGCCAGTGCTGCATCTAAAATGATGATATAACCTAGGCAAACTGTCTAGGCCGCTGAATGTTTTTCAAGAACAGCCCCGTGTAAAACATTTGCAGTAATCCAGTCAACAAATGAAAAACGTGAGGGATAGCAAGTAGGATTTCTGGTACAAGAATAGGTACAATTGGTCGTCATCTCATGAATGTGATTTCCCCTAACTGATTTTAGACTACCCTTCTTTCATGAGACATTCATATATAGCCTTATCTTTTGCAAACACCCCTTTAAAAAGAAATCTTGATACCCATATCAATGCCAACCCAAAGGCTAGTACCTGAGGGAGATGAATCCCTTCAAAGGACATACAGTGCTCTTCAGAGGATGTAGTCTCAGCAAAAAGCTCCAACAGAGTATAACGACTGTCAAAATCCATGTGCTGTTCAATGCCATCTTGCTGGCTCAGGGACAAAAGAACATAGGCTCGGCTTCCTGAAACCAAAATAGCCATGCTTAATGTGATCCTTCACTAAATTTTATTTCTCCAAGATTACCTATTTGCATACAGAAAATCTATTCAGCTCTAGACATGCAGTATATTAAAATATTTGACACAGCAGAGAACTGAAGGTATGTCATAAATACAGATCATATAATTTACATGAAATTGGTAAGACTAATATTTATGGTAAACATCCTATTTTTCATAATATTTTAGCTAGCAATGGTGACTAAGACAAATGGCATTGCAATCAATCCTCTTAAAATCATGTCATACCACCACTTAATACCAAAATACCATAATAGCATTTCAAATATGCTAGTCTAATGTTTCAATATTTCAAATATACTGGTCTCATGTTTACAAATTTGTTTTCTTAATTTCAAGAGCTCAGTTATTTCCTCATAGATGACATTAGAGATAGCTAATACCCTAAGAGGAAACTAACTTGTTAAATGAACTGAGAAACTTAATAGCTCCAATGTCCCCTTCATAGTTAAAATAGCATGTCCAAAAGACACAATATGCTGAGATTTGTAGGTGGAGTGGACTTTGTGCTTGAGGTAGGAAAAAAAATGAAATTTTGATTTCAGCAGCCAGCCAATTATTCTAAGTTTATGCCGCATTTATGTTTTTTTTTTAAAAATGACTGAGTCATTTTTGGGTCTGTATGAATAGGGCTGCAAAAATGCCCTATTCACTTATAAAGACTGTTGAAATGGTGCCATGATCACATGTGAAAAACAGCCGTTCACGAAAATGAGAAAGGATTTTTTTCCCCACCAATGAGAAACTGTTGCCTTCAAGTTCCAGCCGTTTAGATGAAAAACTATATTTGTAACTAATATTTTTGTATCACTGCTAAATAATCTGTTGCTCAAAAACATGTACTGTAATTGAATGGGTAAAGAGCCAATCTGGGAGAGGCCCTAGAATAGACACTGGATTCAAAAGGCCTTATTCGTGATTAACTTTTTCCATTAATTCCAACAATTTTATTCACATCTTGAGTAAGCATGGATTTGCTGGGTGACTTGGCCCAATTGCTCTCTCTCTCAGCCCTAGGAAGAAGGCAATGGGAAATCTCTTATGAAATCTTGCCAAGAAAATTGTAGGGACATGCCCGAGCAGTTACCAGGAATCAATGCTGATTTGAAGACACTGAAACTAAAAAAACAAATGCTTACAGAGCAGATAGCAGCAAAGAACTCACTGGAGTTTTGCACCATTTCTTTGTTATTATAAAAATTATTGAACCTGTTCATTAGCAGAGTGGAAAGATATGCCAAGTAGGAAAAGTTTTGATTTTTTCCAGGATAATATACCTTGATATATCTCTCAAATATGACAAGACTCAAAAACAGTTTGAATTACTGCAAGAAAGATCATACACCTCATTAGGCTAACTCACCTGCATCATGAGAAGCCAAAGCTCTCAGCATCTTGCCAGCACTACGACGAATTTGCTTCTCCTCATTACATAACATCTTCATCAGTAGGTCTAAAGCACCTGTTTCCTTAAAGACACCTGTCAATGAGCCAATGCTGGCATAAGCACTGAGCACATGGACAGTATTAAGGATGGAGGACTCTGGACCACTTGTCCTGGCCATCTGTCGATTAGCACGCTGTACCAGGTTCCTGACGTCAGCCTTCATTTCATGCAAGGAAGCTTCATCCACTGTAACATCAGATGGGAATGTGCTAGGTGATTTCTCCTCCTTTACTCGCTGCCCCTCAGGCTTCCTCTTGCCCAATAGTGTAGGGCAATTAGCATAAACTTCTTCTGCTGACATCCACATAAGAATGTTATCCATTTTGTTCTCAGTTGAAGCAGCATGGGTGGTGGTATTTTCTACATTGTCATCTAAACTCAGGATGCTCCAGCGAATCAAATATTCAGTACGTCCATCGTGTCCACGACGTTGGCGGATTAGCTCCTCAGCATAAGCTTGTAGTTTTGGCCCAAGATTCCCATTCCTCTTTTCCCCCACCATGATGGAAAATATGTCTATGAAAAAAGTGTAAGAAGTTAAAAGTGCAACTTAAAAAATACCAAGAAAACCAAGTAAGGAATTTTCAAATAATTAACATTCACTTGTTATATTGAGAAGCATTCATTTATTTCAAATGCATAAGTAACTTTGCTGCAAAACACATCAGAGGTATGTATCCCTTCGGATTAAAAAGACATTATAAGATTTCTCATTTTTTTCTCTTATATAAACATTTTGCTTTAAACAAGCTAATAAGTTCTTTTAATTTCTATCCTGGAACTCTAGAGTAACAAACCATTTTGCATTATTTTTTAAAGAAATATTTGGCATAATTAGGGTAATAGCAACTGTTACCCTGAAAAATCTCATTGTTAACTTTCTTCTAAGAAAGTACACAATTGTATGAAGCCAATTCTTCCTCTTTCTGGCTCATTTAAATTTCATTTAATTAATTAATTTTGGATTAGAAAATACACAGCAACTTCAAAAGCTGAAAATATACTTAAGAACTCCAGTAAAATGGCACTGAGGAAGTTGTCTAAGAGGGGCACTTTCGCTTTTCCAATTTTGATGATTCAGTTTGTTTAACCTGAAATCTTCCCACCACCTTTTTTATTTTACTTTACTTCTGCTATCCCCACTGAAGTCACAGACCCACCCAGATTACTAATTTTACTGCCTAGTCTACTAAGGAAAATGGAATTTAGGAACAGTGACTTGGCATTTAAGAAAAGAACAAAGAAAAACCTTTAAAGACCCCTGTCTGGACCTACAGGAGGAACAATGAATAGTTTGGAGTTTCTCATGATGTTTTGACTATTTTTTGTTCATTTTACTTTGGCTTGATTTTAAAGCAGCTGTTTTTAAACTGGGCTAATTACTCCAAAGAGATAATTTGGCTATATCCTGGGGGTAATGGAGCAATTTGTAATTGTTTGGGAGTCTAGGATACATTTTGAGACTACTGCTGCTGAGACACTTCTGTAAAACAGAGTCTGGTTTGTTTTTTGTATAGATAATGCCATTATTTAAGATGGGGGGAAAGGATGATTCGGTCAATTTAAAAATCATTGCTTTTTACAGTTAAATTGTAGATTATGTTTGATAGACAAAATTGTGTCACAATTACAGTGGCTGAAGGGGGAAAAGTACACTACTATACTATTTGTTGAATGGTTCCAGCTGACAGAGAGGAATATTCAACACTAAACTTAATGAAGTGGCACTTAATATGGAGGATAGATTAACATATAAGAAGAAATAAGGACTTCCACTAACAATGGAACATATGACTCAAATCTGTACTCCTTAAAGCTTGGAGACAGCTGGTGGGTATGTAGTCATAAGACTGAAAAGCAAATTCTGCACTGCACATTCATATCCCATACTTCTATTTCCTCAGCTGAGTGCTTTGAACTTTGAACTTCAATAGAAAGGGATCACTTAAGCCCATATATCAGATGGAATCAGGAATTTGGAATATCATGAGAATCATGGCCAACAAATTTAATAAAGAATAGTATCAAAAATTAAGAAACGAAATGTACAGAGATGGTTATAGTATAAAAATATATTACAAACAAGGATGATGCATTGGATGGCTACTCAACTGCTTTGGCATCTCATTAGTTCCTCAGGGATATCTATGATTAGCTCTATACCCGTGCTTCGCTACGAAACTATGTGATGGGGCTTAATTTGGGGGGAGGAAAATAAGGGGGTAAAATTGTGCCTCTGCCTACCAGGTTCCATCGGTATTTATATGGCTAGCATCCTGACAGTGTGTGAGTTGAGAGCTCTTTGGAAACTGAAACAGTATTTGCTGTGTGAGCAAGAAAGACAGCAATGAGCCTGGGTGTGGCTTATCTCAACCGTTCTGTACTAAAGCTGCTTGTTGCTGTGAAACTAAAACTGAAACTCCTCTCCTCTGCTTGTTTTGCATTTGGAACAGATTTCTTTTCAGGTGGGGAGGGGGAGAAGAACTTCTTAGTATCAGAGCGTGTTAATAATAATTTCGGAAAAATCCTTTCTTAGTGAGCACCTAGAAGCCAAGAGGAACAAAAGTGCCAAATTTCAAGTTTGTAGGCTTCACGGTTCTTGTGATTTTGTGATGATGCATGAGGGGTATTTCGCTTTTACATATATAGATTAGGTACTCCATATTTTAAACTGCATTTATCTAAACTAGCTCAAATTTCAAAAGCCAGTAGAGACAGACATTTGGTTTGCCAAAGAGACCCAATTAAGGAAAAGCAAAGATTCATATGAATAGTACAGCAAATGATGTAAGAAATATAATTTACAAAACTCATGAACCTATAGGAAATAAACCCATCTCCTCTAATCTTAGCAGCATAGGTTCAAGAAAGATTTTTGCACATCCAGTCAGTGAATGTCTGATATCAACATGAATGGAAAACCTTTCTGCCTCTATTCATCCTTTCATCTGGCAAACGGAGCTGGGTGGGGGCGGGGGAAACCTCGCAGCCATTGATACGCTGTCTTTACACAGTAGTAGATGCAATGCGAGGACGTAATATACGAAATAGATTCTGACTCATCAAACGAAGCAAGAAAATGTACGCCTGTATTTTAAAAAAGCAAACTTTTGCTCTTTCGTTTGCAGTAGGAATTTTCATCACGCTCCCTTTTTGTTCCCGTATTCAGAGAAACCTCCCAGCCCGCGCCCGTTATCAAGAGGAAAACGAGCAACGTTTTAAGTTTCCGTTTTCACACACTCCTTTCTTTAATGGGAAAAGGAAGGAAGGAGGAAGGGAGGGAAGGAGGAAAAGGGCGGGAAAAGCGGAAGAAAGAAAAGGAACCACTACCACCCTCGGCTGCATACAGCCAGGAGCCGTTTTGTGTGCCTAACGCTGAAGGTCGCCGAGCGGAGACCATCTTAGAAACAAGCAACGGGGGAGGAACGAAAGCCGGGAAAGAAAGCGAGCCGCCTCTGGTACGCCCCCCCCACCCCTCCCCATTCCTTACCCGACTCTCGAGGGCAGCAACGCGCCTCTCCCAGCTCCGCCTGCTCCTTCTGCCGGCCACTTCTACCGCTTCGCGAGTTCCGGGTGATTAGAACGCATGCGCAACACTCCCCACTCCACCCCCTGTGCACGCACGGATCCGACTCTTGTAGGCTCTCTTCCGTCGGCCGTTCTACGGATCCATGCGAGGGACAGTTTGGGAGCGGTTTAGAAAGAGCGGGCGAGGGTAGAACGTGGAAGGAAATGGCCTTGATGAGTCAGTTCTTCCTCAATACTTCGCTCTGTCTGGGCTGCTGTGGCTGAAAAGAAGCGTGCGCGCTGCCGGGCGCGGCCGTCCCCGCTGAAAAAGGCTATGGTGGTTGACAGTTTGCAGGAGCTGTTTTATTACTTACGCCGATTATTACAAGTAAACGCGATAGCGACATTTTTGGAACATTACATTGTAGTTAATAAAGTCAAAAAAATATGGAAACTTTGAACTACAGAATAACTATTGGAACATTACATTGTAGTTAATAAAGTCAACAAATATGGAAACTTTGAATTATATAATAACCAGTTATAGGCATAAACTGACAGATGGGAATGTTTATTTTACAGCACTTTCCTAAATTACGAAGAAAGTATAAAAGACAAGCGGTACAGTAGCAGTGTGCTCTTTCCTTTCTCTCACTATAATGCATGATCGATTGACAATCATAATGTCATTGTCAGGGCTCAACAGGAGAATATATGGTTATAAATAAGTGATATAAAGGAAATGAAAATCACTCTAGTTTTCTATATCCTTTAATCCTTGCTTTATGCTTCAACAGTCTTGGATGTACTAAAGTCATCATTGTCATTTTAGCCTTTGTCTATCCACTGCAGGATGAAGGCCTCTTTCTCATGTTTCCAACCACTATAGTCCTGAGCTTTCTTTTGCCAATTGGTCCCGCAATATTTGCTGATGTTATCAAAAGTAATTACTAAGTTCCAAAGTAATTATTAATAAATGCTGTTGTCAAGAATGCCTAAGTATCATCTCTTTTCATCTATTTTAATTAATTAGTGACTAATATCCAATGGCTAGAGAAATTTAAATGGGTGGCTGTTTGAGATAGTATCTTTATGGAGCACTGTGTTAAAAAATGTGTCCACCTTATGCAGGTTCAGACAGTAAAGACTGAATATTGGATTTTTTCCTAGTAAACTACAGCAATGGCAAGTACACCAACTGATCTCCAAGCTTCACTGAAGCAGTGGGTAGCTTCTGCCTTTTAGGATTTTCTATCAACAGTAAAGGAACCAATTTTCAAGAAATGAACCACAGGCTAGGACTGATGGAATAACAATGAAAGCTTGGAAAGGGCTACACAAATCAAGACTTGTCCAGGTAAAGGTTTTCTGTGTTTACTTGGATAGGCCACTATGACACTCTGTGGAAGCAAAAGTTCAACTTTGAGGAAGAAGGAGAGAAATAATGACACTTTTGAATTTTGGTATTGGAGAAGACTCTTGAAAACACATAGAAAGCCAAGAAACGAAACAAATGGATAACAGAACAAATCAATTTTGAGTTCTCACTTGAGGCACGAATAATCATGTTCAAGTTACCATATTTTGGATACATTACATGGTCCCTTGAAAAATCCACAATGTGAGAAAGTGGAAGGAAAGAAAAGAAGCGGACAAATGTGGTTGGCCTCTGTTACAGTGATAATGGATGCATCAATGGAACACTTGAAGGACCAAGTTAGGAACAGATCATGGAGAAGTTATACATGCATGGTTGCAAAGAATTAATACCATCTTGAAAGCACATAATTAAACATTAAACAATAAATCCAGCCCTTACAATTAATAAACATGTGAATCTAATTGTGGCTTATCCAGGTATACACAGGTAGGCAAACCATACCTTAAAGAGAGGTGAATGTAATTAACAAAATTTCACATATCCTACCGTAAGTAGAATCTAACTATAACCAGCCAGATTGAATTGTGTCTACTTTCACTAGAAATGACCAAATCTGTCATCCGCCCAAAAAGAGGCAGTTTATAATATAAAACCTCAAAGTATTCCAAACCAGTACATTTTTAGATAATTGTGTTTTTTTGTACTTTTACTACTTATGTAGAATGAGAAATTCAACTTACATGGCAAACTCTTACTTTTGTCCTCTTTTACATTTGGCCAATCTATGACATTTACTGGAAATCAATCAGAAAAGAATTCCTGGAAATTTTCACAAATCCACAAATTCTCTAGCAAATAAATCCCTGTCCCTTCCCCCCAAAAAAGAACGTGGGAGGAATGTGATTTTGTTTAACACTTCTCATTTGTAATATAGTTGTAAATAGTTTTATATACTAGGTAGTAGTGATATAGTTATAGCAGGTGATGGTATCTAGCCAATCTTAATTGTTTTAGTAAAAGTTGGGCAGAGTGGCTCTGATTAATACATAGATGAGAACTCACCAAGGAAGTCCCAAGTGTAAAGGAGTAACGAGATAACCTTGAAGAAGGAATTCAAGAATAATTAGATTAAAAGGGGGAAGGAAGAGACAGTAAAAAGGAACAAGATAAACCTGCTTTTCTTTCTCTTTGGCATATATAGGACAGCGAGAAATTTTTACCAGACTTTCTAAATGCTGCTATATACTGTATATATACTATATTTTATACTACTGGTATTTCATGTCCAGTAATACTTGGGCAAATGGAGCAGGTGAACCAAATATAGAACAGTATTTGACATGCTGTATCTCTTACCAGAACAATTGAGCTAACTATTGGCTGTTGCAGAATTTGGGTGTAACAACTGTACATTCCTCCACAGGCATGTCTCCTTTTAGGCAGCTTTTGGCTATTACCCCTGTATTTTGCTTTTTGGGACCCCAGCTTTTGTTCTTTGTAACTTGGACTTCATACAAAGAGACAGGCATTTATCTTACAGGAACAGTTATATTTGCCAAAATCTGCATGCAAGTAGGCCACAGACACATATAAGCAAGTGTATCAAAATTGCAGGGCAGGGGATATTTGGTGTGGCTTTCCACTAATTCTTTATTTTCAACCCATCCATCTATAAAAGCTGGACTCCAGTTTTTGACTTCTTTTGTTACCTGTAAATTAAGTTAGTGGCCTTTAATTTGTCATTGCAAGCTTCTGTGGATTCGCCTGGTCTTCTTCCATCAGGCACTGCTTGCTCATGAGAAGCCCCCATGCCCCTTGCATTCCAAAACTGTCCCTTTCTATTCTCCCCACATCCTGATGAACAGGAGAAAAGAATATGAAGTAGAATGTATTCTACAGATGTTTTGAATATCTTATTCACTACCCTGAATCTAAAAGGTCATGGGAAAGTACAACAGATGTCCACACTCCATATCTTGTACATTGGTTTCCTCTGAATTTTTTCCATTCAGTCCTTCCCTGTAATCTGCCACTACTATAAATGACGTGTGGTGGGGGAGGGGGAGAGGGGGGAAAGAGATTTTCCAACTCTATCTGTGTGGCAAGTTTTCTTTAGTGACCTGGAATAAGGCAGAGTGGGAGGAGGCTGTCAAGCAAACAGGAGTAGGTGGGGGAGCAAGTCTATAGTTGGTTCCCATAGCAACTTTGCTATGTCATTTTTATGTGCAGAAGAAGAGAATAAATCTAATTAGGGAGTGGAAGAACACATAGCTAAACTTGAGGAAATGCAAAGCTATCAAAAGATCTGGAAAGGAAGAGGCAGTGCAAAATAAACTCAGGAATAATGCTGCCTTGATTCTTTTTTGCTTTAAGAGGCGGCAGAAGAGATGCTATAAGCCTTTCAAAATTCTGTTGAATCACAGAATTCTTATGGTATCAATTTTGTGCCTTGATTTGTCTTGAACAGCTGACCCCAAGATTGTAGAATAGCAATAGTACTTAGACTTATATACTGCTTTATAGTGCTTTACAGTCCTCTCTAAGCAGTTTAGAATCAGCAAGTTGTCCCCAACAATCTGGGTCCTCATTTTACCCACCTTGGAAGGATGGAAGGCTGAGTCAACCTTGAGCCTGGAGGGATTTGAACTGCCAAATTGCAGGCAGCCAGCAGGCAGCAGAATAGCCTGCAGTACTGCACTCTTAACCATTGCGCCTCAGAAGCTGGAGATTGAAAAGCAAACTGGGGTAATTGTGAACCACTTCTACATTCTTGCCAAGGAAACAGCACAGATACATTCGTGCAGTGATCAGAAATAAACTTAATGTGGGAACTTTACCTATTACCTACGGATTCTCATCTCACACTACTTTAAGTATGAGCCAGGCAGAATCCACCTCCTAGATCTCAACCAATCTCCTTGTCCTCTACTATGAAAACATTTTTCTTATTAGCATGCTGTTACATCACAGATCATTGCAAGAGGTTACTTGTTTCCAGGCTTTATTTATCATATTTCTCCATTGGCACACTCCCAGAGAACTCATGGCAGTTATTGGTCAAAGAAGCATACTTAAGACACAAAGGTTTGTGCACAAAATGATACATTTATTGAAAGATTATTTTTTTTAATACAAAAGAAAGCTCTGTACATAGTACTGCGATTACTGTCACATCCTTCCAGAAACACAACCCTGGAAATTAACAAACCACACACACAGCCACTCACACACACACATACACACGCGCATACATGCGCACGCACGTGCACACACACACACACACAAAATCCAAAAACAATCGGTAAAGTGAACTAAAAATGTCACCACACAATAAATGCCATTTCATCCCTGATAAGTGTTCTTACAATTCAACACTTTAATCACATGCAACATTAGCGTTTTAACCTGCAGGTGCTTTTTTTTGTAGGAGGAAGAACTTCCTTGAGGGGAAGGATGAGTATCAAGTGTGGAATCCCCAATCAGAAAATTAGTACAGTATCATAAAAAATAGATAATTCTTAATTTTAGCCTCCTCTCTATTTAAGCAGGGGATTTTTTTGAATTAGCAACATGATTCAAAAATTACTGTTTTGCAGGTGTGCCTTTATCCCAACCAACTTCCTAGTAACAGCTGAGAAATTCCTTCTTGAAGGAAAAAATTCTCCATAGAGAAACACAGCCATCACGGTATAGATAAAGTTCCATTTGCGTAGCAAATCCTTCAATACTCCACATCAGAATTGGGGGGGAAAACAGGGGTTGTTGAAGATTTATTCTGCTGCCAAAAGTTTTCATCGGTGGATAGACATCACTGAATATAAATCATTTTTTTCCATTATTGCTGGCAATGAAAGAAGACAGTTAACCAAGCAATTTTTTGCCATAAGGTATATCTGTTTTGGGCTAGAAGGCAAAGAGTAATCATTCAGCTGCCTTGACTGCCTTTCTTTCTCATGTCACTGATCTAATGAAGATGTTTAAAAATCTGCATCTTAACTAAAAAAGGAATGAGGGTTAAAATAAAGGGATAATTTTGTACCAGTCTTGGAAGCTTCACAACTGAAGTTAGTGCTGGAGAAGTAGCACTAAATTCAGATTGGTTGTAATATACATTTAAAGCAAAAAAACCTTAATAAACCACTTCCTTTCAAACTGCAACTAGTTGGGGAACTATACTTTTCAATGTTTTCTGACATTTAACACAAAAATGAAAAAAAATTAAATGTAACCCATTAGGGAAGGTTTTAAACAAGTTACCCTAACTTTCTCTTTGAATCAGATTTGATGGAGCTTGGGCACATTTTCATAAATGTGGCCATGTGAGCTGAAGATGCAAACGAAAGTTTGGCTTGCTGGCCATCAGTTTGGCTTGATGGCCATCCTAGGATTTGTGTGGCATATTGATCTCTGCATCCCCAAGTGGAAGGGGCATGGCACGTTTTAGAAAGCAATGCAAGTTTTTTAAGGTGGCAAATGGATGCCCTAAGCATACATAGGGATAAAGAGCTCCACTTTGCCCCAAGACCAGACAAATGGACCCACACGTTGGTTCCATCTATTCTGAGTGTGACTCTGGCACTACAAAGGGAATGCTGATGCAGTTGCATGTGGCTGCCAGGTAGTACTTTTTGCACACCTAGTATAGCCCTCTCCTCCCCACTGGTGCAACCTTTTCACCAAAGCATGATTCAAGTGCTAGAGACAGAGACATGTTTAAACGCTAATGTTCATGGAAACAATTTCAGAGTATTACAATACAAATTTAAAAGGCCCCTTTCTCCTCCTTTTTTCCATCCCTTCCCCATGCCCCCCCCCCCATTACAAACCCCATGAAAACTGTACAGGAGCCAGACTTTAATTCCTTTAAGAATTACATAAATACTGAGTTTAACACTTAGAAAAATAAAGTATTTTTTTTTTCAAGGCTTCTTTTGTCTTTTAATTAAAAAAAGAAAGAAAGGAGTTACAATAGCTGCTTTCTTTCTCTAAAAGTCTGCAGCCTCCTTAATCCAAAGCTGGCCCTTTTGGGGGACAGGGTGGGGGGGCTCAAGGGGTTATAAGAACCACTGACCTGTTCTGGGCTGAATGAAATGCATGATTGTGTGCAAACAAATGATCCAATAACTCAGCCCTTTCTCTCTATTTTGCATCTCTTTCCATTCTCCATTACAGACTAGCAATCCTGCAGCTTCCCCTTTTAAATGTCTTACAGTATTTGTTCATTCCAGAACCTCCTGTTTCAAGCATCATTAAAAAAAAATGTTTTCTAAAGAACGTGGACACAGCAGTGGTTTCATAAAGAAATGGGAAGAACCTTTATCACAAATGCTCTATGGTTAAGCTTGCCCCACCCCATCTACCCACCCCCCAGACTGAAGGTCTTGCAGGTGCAGGCCAAACATGCTTTGTGATTGTGACACAACATACCATCTCATTTCCAGGGCAATCTGAGAATCAAACAAATGTCATAGGCTATGTTACATTATTGTATCCAAGCCTGGTTATAGTTCATTCGTGGATGCAATTGCCTTGGGAAAGCCTGTTGAGTTACGTTTAAATACTTTTTTCTTAAACGACCCTTATTTGTTTCCAACTTCATTCCTTAGCACTAGCCTTCATCAACCTTTTCCAATCTTTTAGTCGACAATTCCCAGCATTGCCAAAAGCTAGTGGATATGGAGTTTGGAACCCAACACATCTTGGAGGGCACCAGTGGGGAAGGCTGCTTTATTCCTTCCAAAATTAAAATAATAATAATAATTATAACATGACTCTAGCTCTTCCTTCTCAGGAAAAAAAACCAAAAAAACAGCAAAACTCCAGCATTATACAAAATGAAGTCTGCTACTGGGCTTATGAGTGGCTGAGTGTGTTTCCAAGAAAAAAGGGAGGTGGGTGAAAAATTCTTGTTTGGACTGTAAGATGTGTATACAGCCAGACTAAATGGGCAGAACGCTGCTCCCAGTCAGTTCCTATGCAACAACAAAAAATTCCCAGGGTAATTTTTTACCTTAGGGGTAAAAGGAAATCCAAGATGCTTAGTTGCTCCAGCTGGAATGCCAACAGGAAGAATCCTCTCTTTGCCAGCCAAAAATAAAGGCAAGCCAACCCACAATGCATCATGGATTGCTTGAAGGCACAAAGCTGCAGCCAGGAAGTGACCTGAACTGGAATGGGGGAGGAGAAAGTGGTGACTGTCCCAGCTCTGTGTGTGTTTGTGTGTGTGTGTGTGTGTAAGGATATCAGGGCTATGCCTGAAAAGAGACGACCTTTTTTCAGAATGGCTTTGCAGCCTTCTGGACTGCAGCTTCTTCCCACAGCCTCAATTGCTCTGCCTAGAGGTTACAAACTAAGGACATTCAAGGACATTCTTATGTATCAGAAGCAGCAAGGCAAAGAGGGAGAAAAGTTCCCTCCCCGGGCAATGAAAACAGAGGGAAAGATTTATACATGGCAGAGCAAATTCTCCCACTCATGAGAGAAAGTTTCTTTGGCTGGAACAAGAAGGAAAACAAAACAACAAACAAAAAGAACAGTAAATGCAGTGTAACAAAGTCCCCCTACAGCCCAGGCTCAGCTTCCTGCTGCTGGCCTTGCAGCCACTTTTAATATGCATCTATGTACTTCTGTGGGTGCTTTTGTGGGTGGGGGTGTCAGTGTGTAAAGTGTGAGGAGAAAACGTGTAAAAGGCAACAATAAATAAGTGATGGAGTCCATACAAAAATAGGGACTGCCAAGATCCTTGTGCAGCTTGAGGAGTGCCGTAGATCCAGGGCCAGATGCAGCATAAAGCTGGAGGTGGAGGCGGTGGCATCTGCTGGTTCATGTTGGGGTGCTGGGTACACACATCTTCCCTTCCCCTCACCAGGTCCCTCCCAAAGTTGCTCAGTCACTCTTGGAACTATGTGATGCCTCCAAGTTGACCACCTGCAGCTCTGTCAGGTTGGCAGTGCTGCTGCTCTGCTGACCAATGACAGCCATCTGCAGAGAGAAAAGAACCGATGAAAGGAACAGCCTCTTATGAGCAAACACCAAATATTCTTCTGCTCCTGGGTCTCCCAAAGGTGTAATCCCAGCTTACTTTCTTCACTTAACATTTCAAAACTACCTTTTAGTATTTCAAAGCATATGAAACCTCACTGTGCATATCACAAGTAATAAAAGTCAGTGACACACAAAATGACACCGATGCGAAAAAGCCATGTTTATATATATATATTCAATGAGCAGCACATGCCACGCAAGCTCAGAGATTCAGTATATATTTAACTGGAGCTACTGTTAATAAACTGAGAGGCTTCTGCTAGCAGTCACATGTTTTAAATGAGAGGTCTCCAAACTTGGCAACTTTAAGACTTGTGGACTTCAACTCCCAGAATTCTCCAGCCAGTAGTTGGCTGGAGAATTCTGGGAGTTGAAGTCCACAAGTCTTAAAGTTGCCAAGTTTGGAGACCCCTGTTTTAAATGAACATCTGCTCGCAATATTTCTGTGAATGGAACATGAAGCTTGAAATCCTCATGTCTTGAACAACTAAGGGGAAAAAAATCAGACGCTGCAAAATAATTACAAGCATAATTACAAGTAGTTTTTTATACCATACTTATGACTCCAGCAAGTATATCTCATTTTCAGTAAAATGACTGCAGTCTCAGGGTAAAGGTTGAAAAGAAAAATACAAGGTTGTTTTGTACCTACCTGGTGAAGCTGAACAGCTGAGACTGGGATCTGAACTGTTCCTGACGGAGCTGTCAGGAATACCTGAGGGACTCCACCTGCCAGAGAAAATGACAGATGTACACTAGTCATCCTCCAAAATTAGCCTCAATCACTCTAGATTATGCAGGCATAAATTTAAAAAATGAACTACTGCTATCAAAACCAAATAACTCACAAAGCAAGCTATGTTTTTACAGAACAAAAAAACATAGTGTATAGATAAACAGAATTTACTTGTACTATACAATAATATGCTTGGCTTTAAAAAAAAAAAAAGGTTTAATGTGTTATCTGAACCCAGCCACTGTGGTTTGTAAAGCAAGATTTCTAGTGTTGATATATTGGATCTAGCTGATTGGAATTAATTCAATATACGAAATTTAAATAATTCATGCATTAATATGCTATGTGATCCTCCCCTTTCATATAAAAACCTCACTAAGAGAATAGACTCTGAAGTGATTTGGAAATCATTTTTTTTATCTCCCTCCTTTATAATGTATATCCCAGCAGCCTATGCAATAATCAGCATCTCCTTTTGGGGATTCAAGAGTTGTGGTTTTTAGAAAAATTGGGACAGGAAGCCATTGTGACCGCCATAAATAGGATAAGAAAGCCTCAATCAAATGCTTATCCTGAATTGTTGCATAAAACTCAGAGCTACTCCTCTCTCAGATCACATCCCTTATTCATCTGTATTAAACTTTAAAGAGGCCAACTGAAAAGGATCCTCTTTCTTGATTTCCTTCCTTGTTTATACTTTTGATTGTCACATTTTAGCAAATTTGTTCCTCAAATAGAGAAGAGAGCAAGGCAGTGGTGGGATTCAAATATTGTTGCCACCAGTTCGGTGGGCGTGGCTTGGTGGGTGCGCTGTGTGCACGTGTTAAACATGCACTTTGCACAGGCGCAGAGGCATTTGCACAGGCGCAGAGGTGTTCTAATTTGCCTCCTGCAAGCCTGCACGATCCCGGTCACTTCAGCAGCTGCCGCATGGCGCTATCCTGGGCCGCGCAAAGCAGCTGCGCTTCAAATTCAGCGGATAAATATGAGTATGGAAGCCCGGGTAGGCGGGTGGGCCCGACAGCAGAGCCATTAGAGCAGCCTAGAGAAAGGTTTGGTCTCTGCTGCTCATCGCACCTGCCGGCTCTCCAGAACCAGGCAGAACCGGTCAAATACCACCATTGGAGCAAGGTCTGTTTCTAGGCTCAGTAAAATATTCTTTTGAGCCGAAAGACAAAGCTATTGGAGAGGCAATACATCTCTAACATCTATTTTCCTGAGTTCATGTGGCTATTGTGCCAGCTAAGGAAAAATTATGGATTGCTTAAAGAGTTTCTGACAGATACAGTTAAGGTATCCATGTTGAACTGGAAACGCTCTGCTGGTTGAGAACCAAATGCTGCTTTATGTTCTATATATGTATAGGTAGAGAAAGAGAAATCAGATGGGCAGTAAGCAATGTAGGTTGCTCAATCATCTAACTTATCTGGATCCAGTCTTACCCTGATCCTGGACTTGCCCATGTGAAACCTGCATTGCTGATGGGGCCTGGGAGAAGGCATTGAGAACTGCAAGCCCACCATCCGTGAGGCCCGATGTAGGCGCATACATCACTGCATGGGAACTGGGGTACATCATATGGCCTCCCACAGTGGTTGGCACAGATGAAGTCATGATTGTAGCTGGCAGGGTCACTGGCAAAAGAAAAGAAAAGACACAATTGAAATAGCTGCAAGCTACATTGGCTTCCCTTTGCTGTCTCACCTGTAGAAGCAAGACCTCTTCATGCTTCCATCAGGTGTGTGTGCACAGTCACAAGGTAAAACCTAATCTAGAGGATCTCTGAGCCAGTAAAAATTTGTCATGTACATTTGCCACAGTCTGAATCCTACTGCCAGGAGACAAAATTGTCCAAAGGCTTCTTGATACATGACATAATACAGATTCTACAGTTGTTCAGTGTTTCTGAAAAGATGTAATGTATGGCTGAAAATCAGGCTGCTCTTTCATATTCCCAGATCTCTTTTCCTTTATTGAGGGGGAATGGTGGGGATAAAGCTATTTTTCAGTGGAACCAAAAATTATTTTTTAAAAAACATATTATTTTTGGACACGGATAGAAAATTGTTTCTAAAAACCTTAATATCAATGTATAAAATATACAACAAGGGATCCAGAGCTTTGATGCTCCTCGGGAAGCAGGGTTAGAACAGTCCTACCCTCTCCTTAATTGGAGAGTTTGTCCCATAAAATAGACCAGAAGTCAAATCAGGAAGACAGCAGAGAAGGGGGAAAGAAACTTCCAACACAAATAACGAACCTTGAGAGAGAGAGGAAGAGAGAGAGAGAGAGAGAGTGCTGATGGGGAAAGAAAAGCCCCATTCACAAATCTGTAGTAGAAGAGTAAAAGCAGATTTTACATGCAAAGGGACTGAAACTGGCAAAAAGAACTGAGGACCTGGGAAATAAGAACAACTTTAAAAAAATAATTAATGTAGAAAAAATAGCACTACCAATTAAGATTAGAAGTAAGGAACAGAACTTTAATTTTGTATAATAAAATAGTTTGGGGGGGAAAATCAAATAGTCTTTCTGATCTGCACCAGATTATGAAAAGCTAATCATATAGGAACATCACCACGCAATTGGGATTGTCTGATCTTGGTTATATCTGGTTAAGAAACCACTAGAAGCCTCAGGACAATAGATTACACTGAAAAATTAAAACATCAATACCCAAATGTCATCCTGGAAGACAACGAATCACTTCTGTGTTGTTGGTATGAAAACTACACATATATCTATAAAGTCCACAGGAATCAAGTTTGACACAAAATAGACTTTGGTTTATTCACCCTTGCAAAATAATTTTCATTCAAAAAAGAGAAATATTTTTGGAATTTACTAGTTTCACTAGATGGCACCAAAGTTGTATCTCATTTGCTATTATTATTTTTTTTGCTGACTTATCACTACTAATTAGTCAAGGTACTGCTGACCTAAAAAATCCTAACCTCGTGGATAATAATAAACGTTGACCCAAGACAAGAATAAGTGTAGAATAAATTCCTATTATTGTAAGAACACTAAGATTAAATAGCATATTCTGCAGAATACCCCTACTTTCCCATAGCAGGAGCAGGGAGAAAACAGCTTCTTATTATAAAATTGGAAGAGATGCATCAACTACGATAACCAAGATAATCTGGTTCAGCCTCAAGCAAAGGAGAGTCCTTCATTTTCTAGATTCCATCATCAAACCATATTAGGAGTTATCTGCTATCTTGAAATTTTGACTCACTGATTACAGATCTTTTGCCGCAAAAGACAGGAAGTCTGGTCCTCCTTCTTAAGGAATTAGGAAACACTGATGACGTATTGTCTTAAACATACATGGGAACTGAATAAATGTGATTGAAACCAGGGCAGTTTTGATCCAACTCATTTTACTTTGTGACAATGTGGGGATGGCATAGGAAGTTTTTTAAAACTCAGATATATGTGCTTAATCTCCTGGAGGCTTTGCTCATTTTGTCTAAAATTTTCTGCAAAAAGTCAGCAGAAAATTACACCACTGTTACATGTAGTCCTCCGGTTCTGACTACATGGCAACAATTCAAAGTAACAATGGCACTGAATGAGAAGGACTTATAACTGACCTCTAACCTGCAGTTGTTGCAGCATCCCCCGTGATCACAATTTGGGAGCTTGGCAACCAATTCACAATTACAATACTCACAGTGTTCTGTGATCAAGTGATTGCCATGTGTGACCTTCCCTGCTGGGTTCTCCCAAGCAAAGTCAATGAGGAAACCAGCAGGAGTCTCCAAAGTCGCTCCACAAGTGTTTCCCACTCCTGCCATTTTTTCACATGCCCACCCAGGCTCTCTATGGCCACCCTCCATAGTGCTTACCCACAGTAGTTGTTTGACCTCTTACCTACTGGCCTGCTTGCCTGGGACTCCCACTTCTTCCCATGTCAGAGGTCACATGAGGTCTTTGCTTAATGACATGCAATATCCTGAGGTTATGACTGCAGGGTCACTAAGTAATGCAGTCATGTGAGATCCTTGCTTAATGAGCCACATAGTCCTGGGGTTACAACAAGCAACCAGGGTTGCTATTACTAAGCAATGTTGTCACATCACTCTTTATAACTGTATTGCTTAGTGATGGAAATTCAAGTCCCAGTTGAATTTCATAATCCAAGGTCTACCTGCATTGAGCTTCTTGATGTTGAGTTCTGGTGGACAACCCTGAAGAACTCCTGATCTGTAGCTGCAGAGAAAGTGTTAGGGGTGGTTAGTTGCCTACCTGTCCCACTGGAAGAGGTCTGTGTGATGTCAGTGCTGCTGTCGCTCGTAGGAGACGTTTGCTGGGGGCCCTGATGCACCTGGATGGCTTGCACAGGAACCTGTTGAGCCACTGCACCACCTGGGAAGCAAGACAAGCTGCTCTTAGCATCTGCTGTTGCTTGAACCCTTTGACTTTAGTTGACAAGGTAGATGCTTTTTCCAAACTATTACAGCAACATGCAATCCCCTCCGCTTTGTTACAGCAGTTTTTTCAAAGATATTTTTAAGAAATTATTCAAATGATTTTGCCTTCTAACAGCACTGTTAGAAGTTAGAAGCCAATGAGGGAGGAATTTAAGTAAGACAATGTAAATAGGATGAGTTGTAGGACTTTTTTTTTGTATTTGAAATAAAGCACTGTACAAGAAGTGATGACTTTTGTTATTTAGGATCATGCAGTATCTAATAAGTCAGCAATGTAAAACATTTCCAAGAAATATGGAAACTAATCTTCAAATCATCACAAGAAAGAAAAAGCAGTTTTAACAGTAATTCCATGCAAACATTAGATACAATGAAAGAAGTTTGTTTGTTTATCTATCAATCACATTTAGAAACTGCCCATCTCCCTCACAGAGGGACTTTTAAAAATTTAAGAAACACAGCAGTGTGACATAATGCTTAAGAAGTTGGACTGGCAGCCTTCAGCATGGAAGTTCACCAGATGATTTTGGGATAGACATTCTCATTTAGCCAGACTTACCTCATTGGGTTGTTGCCATAGGGCAAAATGGGTAGAGGGAACACTATTAATATTTCCTTAAGCTCCTGAACAAAAGGTGGGAAATACCTAATAAATAAAAATAACTCCCCCAAAGAGAGGGGAATCTGTGAGGGAGATGGGCAGGTTCTAAATATTGGGAAATTACATTTCTCCAACCTGATGCCGTTTAGAAATATTGGACCTATAACTACCATTAACTATAACTTTCAGATTCAAGCAAATATGGCTAAGACTTTCTTGGGTGAATATTTTAGTCAGAAGACTTCTGGCAAGCACTAGGTAACAAAAGAACTGTTCCAAAAGGATTCAACCAGATTTGGGGAAAAACCACCAAATAAGTATTGTATAAAGAAAGCTATCATATCTTGCTCTTGAGCAATTCAGAATCCAAAAGCTGTAGTACCCATGAACAGAAAGGATCCATTGGGCTGCAATGAGTAATTATGTCCATGAATTTATTTGTATTATTAATTCTATAATGTATGTATGTAACCTTGTGTTTGTCTCTGTGTATGTTTACATGTAGAGAGAATGTATTCATATGCTGACACTATATTAATTATATTTTGTGCGAGGAAGCAGTATTACACAGGAATAAGTCAAAACTGAAATATGATAACAGACCCTCTTTTTTGCATCAGTATGCTTTCTTATTCTTTTCTAATCCATTTAGAGCACAAATATAGCTAAAATAATATTTATACATCCCCCCCAGCCTATCCAAAGGGATTTTTTTGTTTACCAGCATCCAAAATAATGTACACTGAAGGAGAAAAGTATAAGACCAAGTGTAAGGGGCCTCCTAGTAAAGCATTTGGTTAGCTGCCGCCACCATGGGTTTCTCTTTCCCAGCAAGCACAGTAGACAGGACATGCAAATCTAAATTTCCAGGTTTAAGTGTCTACATCACTGGCTACAACATTTCCTTTGTCTTTACCTATTTACCTATTTTAGTCCAAATCTTCAATCCACTGTAGCCTTTCCATTATCTAATATTATCAAACTATAAAACAGCCTTTAAGACAAATATACCATGCTCACAGAAAGATGAGGGTCTTTAGGACTCTTTTGCTCTCTTATTCTTTTTCCCTTTCAGAAAAAGGATCTGGCAAATATGAATAGGGCTGTCAACTGGGTATTTCCTGCAGTACATAAATATCAGCAAATCACACAAGGCATATCATAAAACCGTATAAAGGTCTAAGTTAACTTTTAAACTAACTTTATTCAATTTCTGGCATCTTGTGCAAAAATAGTGTCCCAACCTGACAGCAGCACCTGGTTAACTTGCAATGATCTGGATAAGCTAGGTAAGCTCAGTTGATCTGCTACCATGATAGAAACTACCAGGAAATCCCAGAACAGAACTAGATTTGGAAATTAAAAAGCATCTTGAGGAGAAAAAAAACTTATACAGAACAAATTTAGTAGATTTAATGGATGCTCACTTCATATGACCCATAATAATCCTTAGTGAAAAGATGCAGCTTGCATTTTCCAGAAGAACCTTCTAGAATTTTGTTAATTGTATTTCATTACTACCCACATGAACTGATCTACCATGAACAGAAGCTAATACCAGCAATAGGCAATCTGAGAATTCTTCATTTATTTAACCACATCTCCCATAATCCATAATCACCGGCTACAGTGACAAGGGCTCATGGAGAGCAAAAAATCCAAAATCTATAAAGTACCAGTTTGTTTTCTCCTGGGCTATCAGGACAATCAGTACGGTATTAGCGGTTAAAGCAGTGGGCTAGAAACTGGGAGACCACAAGTTTCACGGACACAAAGCCATCTGGGGGACTTTAGGTCAATCCCATCTCTAAGCCTAGGATGGAGGCAGTGGCAAATCACTTCTGAAAAACCTTGCCAAGAAAACTGCACAGATCTGTGAAGGGGATTGCCAGGAGTCAATGCTGATTTGCAGTCTGCTGACTTCTAGTGCATGAAAGTAATGAAAACACTAACTGTAATGAATGAAATAATTTGGCAGATGCCAAAGGTCAGTTTGAGCAGGCTCATACTCAGAAATGAAAATGATTATATTAACCATGATTTATTGAATAATGGCTGGGTTTATATAAATACCCAAACTTGAAATATCCATACATGTTACAGTTAAGCACAATGTGCAACTTCCACTTTTGGTGCTTTTGGTGCCACTTACCATTTTTGCTGCAACCTGAAATAGGCTACGATACAGCTATTCATAAAATATATACTTTTCAATCCTCACAACTATGCCAAATAGTCAGAACTTTACTCAAGCAAGCGGTTTCTCAGTGGCTATCACCAATAACCTGGATCCATTTCAACCACATTTATATTTAGAAGTTATGCCTAAGATAGCTTTGGTGGCCCTAAAGGGTATTTATTCTATGTCAAGAAGAGGATAACAAGAAAGATAATTCTCCAAACCACTCTAAATTTCTCTGTTGTTTGGTTGGCATCACACAGAAAGCTAGGCTAAAAAATGGTCTGAATTGTTTTTGATGAATTGTGGGAACCCAGCCATTGTCTTAGCATGTTGTATAAATAGATCATCACATTAAACATTAATATGATGTATTTCTTTAAGCATAATATATTATGTGATTTCAGCAACTGTGTTTTGTTAACCTAGATTTAGGATTAGTTTACTATATGAAGCACAAAAGTTTTTGATGCTTTATTTTGTTCTTACCCCATCTCTGAATTACCTTCCCAAAAGACTAAAACAACACCAAATTTATTTTCTTTACAAGAATCAGATAAAAAAATATTTTATTTACTGAGACCCTTTAAATCAAGGGTCTTCAAACTTGGCAAGTTTAAGACTTGGGGACTTCAACTCCCAGAATTCCTGAGCTAACAGGACTGGAGGAAGAATTCTGGGAGTTGAAGTTCACAAGTCTTAAAGCTGTCAAGTTTGAAGACCCCTGCTTAAAATCAATTTCAATTGTTTTGACAAAATGGTGCAGTGGGCTGGAATCCAGTGAGTGAGTTTAAAACTCACCCCCTCTAAAATATCTAGGGTTATCAGTTCCTTGGAAAGGGAAATTATAGTTCTCTTTATCTAGTTTTGGGTCTTGTGTAGAGAACAGATCCCAGGTTCAAAACAATTCTGTGTATCTTTCCATATGTGTATGTAACATTATAAAAATACAAGCAACGACATAAGAATCAACATGCACATTCTAAAACACGGGGTCAAACTCGCAGCGTCACATGATGTGTCATAACATTTTTCCCTTTTGCAGAGCTGGGGTGGACATGACATGCGCATGACGCATCCGGCCCATGACCCACCACTTTGACACCTCTGTTCTAAAAAGACTGGGTAAAGTGAGTGTAAAATCCCCCTACATTCTCCCCCAGCCTAATATTTCTATCAAACTGACTCTCACACTGACTTTATCTTTTATTTTCTTCTAGTGGTTAGTAAAAACAATTCTACCCTTTGTAGAATTTAGGTGAGATAATCAACTGCAGAAATTGCATTAAATTAGAACTATTTTATGTGATTGTAAATTAGAATATATTTTAAAAAATAATCTACAATTATATATTTCATTGCTGCCAATCGCCTTGATTTATGCAGAAAAGATTTAAAAAGCACATGATGTAAAGTTGGTTTCTGTCTATCCCTATAATAGACAATGGAATAATTTGGTGACATTATATTTTGTAGAAATGCTTGGAATCAAGCACAAAGAACAGGAGAGAGAAGAGACATGAGTTTTAGTAACCAGATACAAAATGCAGTATGATGACAGAAAGTAGGCAGAGTTTTCCCTTTTTGTCTGGGTTGAGAAAGTACTTTGTCCTTTTATTTAAAAATAAAACTACATTAAGGCTGAAGGGTTACCCTACAGGTGTAGTTCAAAATGTGTCACCCACTTTAGCAACTGTGAACAATAGTACAAACCAATCAACCAGTCTGAAAGTGCCTTGAGTAATGACTCAAAAATGTGCAATACAAATCCTCACTTAAATGCACTAAATGCAATTAAGACTATACTCTTGAGGCTACGTGTCTTAAAAAAAGAAGAGTAAATTTATTTTTTATAGAGGATAAAGGATGTTGGAAGGGTCAGGATTAGGAATATCTGGAAAGAAAGAGAGCCTACAGTTACGTGCATTTTTTCCTTTCCGTAAGAGAAAAATGAGGACTTGGAAATTCGGATCCCTCTTGGATGTCAGAGATTTAAAGAACATTTTTAGTTTTAACCAGTTGTAGTCAAAATGCTACAATACAATTAAAATGAAAGAGAATGAAGAGCATTTGACTCCCGCACTTAAAATGATGTGTACACAAAGTTTAAACTGGTTATGACAAAAGCTTGTAGTTTTTGTTTCTTGAAATATATTAAAAAGGAAAAGAAAAACAAATTTTGGCAGTCTTTCAGTATATATAGTTTAAAATATATTTTTTAGTACTTGGCACCATATATATGCCATTATATTTGATTTTGCACTATGTCACAAGGCTTTCCTTAAGGCTTTGATTTCATGATTATGGGGGGGAAAGGCACAACCACAGTCCTTTTCTTAAATTTCATCACCGTTGATGTGGTTTCTTTTAATGTTTAAAATGTGCAAACTATCAAAAAAAAATATAGATAATATTGGAGTTCTTCTGATTTTAAATATACATCATAATACTTTACAAGCAAGTTAAAATGGATTTAATTTGAAAATCATAGAATATGCAAATGACCTTTTCAAAAGGAACACAATGTGTTCTGATAATTTTTGTGACTAATACCATGTATCCATGATCAATGAACTATGAGGCTTTTGAATCAGACATAGACCATTAGTACTACTATTTGAGCTAAACTTCTGCATGGTTCATAATTTTAAAGTGTATAGTTAATATTATGCATGTTCTTGTCTTCTTTCTTTCATTTTTACAAGTTCTGTGCCCATTTGCAAAACAAAAAAGCTAATAATCAGTAATAGTCCTATAAAAGATGTTAACTATGTTTAGTCATTGACTGATCTTGCTCTAACCTTAAAATTGTGTGATTATTGACCTCTGTTGCATTTATTCTAAAACAAAAAAAAATAGCTAGCCGTTTTGAATATCAATGTTACCCTGGTGTACTCATTGCTGTATGCATTATTGTTCTCTGTAGCTGTTTTATGACTTCATATTAGCAAATATGAAATTCTGTGGAAAAACACAAAAAAGCTTTGATCTTCAAGAAATACCCCTGTAGCAGGAAACAAATGGCTTGTTCTTGATAACTTTCCCATCAAGAATTTAGTATAAGCAAATATGCCTATATCATTTTAATGTTTTTGTTAGTGTTTCCAAGCTTAATGTACTTCAGAATCAGAATCATTTCTTTATATTCTTTTTCATATGATTTTCCTGATGCTCTTCATCACACATTAGTGATCAGAAATGAGGTGTAATTCCCCATTCCCTGCCTTCAAGAGCTAAGTAGGTATCTTAATGTAAGTTGAAGGGAGTTCTGCCCAACTCATGGATTGTGCAAGAATGAACTACTATTGGGTTTGACTGTTGTGGATTGATTGTGGTGTGATGTATTTGAAGGCTACTGAATGCAACTTACAATGCTCAATAAAAAATCTTTATTCTTTTAGTATAAAAAAAGATGCTTCAGAAGCTGGAACATTCTAAAAGTTAAGATAGCAACTGAGACTGCATGATCAAAGCATCTCCCTCTTTTTACCTGTGTGGCAGGGTTTCAATCATATGGCCACTATCTTGACTTCTTCGCCTCTCCTGGAGATGCCTCTGGCCCTGAATTTAGTCCTAGGGCTTTAAGTTGCCCATGTGTGTCGTAAAATGATGTTCTCATTCTGTCCTACCTATATATAAAGGTGCTCAATCTAAGGGTTAATCAGGTATGAATATCCATTTAAGTTCACAAAAAATTATTACACCAGAACAAAGTGAGAATGATCTAATCTAACAGGGTGGTTGCTTTAAATTGTTGCCAGGTTAATCCAAAGTTACACCCCCATAGAGAGACAGATAGACAAATTCTTAAGAGTGAGTTTGTTCCAATCACCTACATAAAATGTATTCCTAGGCCCTAAATTTCACACACCATTATTCTGTTTAGCTCCACCCACCAGTTCTTCCCTTGGGTTTTCTCTAGACCTCCCAATCTGATTCATTACGCTCCGTTGAACATATTACTGACTCAGTAGTTTTCTTTTCCTAATTCAAACTACCACAGAAGTAATGTTACAGCCTCCCAGGGTAGGCTAATATAACTGAACTTCTTTTCTAATCTCTTAAATCTGGTATCAGGAGAAATTTTTATGTCTTTTATCAGAACTTCAATCTCAGGTTGTGGCAGAACAATGTAGGGTCACTACATCCTGCAGCAGAACTGAACAGAAAATAGGTCATCCAAAAATTCTAGTTTCATGGCAACCCAAGCATCATTGCACTGCTTTATTTTTTCCAAAGGGAAACCCCCAAAATGAAAATTGTAGCAAATTAAATTCTGGTAATAATTAGGAGAAAATCACACAAGGTGGCAGCACTTGGCCAACCTTGTCTGATCTTGAAAGAGTTAAATAGGATGAGATCTGTTATAGTACTTGGGCTACCATGAAATACCCAGATGTATATAAGGTTTAGATATAAAAAATAAATCCAGAAAGAGCAGCGGGAAACGACTTTCATATTATTGACAAGAAAACCAGGAGTCAACTTCAATGGGAGTGTGGGGGAGGTGTTTGCTTTACCTGACGTGAAACCTTCCCATAGTAAAGTATTTTCATTCATAAAACAAGTCATATCATAAAGTGTTTATTCTGTAGGAAGCATTTAGCTGTATTTGTGTAGATCCTGCACTTAGCTGGATTAGATTACAGATGGATCATCTGTGACATACTCCATTACTGATTGCAGTGGCTGTGGATGCTGCAAATTGTGTCTAGGAACATTACAATCTTCAGGAGAAGACTTCTCTTGAGATGCTCCCAGGCTATGGAGAGCACTCAAAAAGTATTGCCTGCTTTCAATTCCTATTTTCTAATCACGTAGAAAATCTGTAAAGACACCTCTGTGGAAAACTGTCAGTATATGAAACTTAGGAAAGGAAGAGATTTGGGGGAAGAGGTAGCAGGAAGGCCGTTGCAACCGTGTTTGCACAATCAGTAGCATGAACTTTTGGTTCATGTTTCTAATTGATGTTTTCTAACTCTCATAAACAACTTGGTTTTCTTAAAATTTGAAATCATATGTTGGAAGTCTTATCAGAACTTCATCTTTCATTCAAAGGCAAAGTAGCAAGTGTGGTAGCAAAGGAGATAGGGGACGACTCAAAGTGCTTAAGGTAGTCCTGGACTTACGACCACAATTGAGCCCAACATTTCTGCTGTTAAGTGAGACATTTGTTAAGTGAGATTTGCCCCATTTTATGACCTCTCCTGCCAGTGAAGCTGGCTCTTCCCCATTGACTTTGTTCATGAAAAGGTTGCAAAAGGTGAAATATGTCCTTGGGGCACAGCAACGCCATAAGTATTAACCAGTTGCTAAGCATCTGAATCTAGATCACATGATCATGGGGATGCTCCGAAGGTCGTAAGTGTGAAAAACAGTCATAAGTCACTTTTTTCAGTGCAATTTTACCTTTGAATAGTCACTACATGAATTGTTACAAGTCAAGGACTACCTGTAGTATGATAAATGGCATGCTGGCATAGATATTTATTGTGCTTCCCTGATAAAGTTCTGAAACTTGAGAGAAACTTATAGCCCCTCTGGCAGTCTTTAGTGTGAAAGGGCTACTAGGCCTTTCTTTTTCAGGCCCTCTCCCCAAACCCTGCCTTACACAGCTATGTTAGACCCAGGACCAGTTACCAGTTTTGAATTTCTGTGTATTATTAACATGTTCATGCAAAATACATGTTGCCTTCTTCTAGCCACAAGTAACGAGTAATCAATCCATGCTTTGTTTAATTTATTGCATTTTTAACATAAAGATTGCAGTTTACACAGTATGGAAATGTCATCCCAAGATGTTCCTTCCCTGCCAGCAGGTCTCCCTGCAGACAATTATATCAAAATTGGCTTGTGTTCTGCATGTGATTTGGGGCCAAACAGTTTGGTAATGTATGTCAGATGAAAATAGTAGCAAACTGGGAAGGATGTTTCATTTCCTTTTTGGAATGGAATGGGTGTAGTCATAGAATATGGCCATTATCTGAGTGCCATTATCGTTAAATTGGCTAGTGAGCACAAATGAGTGATTATGCCGTTGCAAAACGTATTTCGGAACTGCAAAGCATGTTTTTAGGATTGAAGTTAATTAGTTACTTATGATAGATTCTTTACCTGGGATTTGGATTAAATGACCCAAATCAATACATCTGTCTCTCCTTCTATGTTAGTGTTTAAGGGGAGAGTCTTGCCATGGGGGACTCCTCTGATTGTAGCATGACCTGGCTAAGGCAGATATCATGTAGCAAGATCAGAAAAGGTCTTGCTATCTTGGCTGGTGTTTCAGAACCCCAGACAACCTCTATCACTCTACAAAAAGCAGGTGATGAGAATTAGGAGGACCTGATCAAGATGGGAGCAACTGACTGAAATGAAATAAATGAACAGGGTTTTTGCACAGTGAGTTTTGTTTACCTTATTGAACAACCATTGTATGTTGACTTCATACCATAAATGCCAAGCCCTTAATTTCCAAACCATAGTGGCTGGTTTCATACAAGATACAAAGCCATAAGGAATCCGATAAAGCTGTAGTTTAAAAACTAAATGAGGTAAGATTTAGAGACTAGTATAAGCTGTTGCTAGCCCCAAGCTTGCTATCTTCTGTTCAAAAGATGGCAAACTAATATAGAATGAAAGGAAATGTTAAGAAAAAGAATATTTGCTATTTCAGTAGTTGTTAGAAGCCATTTCTGTTTAACAAAAATAAAGGAATATGAATGTAAAGAAAGCATAAGAAGAACCAAAACAGGAGCAAATTAGTCAATTATCTACCTAATGAAGTTATTTCACCAAAACTACATGCAGCTCATTCCTGTCAACAGGAATTTAGATATGTTCACCTACTTGGGGCAAGGGAAGTAATCCCTTTGTTAAGGGTTAATTGACCAACCCAATTTACTTAATCAATAAAACATTAAAACCAAATAATCCAAAATTAATGTTTTTAAAATGTAAAACAACATTATAAAATTGCAAATGAGGGAGAGTTCCTAAATGGTGACCAAGAAGCTGTTAATATAGGGGTGTGAGTGGGGGGAAATTTTCACGGGGCCAACTAGTCCAAGGACTGGTTGGGTCCTTGTGTCCCCCATGCAAAGCTACATACCCACGTTTTGACCCCATTGCGGAAGGCCAAAAGACTGGGGGCTTTCCTCACCTCTGAGGGCAAGATGTTCCACAATTTTGTGGTGGTTTTGCAGAAAAGTGGCACTTCTGGTTTTTTGGTAAAACTCTTCAGGGCTGCCACTTTACTTAACAATTACTACAAAAAAAACGACCATAAAACTAGGTTGGTCACATGACCAACCTGTTTTACAGCCATTATGGCAAAAAACCGTAATGGACAGACCTTATTATAGTTGTATATTAAGGACTACTTGTACTAATATCATATTACTTTTAGCATGTAAACCATAAAATAATTTAAAGAAATAAACCAGATATTAACAATAACCATATCAGCAGGGACATTAACTATGTATTTCAGACTTACTCTGATCACAGCAGAAAAACCGATCAAACTCTTTTGCTCTATCAGAAATCAGAACTAAAATGAAAAGCACTTTCTGCTAGGCCTGACATGCAGCAGGGGAAAAGGCATTACCAAGGCCTCTGGAATATTAATTTGAGTACTTGGCAGGTTAAAAATGTTCTGCATGTAAGGAATGGGAAATCCCAAAGGCCTAACTCATGCCCCAGCTGGCCTATCCTGCCTTCTGAATCTTGTGAGACCACTGCCTCCAAATCTCAGGCTACCTTTCTGCTATTGCTGATTGCTGTTCTTCCTGCATTCATTAATTGTCCTTCCCCTATCTGTTATTCTAGAGTGTGCAAATAAAATTGTGCACTGATACTTTTAGCTATAGGGAGAACCTGCAATCTGCTGTCTCTAGAGCCCACCATTGCCACTGAGTGGAACATAGAGCTGGAAAAGTGATTATGGAGTTCAGTACCGATATTTCATTACTTGATTTTTAACCCTCCATATCTCTGGTCTGTTCAACTACATAATTAGGACAAGAAATAGCAATTAAAAGTATTTATTTAATTATTTATTTAATTTGTATAGCTGCCCATCTCAGCCTAATGTCTGGGCAACTTACAATTATAAAACTGTAAAACAATTAAAAAAAATACAAACAATCCAAAGAATAAATACATACAGCAGCCAAGAGAGTTAAACAACTATTTTGGTTAACCCACAACCAATTAACTGTAAAACCAAGGAATGGGTCCCTAACACATTATGAGCCCCAAGCCTTCGCACACAGGCAAGTTTTTAAAGCCTTATAAAAAACCAAGGGGTTTGGCCCATTGTAATCCTGAAGGGGAGAATGTTCCACAAAGCATGGGCTACATCAGAGAATAAATGCAAAATGGGGGAAATTAAAAATAAAGTTAATACTAAAATTAATTTAAAAAGCACTTATGAAAGAGATTAGTTACTTTCCACTACATCACTTGTAAGTGAGTGGTCTCTCTCTCTCTTTCTCTCCTTCTCTTCCCTCCTAGTAAGCATGCACCTTATTTAACTTTACCAGTGACAACTCAGGAGAAATAGAAACTTCTGTCACAACCAATATTGCTTTGTCATCCTGCACTGCCCCAAAACATCACTCCCCAAAGCAAAAATGTACCCCACAGAATATCACCACAACAGTGGTGGGATTCAAACAATTTTTACTACCGGTTCTGTGGGCGTGGCTTGGTAGGTGTGGTGTGGCTTGGTGGGCATGGAAGGGGAAGGATACTGTAAAATCTCCATTCCCTTCCCACTCCTGGAGGAAGGTTACTGCAAAATCCCATTCCCTCCCAACCCCACTATCCTGCTTTCCAGCTCCGCTCTCCTGTGCATGGCAACAAAAGAAGACCCAGCTGATCAGCTGAGACTCGGGAGGCAGAGAAGAGATGGGGGAAGGGCCAGTCAGAGGTGGTATTTTCCAGTTCTGCAAACTACTCAAAATTTCTGCTACCAGTTCTCCAGAACCTCTGCACCACAAGAGCAGCAATTTTAAATTTTAAAGGAATTATTCTCCTAAACAGACTAACATCCCAGAAGAACATTATTACGTGGCTTCAGAGAAGAAAACACCTCATGTTAATAACCTTGTATCAGCTGTCCCAGAGAGGACAGTTATAGTTGCAGTAAATAAATATATTTGCCCTAAAATATTCCTTCATCTCCAGAAGGAAAAAAAGTCTCCACATTCAAAAGTGTTTGCTACACAGGGTCTTAATTCTTCAATCTAGGCTTCTCCTTTACAAGGCACTGTCTTCAGTCAAGGGTTTGAGTGCTTAAGCCATGCCTGCAGGCTTTGAAAGTTGAGTGTCTTCTCTTGTCATCACAATTTGAATTATGAAAAACCAAAGATCAAGAACTATTTCTTATAATAGCAGGAAAAAAAATACAAATTTAAGCAATACTTCAAGACTACAAATCACCAAATAAGGGCAGACTTTTAAACAAGTAAAAAAGAGAGCGAGCGAACAGGTGGATGTCTGTTAACTGGGCAATAAAATAGACAATCATTTTAAAAAGCAGTATTGGACAAACAAAAGAGGAAGGAAAATGGTTAGATGTTTAAAAAATGAAGATGGCAGGCATGGTCCTGAGATTGCAGATTTAGAAGGATCAGTCTCAGCTAAGTGGCAAGTTCTTAGGACTACCTTTCAGACAGCTGAAAGAATTGGCTTCTATTTTGGGGGATATATTACCAGTTATTAGTCATATCTGTCTTTATTCCTCCTAAAATAAATTATCACTCACATTCAGCTGACAAAGCAACAGCATTTGCACCTTCCCCTCCTGCTTCAGCACACCTCCATTTGGATTTAGAAGCTAACTTTTCCCAACTTTCTATCACTGCTCTTAGGAGGGCTTCCCCAAAACACAAGACAACTCAACCCCAGACAGGTCAACCAGCTGCCCTGAAAACGTGCATTCCCACCAACCTTCCATGTGCAAGCAGCAATGTGAGTGCAGCTGACCTGTCAGAGACACAATCTGCCCTCCGGCTGTAGATGGAAATCGGAAGACTGTCTGTTGTGCCTGCTGTAGCTGTCCAGGTATGCCTACGACCGCCGCCTGGCCCTGCTGGTTGGAGAGGGCCAGCGAGTGCGGCTGTAACTGAGTGAGAGGAATGGTAGGGGTCCCAGGAGGGAGTGGAGCACCTGCTGGAAGGAGGGAGAAAAAAAGTCTTTTTTATCAGGGCCAGGTGTTTTTAAAATCTCCTTCATTCCTTCTTGGATTCTTGTTAATCTCTCTCCTCCCAGATTATCATCATATGCAGCCTTCTCCAACCTTGTGCCTTCAATTGAGCTGTGAACTATGAGTTCCAGAATTCTGAGTGGAATTCTGGAAGACGGAATATCCAGTTGAGGGAGGCTGCCATTCATCTTTCATGGGAGGAAGAGGAGGGAAGGCACTGACCAAGCTCCATGTCCCAGTTCCAAACCCTACAATTCTCACAATCAGAAATGTCAAAGTGGGACCTTTCCATTTCCTCAAAGGAACAAGGAGGCTGGCAGCAGAGACAGCAACACTACCATTTCCCTAAAACTTCCTGTTCTCCTGGTAGAACCTATCCCTTGACCAGCTATTATTCTGGCCTCAGCCATATTCCTTCATGAAACCATCGTATTTAAGAGAATACAGTTTTGGCATTTCCATTCCAGCCTCTCACAAGTCAAAAAAGGGTGAAGGCCGAGCATGATCAGTGTAATTGCAGAAGAATCAGCAGCTATTGCAAAAATGCTTCAACTGGCAAAAGAGAAACTGACCTGACATGAGGGTAAAGCCGGTAGGTATCTGCATGAGTCCTCCAGAGGCCACTGCGCTGGTTCCAGTGGTTTTCAGTACTGTTCCGTTGGCACTGGTGACTGTACTGGGGCTCACACTGGCAGAGACTGGTGCTAAGTAGTTAGTAATAGGGAACGAGGGTCCGCTGCTGACCTGCATGGATGTGGATGTCGTGGGTGCTGTCTGGATGGTGGACGTCGTCCCTGGGAGGTTGGTGACAGTGAAGGCTGGCTTCAATGAGTCCTGCAAAAGAAGCACAAGTAGGAAGAGCCAAGCCCAAACACACTGCCCAGAGCTGAATAGAGCCTTTTCTCTTCTGACTATCTGGCAGTATCTACATCTAAATGTTAAAGATAACATGTATAAGTGAATAAGCTCTCAAAATCACCATACTACTCCACATGTGGTTGGATTTAATTCCTATTGCCCTGTCTACTCCCAGGCTACTGGTATAGACGACTATTTTTCAAACTCGTCTGCCTTTTAAGAAGTGTAGCGTTCAACACCCAGAGTACCCCAGCCAGCCATAAAAGAAACTCCTGAAAAGTATTTCAAAATATTACTAATGGCAGATCAATATTTCAGTGCCAGGTTATCAAGAAAAACGGCAATTAGCCCTTGATTTACATAGCCTGGAAAAAGTAATTCAAACAACTCACAAACATCCCACTCAAATGGATTCACTCATAAATAAGGGCAGGAGTTTTACTCAATCATTTTCCAAGACTCAGGATCCTAACCCCTTATTCTTTAACACTAAGCCATTATTAATGCAGTTCCATGTCCCTGGCCATGGTCTCCTATTCTGAATTTAACAAATCCAAAAGCAGCTGGTGGATCCCCGCCTTCCCTTCTCCCCATTCTAAACCAAGGATATTCATTCTTCTTTGATATTTCACAATGGTTGAGTCCCATCAGCAGTCTGAGTAGCTTACCAAACACTTTCATGGGAAGGCAACAAAAGGCCTAAACAAGATACATATTCAGTCTGTTCAGGCAGGCCTAGTTTATGCTAAACCTGAGACCCAATGGCAGCAAGGACCCTAACCAGGGAAATTATTTTTTTCTTAACATTTCACTTGGACATGCTTCCTATAACTTAAGTCCACAATTCTATATCCTGTCTTCTAGGAATAACATAGATTGTGTCTTTCTATATGACACCACTTCAAAAGTGTTCTCATATCCCACTGGAGTCTTTTTTTTTTTCAAGGCTAAACATACCCATTTCTCTCAATCTCTTGTCAAAGAATCATTTTTCTGTCTTTTAGGAATATTTGTTGTCCTTCTCTTAATGCCTTTCAGGTTGTCTGAATCCTTCTTAAATTATGGTACCCAGAAGCTAATGCATTACTCAAGATTTACCTGGTGCAGGCATCTTAGATGATGCAATCTTTTCATATTGATCTCTCAAATAACTTAGAGAAGAGAAGAGAAGAGAAGAGATGGAAGGGACCATGGAGGTCTTCTAGTCCAACTCCCTGCTTAGGCAGGAAACCCTAACACCCTATACTACTTCAGACAAATGGTTATCCAATCTCTTCTTTAAAACTTCCAGTGTTGGAGCATTCACAACTTCTTGAGGCAAGTTGTTCCACTGATTAATTGTTCTGTCAGGAAATTTCTCCTTAGTTCTAAGTTGCTTCTCTTCTTGATTAGTTTCCACCCATTGCTTTTTGTCCTGCCCTCAGGTGTTTTGGAGAATAGCTTGACCCCTGCTTCTTTGTGGCAGCCTCTGAGATATTGGAACACTGCTATCATGGAACCCCAGTTCTTCTTTTCATCAAACTAGACATACCCAGTTCCTGCAACCGTTCTTCATGTCCTAATGTCTTCACTGTAATCCAGTATTCTGCTGCTACAATCATTCACCCAACCCTGATTACATGATACCGATTCTTTAAATCCCTAACTAGCTTCCTATATGTTCTACTTCAGTTCCAAGTTACTTGCTCAGCTTCTATATGATATTCACATTTTCACACCTAGAAAACGTCGAGATGATCTCTCCAATGATTTGGTTTATGCCACTCCTAAGATTAACCACAAATCTGGTTTCCGTAGAATCAAGTTTAGTCTTCAAATTTATGCTTTGATTTTGTGTTGAGTTTCTTGTTTATTCATTTGCTTACATGTCATTAATTCATATTGGTCAATATGTAATGCACAAACTGAATGCAAATAAAAGAACAATGTTGCTTTTTTTTTACCATTAGTGCTTTTCCATGTAAATCTAATAAAATCAGATTTTGTAATAATATGAACAAATGCATCTCAATGCACAAAATGCCTTTCATCTTCAATGTTTGAGATTATTTAGCTTTTGTTAATAAGCCAAAACGTGCAATATTTCAAACTACTGAGGATTGTTTATATTCACTATCTTGTATGATACCGCTAGCTTTCCTGGAAGAGAGGTCTGAAGAGCAATTTGAAGGGTTATCTCTCCAAGTACTTAGAGAAAGTTTTTGTTTTATAAAAGTACAAAACTATCCATTTTATCAGCTCATTTGAGTCAGAGTTGTTTTGCTACAAATACCTTATCACTCACCATGAGTAAATTTTGTCTAAAAGCAAGGAAGCATCTATCTTAGTCAGTGTAACCTTAATTCTCTGTTAATTAGATGTTTAAGTTTGTGAACTTCTGTTAATTTAATTGATCGGTAAATTTATTGAGAAGCTTTTTGTGACCAGAACCATAAACTGAACTGACTACAAATTCCCACTGTCAACTCCATGCTATCAAAAGTCAGCATATTCACGGCACTATACAAATATGTAACTCTACAGAGTGGACCTTTTTATAAACTGTAAATTTTACCTCTAAGAGATGGCTTAGCCCGGAGATGACAGGTTCAGGTAACATGACATCCCACGAGGCCATAATGCAACAATGATTTTGCATTTCATGTGATCTGAGCCATTCTGGCTTTGATATAAGGCTTGGTACCATATATGAATTCAGGAAACTATAGCCTATTCAAAAACCAATGCTTAAGCAAACCATAACTTAGGATAAAATGTAAACCCTGCAATTGTGCTTTATGATAGTAAGTCACATACTAGATCTTCCAGGATTTGGAGAGCAACTCTCAAGTGCGATAAAGAGGCCGCTGGAAAATCTCTGGATCTATTGGATGCTTGAGATACTCTCTCTAAACTCTGACAGCCCCGATGGTGTACTGGTTAGAATGCAGTATTGCGGGCAAACTCTGCCCACAGTCTGGAGTTCAATCCCGACAGGGCTCAAGGTTAACTCAGCCTTCCATCCTTCTGCGGTCAGTAAAATGAGGAGCCAGATTGTTGGAGGCAATATGCAAATGCATTGTAAACTCTCCAAACAGTGCTATAAAGCATTATGGGGGTATATACGTCTAAATTCTATTGCTAAGTGCTATTGCTATACTTCCATTGAGATCCTGGGCAGTAATTAATCTTAGTTAGATTAGGAAGTGATCCAATCCAAGTAAAGGGTAAAAGTAATGCCCTCCATATTCAGTTAAACAGAGATCTAGCATATGACCACTTGGATATGCCGGATTAGAAATCACTTGTAACAAGCCACTTTTATAATGGAGACAATGAATTCCATGGCTTTCCCAGATATACGCCACAATTATACAGTAGAATCATTCAATATTGAAAACTATGGTTATTCAAGCCTGGAATCCAGATTAAGGAGGTCAGAGAATGAGCCAACCAGAAAGATATTTATTAAAAAGGAGGTGTTCATTTCATGTCACATCCCCCATTGATGGTCTCAATGGCCTCTTCCAAATCTGATTCTAAACAGATATAAAAATAAGATTAAAATATATATTTAATTATATTTTCTTTCAAAATCTAATTAAATATATAATTTTGAAAAGTAGGGACTGCCAAACTATTGTCTGCATAGAAATGGACTATTGGAAGGGCGGTGATGTTTCCATACAGCAAAGGCTTGACAGGAGGCACAGCTGCACCAGGGTTTTCTTTGTACTCAAAATACATCAAGTTTTCCCTCCCTGCAAGTTTGATTGACTAGTGTTCTAGATTCAAGTCACACTTTCAACTACCTTATTACAAAAGAAGTATCTGACGTCCCCATATGAGTAAAAATAACCATCTGCTTACATGAGAAATATAATAGGCTAATTCTGAGTGAAGGCCAATTCTATTTGTTTGTTTAATTTATTTACTTAAATCATTTATGTAGTTGCCCATCTTCTAACCAACTCTGGCCAACTTCCCATCAAAAGATTTGGAGCTTCGGGACAGAGTTCCAGCCACTGGGAATGAAGCATATTTCACTTGCATAGTCCTGTCCTGCTTTAGTGTCCTGATAAAAAGTTGTTTTAAAAAACTATTTGGAGGTGGGAAGTCATACATACGGTAGTCATGTTTTAAGGGCTATTAAACTGGAGAAAGTGTTGTCTTCTGGGATTAGAATAGCTATTTCTGTCTGAACTCTATAGTCTGAAATATCTTAACTTGTCTAGGGAGGGTTAATGTCTTGTTGTCATTAAAGTTGTCAGTGTTCCTGCTGCTGCCAGCTCCACCCCCCACCCCCACCCCAACTCCCAGCACTACTATGTAGATCCAGCCGGCAGGCACTCCCATGTGCTTCTCCAGGCTCCTGACCTGACACACTGCCAGAAACAAGGAATTCACAGCTCAACTAACATCTAAAAAAGGAAAGGCAGACAACAAATCCAGAACACCCTTCCTGCTGCATAGAGGAGGGGGAAGGCGGGATGGGGAGAAAAGGGGAGAGCCAGCCAGCAATTGCCTGCCTCTCTGCTCCTCTCCAGCCCTGGCACCAAGAACTGTGTAGATGGAATTAGGATAAGCATGTGATAATGGTGCACAGTTGAGCAAATTAACTTTCCATTATCTCAGCTGCAGCCTCCTTCTCATCACAGAGGACAGACCTATTGTTGAGGACAAAGCCAAACCAGCCACATGACAAGGTCCCTTGTTTCTTAACCTGAGGGATCACAGGATTTCTCCTGGCCCTAGCAGGATGCATCTAGCCTAGATCTGACAATGGGTCTGCTGGACCAGGAAAACCAACAGACCAGACCAAGAATTGCATAGTGAACTTTATTTTCTTTGCACTTGAAAAAAAAACTCCTATAAAACAGAGAGACCCTGAACAAAATACACGGTATTTATACAGATTTCCACCAATCTGTTTTGGACCCCAGTTGTCCCCTCTATTTCCTTCTCCATCCTGTCATGCCATTATCTATTAGCAGTTTTTCAATCATCAGCACCTTCTTATCAGCAATTGAACTATCAACAATTGGACTTCCTCTTTAAATAAATATCAAACATAGTTACAGTATGACAGCTTGTTCTTTACATTCTATTCATCCCTTACACTCATTTGGCTTTAGAAAGTTCTCTCCCTTAGAGCCATCCATTCTGATCTGGCTTGTACTAAATTAGCTGAGTGAATATGGGGACAAAGCTGGAAAGGTGAGTTTTAAAGAGAGCAACAGAACTGCAGAAAAGATGCAAAAGTAAATGTAATAAGTACAATGACAATAACTATCAACTGGCACAATCAACCTAGGGATGGAGGTCAGGTTATTCAAGATTTATCTCAATCCCAATGTCATGGGAATGAGCCTTGCGTTGAGTTTTCTAACTGATAACAGAACCTAACAGTGGGTTTGGGTTTGGGGTTTTTTTTTTTTTTGGTCTTCTGGACATTCAGTTCTACCTCTCATGATGTGTTGACATAGGCCCCGCAATGCTGTATGGGTTTGAAATTCTCAATGAAATGGAATTATTTGACCTTTTCTAGAATTTTAGGATTAATTTCTAAAAGTCTCCCGCAAGTCTGTAATACCCCCATTCCACTCCAAAGCATGCCCTGCTGATTTCCTCTTACCTTCGGTGTATATCCTTCAATCAAAGGTTTTATGAGCCATCAAAATCCTCAAAGGTCTTTTTCTCTTTCAAGGTAAAGGAGGCCAGTTTCCCAAATGTAATACCTCATCGCTAGTTAGATTCCTTCTTGCACACACACCAGACAGAATATATCTGAGAATGCATGTTCCTTTCCAGCTAGATGGTACAGCTGCAGTATATACCTTTCCCAGTCTGCAGACAAAAAATATTCCGGGCTGAATAGGTTGCAGGTGCAACCTGGTCCTCCACCATGTATGCTGTGGAAATTCTGGACCTGAAGGAGAGCTATTACATGGAGGTCACCGTGTTTGCTTACATCATGTATTATATTGCTACATATTTATATTATATTAATATATTATAATGCAATATATTATTATATATTTATTACATGAGTAATAAATAGTGCCGGCTCTATGACACACTAACACCTCTCCTCCATGAACTGCACTGGCTGCTAGTGTGTTTCCAGGTGCAATTCAAGGCGTTTGTTGTCACCTTTAAAGCCCTACATGGCTTGGGACCAGGTTATCTGAGGGTTACCTAACTCTTTTTCCAAGAGTTTCTATCCACGCAGATTGGGCATGCTCCAGATCCCAACAGCCAAAGAGTATCAACTGACAGGAACTAGAAGATGGACTTTTTCTGCCTTATGGAATATTCTCTCCTTGGAAATTAGAATGCCCCCAACCTTGTTTGCCTTTTGCAAAGTTTTAAAAACTTGACTATGAACACAGGCCTGGGGCTCAGAATGTGTTAAGGATTCAATTATTTGTTAGTTGAAAACTCATCATGGCTGCTCTTTGTACTTATTTATTGTATGGATGTTTTATTGTTTTTAATTATTTTGTAATTTTAGAATTGTAAGCCACACTGAGTCATCTGGCTGAGTCTCAGCTACAGAAATGGAATGAATGAACGAACGAACGAACTATAGCATGTCTCCAGTGCTGTACAGACAAGAAGATTCATTAAATAAACATAATTCTTGGGATCTAAGGGTTGGAACAAAGTTATTTATGTTTGTTAAATTGTCTGATATAATTCTGATTTTTCATAACGTACCTTATGACCGTTTGAAGTTTTTTACAAGCTTGTTGAGTTTAATACTCCTCCCTCCTCTTCTATACAACAGTACAGTTATCTGAATTTATGCTACAGATATGTTATTCATGTAATCTTTGATTAGAGCACTATTAGTTCTTTCCAAGGGCTTCTACACCTCATAGGTTTAATTAAAGTTAGGATCACCTGGCATTCCTTACCACCACCACCCACATTCCTTATCCTCCACTTCTACACATCCTTTCATTATTCAAAAGCAGAGCAACAGCACTGACCCATCTTAAATAGGTTACAGGAGCATCTTGATATAGATTCCCCCATGGGTACTATTATGAAAATGTAATTTATGAGTTGAGAAAGAACCTTGGATTATTTCTTTGGAAATAATCTAGAGAGGCTGCTATAGCTATAAATGGTCTGTCAGATACTGCCCTAATGCTGGTATGACAGTTATATTAATAATTTGTTGCAGAACTAATAAACAGAAAGGTTTGTTTGCCTAGCAATCAGTTGGTAGGCTATCTATTAAGATTATGGATGAAAAAGACTTCTAGACTCCATCCTTTCCCAGTAGTCCAGCAATTTATGAGAAAAACCAATTTGCCAGCTGGATGACTCTCTTTCAGCCCAACTCACCTTATAGGGTTGATATTGTGAGGAAAATAAGAGGAAGAAAGAGTATTAGGTTTTCTTCACTTCCTTGAGTTACTTATAAAATAATAAATGCAGGATAAAAAAAATCTAATAAATAGCTTGCATGATAAGAAGTTAGCAGATTAATGCAAATGTCTTAAAGATCAAAGGTAGCAATAATTACTAAGAATACAATTAGACACAGAATTATAACACGGTTGCTTAATCATTGATTTTTTTTCTTAAGGTGATTCCAGGATCTGTGGTTGTATGCATTGGTCACTATGCATTGGTCACTATGCAGATGAAAATATGGGCTATATAAAACAGCCCGTTTTGCATCAACAGGATTCCCACATTGTTCTTGTCTCTACAACTAATGAATGCCCGGTGGTCAGCTTTTTCTAGGGTTGATTTGCTGGCTTTCATCTTACTTTGCATCTTTCCTGCCAGTAAGCTAATCCTTTTCATTTGGGCCCCATTGCGCCAGACCTCTTTCCTTTGCATGTTTATTACAGTCTTGGTGATAAGCAGAACAAGGTATACACACCTTTCCCCTCTTGATTCCAGAAAGATCTTGCAGCAGCGTCTCTTAAGCAGAACCAAACACCTGGTTGGATGCACTGGGTTAATTGAGGGGTACAGACTGGGCTGTGAAATTCTGGCAAGTATACATTTCCCAGCAGAGAGGTACAACCTCACGGTACATAGCATCTAGTGGCAAGACCCTACCAAATAAAGAGATCCATTATTTGGCTTGATGGCTACATGAATAGGAGAGCATATGGCAGGCACTCTACCCAATTTAATCCCATCTCACCATAGAATTTGATCAATTGAGTCTTTATGCAGTCAGTTGATCTCTCTATCAATTCATTAGAAACTGGGTAATAAGGAGCGTAGAGCTTCTTCTTGGTCCCCAAAGCCTTGGATAATCTTTTTTTAAGAGACCACCATCACTCTTATTATGGAAGAGCAGCCATATTGTGGAATGATCTCTTCTGTAAGTACTTAACTACTGTTACTACACTGTCCATATCTTCAGGCTCTTTTGAAAAGGTGCCCATTACAATCAGTAGGTGGCAATATAATCTTCAAAGAGGCATATACATTAAATAAAGTTGCAAAGATTGGAATGGTCCATACATCCAAGGGGAAGTGCTGCTGACAGCAGTTAAGAGTGGGTGTAGGCTGAATTCTGCACATACCCCACAGCTGTCGACCACTTGCTAAGCACACCAACATGTCTTGTTTGAGACACACCAACATGTCAAAATTTGCAGTGTAATCTAAAGAAGTACAGGGGAGGGGGCATGAGCAATCCATTAAATACCATCAGAAGGGGGAGCCCCCAAGTATTTCAAGCAGTGTCTTCAGGAAACAGAAGGCACTGTCCCAGAAAAAGGACAGACTGGAGAAGAAAAGGCCAAAACTTCAACAGCAGAAAGACTGAGAGGGGGAAACAAACAAAAAAACCCAGAAACAGCAGATCTTTGGCTGCAGCGTAATCCAAATTGTTACCTTATGCTAAAGATAGGATGTCCTTGTCATCCCGGCAAGAGGAAACAGAAATTGAAGGAGGAAAGTCACAGCTGTATTAATAAAGGGGTATCCAGAAAACAGAAACCCCTTTATTTTCAAATCTGACTAAATACCAAAAGCATACTGTAGTGTAGATGGCCACTGGTCACTGAGAAACCTGCTGCCAGGGTGTAAATACGAGCAACAAGCTCTGTAATCTTAGCAGATATGATTGTGGCAAAAGCATGAGCCTCTATCACAAAAGCTTGATGGCAACGTAGTAGTCAGAAAATGATCAACCATCCTCTTAAAAAAGATGACCCATAGCTCCCAGGTGAGATGATGTAATGCAACTTCAATGAGGTCAAGACCAGAAGTAGAAACAGTGCTTACTACTACGGCCCCGCAATCAGGAGGAAAGCCATCAGGAGGGAGCCGTATTTAAAATCTGATAGAGCTTGAGAGTCACATTAGCAACAGAAATTTCTCATACTGAGTAAAAACTGAGCAGAGATATATTGGGTGTTTTGAGAAAGCAGCAAAATTTCTATTGCTTGTGGAACTAGCAAGGTCATGGAATGGTCCAAAAGAATATCTTGAGCACACCCCCAGCTAAAGGGCAGCAGCTGCTACCAATTGCAAACACTATGGGCATCCAGCTGCTATCAGATCAGGTTTCAAAGAATAGTAATCCACAGGCCATTGCTTGGGTCCCCTAAACTGAATTAGTACTCCTGAGGCAATGCCCTGCTAAGCTTGACAATAATATAAAAGGATTTAGAATAACTATGGAATGTACTGTATATGCTGGTGTAGTTGACAGACTTTGCTTCAAGCTAATGAAAGAATAATTCTCTTCCTCAAACCAAGAAACAAGACTGGGAATGGTAGTTAATTTGAATCAAGAGTGGAGACAGGGTGGAAAAGTTAGGGATCCAGGTAACAAAAACTGAACATTCCTTTAAAAAAACACCCTGGACTTATTTCTTGGTTGTAGGAATTTTCACAATAGGATATGGCCAAGATAACAAAACTGGAGTAAAGACTTAGAAACCTTGTGCCCATGTTCAACCAAAAACATCAGAAGGGCTAAGTAGCTTTTGTCCACCAAACACAGAAGAATATCATATGAATATTGAAGAAACCAGGAATCCCAGATCCCCACCATCCAGTCAGAGCTGAAGAAGCTTCCTGGGTGAGAAATGAAACGTCTTTAGAAAAACAAGAAAGCCCAGCTGCCTCTTGAAAAGGCACCTTTGGAACAACCATGACCTGAATGATTGAGAATCTCCATAGACAGTCAACCACTTGTTACTTGACCATTCAACTTTCTGGCCTTACAAGCACCCCCATAGTTTCATGATTGTAATTTAAGCACTTGGAACCCAGCTCACACTTACAATAGTTGTGCATCCTATTGTTTTGTGACTTCCCTACCAATTTCCCACAAGCAAAGAGAATGGGGAGCCAATTGGAAAAGTGGTAAGTCACTTACTCCCACTTTTTTTGTCCCAAGAAGCTCACTAGAGAGTAGCAATGGCACTTAGACTCATATACCACTTTACAGCCCTCGGTAAACAAGTGGTTTACAGAGTCAGCATATTGCTCCCAACAATCTGGGCCCTCATTTTACCAACCTTGGAAGGATATAAGTCAACCTTGAGCCAGTGTGAATTGAACTGCTGGCAGTCGGCAAAATTAGCCTGCACACTGTATATTCTAACCATTGAAACACTATGGCTATGAGAGTATGAGAACTGTAATGCCACAGCACCACCTCCCTCCCTCAGCCACACTCACATAACAACCACAACCACACTCACATGGCGACCATAATAACCTGGGCAGATTCCATACAACTCACCTGCATACTAATGAGCCACCTAAGGAAAGTCTTGTCATGACCGTGACTTGCAACTTCCTGTTGACTTCGCTTGTTGGAAGCTGGTAGGAAGTTGCAAAGTAACATTGGGTCCTTACTTAGTCACCCACAATTCTCATTTAATGACAACAGAGAAGTGATCATGCTTTACAAATGCATTGTATCAGGTGTGCCACTGTTAATGTTTCAGCCTGCTTTGCTTTGCTGGCATCTTGCCATAAAATGCAGGAGGGGGAGAATGAAATGCAGGGGGGAGGAATGACTGGATGACAGGAATCAGAGGTGCCAATTCGGAAAAGACCAGCACATTCAAGGACACAAGCGTGAGAACAGAATGAACAAAAGTACACCAAAGAGGCACCAAAACTACATTACTAAAACACCAGATTCAAATTTCATTGGACACTCATGAACTCGTCAAGTGGGGGAGGGCCTGGGAAATGGGGAAAAGGCAGGTTTTGAGCAGGAATATTCAGATCCAGTTTTGCTTATACCATAATCACTTGGCTTTTGTAAAAGTATATCTTTCGCTACAATGGAGTCAAGGATCTTTTTTTCCTAAGAAATAAATACCTAAACTGGGACAAGCCTGACACATAGCTTAACAGCAGAAATCCCAATCCCAGTTATTGCTGTAAAATAAGGACCATCTAAAGAGGCAGAATTTGGATAGAAAATCCTAATCCAAAAGGTGGGGACCACTGCTAAAGACTGCTCATATCTGAGACTTGTGAATAGCTTTTTGCAATGATAAACTAACACAAGAGCAGACTTCAGAAGCTGCTTTAAACCTTGATTCAATGGGGATTCCTAAAAAGGGCTTACCCATTGAAGTACTGTATAAGGAAAGGCTCAAGGCCTATAAATTCTGAATATTGATCGTGCTGACTGGAGCTCATCAAAGTTCAACAGCTTCACCAGTCTTTCTTAACCTAGGCACTGCGTATGGGTCAACATGCTAAGCGCATATGAATGATGACAGAGTGGAAAGATGCAGCACCTTTCAAACATTGCCCTGGCACAGACAACATAACACTTCAATGCAACTTTTGTGGACATTTGGGTCAATTGCTAGGTCATGCAGTTTTAAGGGAAGCCATTGTGACTGGCTCCAGTCTCCCAAGCCTTTGAACTAAGGGTCTAATTCTCATGTAATGCTCCCTATTAGCCTGTTTAATTCTAGAACTTAAAATTGTTGAACTTTCCAAGACTTGAAAGACAGAGTAATGTCTTTGAATAATAAAAAAGTGGGTTTTTTTGTGTTTTTCCTCTTCGTCTTATTGTTGATATTTTTCTTTGTTCTTTTGTAACAAATGATCAACTTATGTTAATGTAAACAAGAGGAAAATAAAAGAACATTCCAGTTTAACTGTTCTCTCTTACCTTAGAAAACTGATTTTTCTGCACGCTATAGGCTACATCAACAAAAGGCTGCATTTCAATCATGAGATGTTAAATTATGTTATTCTGCTTTTCACTTCAGTGGACACAATAGTTTAGGAACAAGACAAAGCATAGAGGCAAAAATGACTGGGTTCCTCCTGGCCAACTTGTATTAGGAAAGCTGGACAGAATTGCTGTGTTTCACTTGGAGATGAAGCTGTTAAAAAGATATATATCATTTATTTGAAGGATAGTTCACATACAATGAAATCATTTTGCTTCCAAGCAAAGTTTAGGTATCAGCAAATTACAAGAGAAAGAATTCAGGAAAACATTAGAAAGCAATTAAGAGAATTAATTGTTTAAGAAGGGGACAGTCTGTTTTAGAAAGTGAAAGAGTTGTAATCATAATCATTAAAGATTTTAAAGCAAAGTCTGGATAGCTATATTAGGAATGTTGTAACACTAGATAAGTTGCAGTGCAAGAGACTATATTAGATGACCTTTGTGTTGTCTTCTAATGATATGCTTAAATGTTTAGGTCTATCACTGATCATAAACTTACCCTGACAACTAATTTTGGTATGTGGGTAGTGACTAGTAATTCTCTGCTTCACTGTTAGGAGTGAAGGAGAAATGTTAGTTAATTACCATACCATTTTATTTTATATATGCTTGTTTCAGCCATTTTGATTTTGCTGTAAGTGAAAATCATTTTAGTGATACCCAGAAAACCCCACAAAAGTAAGCAGTCCTATCTACCATCACCAGCATGATAGTATGAAGATGAAGGAGGAAATAAATATAGAAATATATTTTTCTCTCAACAGGAAAGCTAAAGCTGGTAGCATCTCACATAAGTGAATAAGGACTTGGGAGGGAAAAGAGTCATCTCAACGTCTGCTCATACAGAGTTAGAAACAGGAGCTGAGGCTTCTAAAAGTGAAGCTTTTATCTGTGTTTTCTGTTAGAAATACACCTCCGACAAATCTAGAGGAGACAATTCCAGTATTTTTACTTCTGGCATTATTACACCTCAGGCAATTCCAAGATAAACAGCCCAAGCTGGCCAAGATTATTAGAAATCTAAAGAGTCTCATTCTGCTATGCAATAAATTATATTCTTCCTACTATAAAAAATATCAGTTCTGCTACATAGGTATATGCAAAGCTTACCCTTCATAAAAGTATACTATATTTCCATTTCTGTCTATAATGGAGAAATGTTCTTAAAGAGTGCAGTGCCAGCTGTTAGTCAAAGAAGAAACCCACCTTCAGAATTTCAATAACCAGTGAGTCTTTTTTCTCCCTATGATCAATTGCATCCAAATTCTATTAAGCTGTAATATTCCCCTCTCAATCCAATAATATTTACCACTTTTCCTATTCACAGTAATAGTTACCTAAAATTCAAAAATATTACTTATGGGGCCCATTTCTCAGTCATTTGTTTTCACATATCTGTTTTTACTAGCCAAGCTACCAGGAGAATTAGTCCTGTAACTTTTCATCCCGTCCAAAATCATTTGGAAAGAGGAAAAGGCTTTAAAAATGGCTGTCTCCAATCTGGGAACTTCCAAATAAATTGGACTTCAACAGTCATAATCCCATGGAATGCAAAAATTATGAGAGTCAAGAACTATCACATTTGAGGGCAGCTGAGAGATTACTACTCCGAAGTTTCTGTTGCCTGAGTCAAGTGAAAATGACAGCAGTCTTCATTTGTACAATGCAAGTGTAGAGCAATTTATGTTTTGGCCATTTATTAATAGTGGATTATTTTTTCAAGTATCTTGCATTATGCTTATTGTGTATGTATATACAAGTAGACCTCGACTTACAACAATTCATTTATTGACCGCTACAATGAGAGCATTACAACGGCACTGAAAAAAGTGACTTATGACCATTTTCACACTTACGACTATTACAGCATCCCCATAGTCATGTGATCAAAATTCAAATGCTTGGCAACTGATTCATATTTAAGATGGTTGCAGTGTCTCAGGATCATGTTTTGTGACCTTTTTTACCAGCAAAATCAATGGGGGGGGGCAGATTTACTTAAGAACCACGTTATTAACAACCACAGTGATTCACTTAATGACTTTGGCAAGGAAGTTATAAAATGGGGGAAAATTCATTGAATTTATTTCACTTAGGCAACAGAAATTTTGGTCATGTTTACTTGTAATGCTGGTGGTATATTAGTTGGACATGAAATATGAGCAAGAAATAGGAAAGCGTAAGATGTGGGCAGGGTGGAATTCAAATTTTTTAACAACCGGTTCTGTGGGCATGGCTTAGTTGGTGGGCATGGCTTGGTGGTCATGTGACTGGCTGGGTGTGGCCAACTCAACATCATTCACATCGAGGCACACATTTCCTCGCCTGGCCTCTCATGACTGTGCAACAGTTGTAAGTGTGAAAAATGGTCATAAGTCACTTTTTCAGTGCCATTGTAACTTTGAATGGTCCCTCCACACAAACAAAGTACCAGCAAAAGAGGGAAAGAAAACTCCAGAGAGGTTCCTAAGACAGGAAGTCTAGACCTGTCAAGAATGTAATAAGGGTTAATGGAGAGGCAGTTTCTGGAAGCAACACCAGAATGTTTCCTTCCTGCCTTCCTTACAGGATTAGATCAATAATTTCTTCTAACAACCTGTTCTCCGAACTGCTTAGAATGTTAACAACTGAATCTAGCAAATAGGTGCGAACTGGTAGAATCCCACCCCTGGATGTAGGGAAAGTGGAAGAAATGTATAAAGATAGTTTTTCTGCACTTCCCCTATTCCTCTCTTTCACTAAAGAGGCACTGTGGGGAAATTGCTTTCTCCAAGATCAGAGAAAGTTTTCTTCATCTCATCATCACTTTGCACATGAGGTACATATCCACAAACACACTTCCATCTCAGGCAAGCTATAATAGAAGAGCACTGAGCTTTGGGTCAAAGGGATTTCTGATTTTAAAAAGGCAAAAAAGAATGTCAGCAATGAAGCTATATTTTACCTCATGCTCAGTAATGTTTAATGAAATCTGAAGAAACATTATTTTTTATTAACTCTTAGTATTATTTTTATTAACTCTTATTATTAGCTCACCGTATTATTTCGGTCATTATGTCTCCCTTTACTGTCTTCTATAAAGCAAAAACTAGGAAAACTGAGAAAAAAGTGTTCATAAAGTCTAGATATGACTATAAGTCAAAGTACTTCTAGTTTTCCTTGCTTATCTTTTAACTTTCTGGGTTTGGAAGACTGATAAAAGAAATCAATGCTGCTGAATAACCACTGCCATCATCATTAGCATGACCAGCAATGAGGGACAGTAAATTTGTATCTTAACTATATGAACAAAGCCCTATTATCCATCCTAATCTAAAACAAGTATATTGACCATGACAGAAAGAATACGCTATCAGATTCTTATCCCCCAATCCAATCAATCTGCAAGTTAGTTTTCAAGTTTCCCATTCACTTTCTACTTTCTCTCTTTAATTTCGATACTGTAGCAGGCACTGCCTGTTGTCAAATTGCAGGCTTTTGTTGCTAGGCTGTTTTGTCTGCCAGGATATCCCTAGTTGAAAAGTGTTTCCATGGCAAGGGGGACACTCTTGCCCAACTGGTTGATTCTGCAGAGAGAAGCCAGACCCATAATGATATAAGCTAAGATAAAATCCCATCCCCTGTTCTTAAAAGGAACATGGGCATTCCTCATTCAGGTTTAAGCTGTTACATCTGTATTTCTAATAGCCCACTATCCCCAAAGAGAGTTATGGATCAACCAGACATATTGCAAGTAAGACACATCACCTTTTTAGAAATTATCTTTGCTAATCCCAGATTGCTTCTTCCTCAGAAGGCATGGTCTGTTTGGTTCTTCTTCAAATTGACTCTTCACCCACATCTTCATCCCCAAATCATGGCTGAGGATCAAAAGGGATGGAACCTTTGAATAATATCTGCAAGTTGTTTCTTCCCAGAAGCCTCCCCCAACACTGAGCTTCCTGTTGGGACTATAAAATCTTTAACCATTGTTTAATAGAACCAAAATCTGACCACAAATCATCTCTCATGTTCATAGTAAATGCCAACTGAAACAAAACATATTAAATGGAAGTCCAGGGTTATAAGTTCTAACTTATAAGAACCTAACGACTCTTGTTTAAAAAACATCCTGGACCAGGAGGAAAATGGGTTTTTGGACCTATTATATGTGCTCCAAAACTGTGTTGATCTGAAACAGAGTCTGAAGGAGTTCAAACTGTAGCATTACAGGAAATGGGAAAGGAAAAAAAATCTTAAATAGCAAATTAGGCAACGCATCAAAGTATTTAGGGAGGTAGGCAGGCACACAGGCAGATATGTAGGTATCCATTTTCTGATGCTGGTTTGGGCTTTGGACAAAGATAGAGAGAACTGGGATATTGGGGAAGGAGAGTTCTTTTCTTGCACTGTACCTGAAAACCTCTCCAATAAAAAGGCAATGCAAGAAGCAGGGATTATCAGCTAGGCCAGAGGCCTCTAAACTTGGCAACTTTAAGACTTAAGACTTATGGACTTCAATTCCCAGAATTCTCCAGCCAGCATAATTTTAGGAGCTGAAGTCCACAAGTCTTCAAGTTGCCAAGTTTGGGGACCCCTGAGCTAGGCTGCAACAAGCCACCTACTTTAATGCTGTGTTTCAAGGACAAACAGAAGAATTAGGTTGCTGCTACACACACCCCACCCCATAAATAATGCACCAATGGCAAAATCACTGCTAAAAAAATAACCCCTTTGAGATTATTCGTACCTGTATTCTCCAAACTTAAAAAACAGTGTGTAGGACATGATATGATGTCCAGTTGGAGAAGCCTGAAAATGAAGTTTATGTTTGCTCAACATGGGGATCTCCACTGAACCGTCGCAAGAGGCAATATAAGTAGGGCTGGTTTTAGAGGAATCATTTGCTTCACTCAACTGACAACTGTCTCAAGCCAAGGCAGACAACTGTGGGGGATCTGAAAAAGCTATTACAGGAGTTTCATTTCCTATCTCCTGCCTACATGCTTGCCGAGAATAAGAAAAGATTTTCAGGTTTGAAGAGAAGGATGTTGGCTTGGGGGTAAAGTATTCTCAGGTTCCTGGGTTCAACTCCTGGCATCTCCTACTAACAGTCAGGTACATAGAGAGCTGTGCTGGCCACAGCAATGAAGACTGGGAAAGAGGGTGAAGTTCTGAAGAAACAGCAAAGAACATAGAATTCATCATGTGGGATCTGGCCAAACACTGCCTCTTTAGTCTGCAAATTGAGGTAACATGACTATTGGCACCAGCAGGCTTGGATCATCTTTTAAGCAGCAAACAACAACTTTGTGACACAGATTTACAGGGATAATTTAAGAGGTATGAAGACGCCTAATGTTTTAAGGCTGGTACTGAAGAAAAGCACTTATAACTTTTCTCCATCTTGGAGATAACAAAACAACTGATCTCTCTTACCAAGACAGGCAGATATTCTCTTCCCCCACCCGCTCTTTCCCTCACACACACTAACACACACATACTGTCCTCTAGGTACCCCACTCCTCTAGTAATGCTCCAGCTGCTGTGGAGAAAGTAAAGAGTTAAGCTAGCCGAGTATTTGGCTGGACACTCAGAGAGAGAGAGAAGGAATAGTCTGTTCAGCCAAGTGTTTCAATTCCCCCTGTCCTCCCTGCCCCCTTCCAAAACAGCACCAAGCAAGAGACAGCTGCAGCTTATAAGGAATGTGAGGGGCCCAGCCAGGGACTCCAGGGAAGGAAACCAGGCCTTATATGGCCATGGAGGCAGAATCCAATTTTTATCAATGAGCGGGAGCACAGACGCCCAGGCAGAGATAACCAAAAACAGAGCTGCTCCAGGAGGTCCTAGCAGGAAAGCAAAGAGCACCTGCCACATTCTGCCCAGCCCAGCGCAGCCACCCAACGCCTGCTGCCATTAGAAGAAGGCAAGACATGGGCTGTTCCCATCCCACTTTGGCAGATATCCAGCCCATCTACTCCAGTCCCAGGGAATTTGGTGGGGGAAGGGAGAACAGCCTCCCAGGAGAAGTAACACTAGATAAGTCTGAGCAATCAAAGCACTGTCCGTCAGCTTCAGCCTTTCTCCCCACTTTCTCCACACTTTACTGAAGCTGGGTAACATGTGCACAGAGAGGGTTGCTGGGAATCAAGGGGGCACTGCTGCTCCCAAAATCAAAGCCCAACAGCAGAATCCAGGTCCTGACAGCTCCCAATCTACTGCATCCCACAGAGCACCTCATTTTTTCCCTTCTAAAGTTAACCTTGCAACTTTAAATTATGGGAATTAACTCTTACACTGCTAGATTTCATTGGTGCAAAATAGCAATAGCACTTAGACTTATATACCGCTTTATAGTGCTTTACAGCCCTCTCTAAGAAGTTTACAGAGTCAGCATATTGCCCCCAACAATCTGGGTCCTCATTTTACCCACCTCGGAAGGATGGAAGGCTGAGACAACCTTGAGCCTGGTGGGATTTGAACTGCCAAATTGTAGGCAGCGGGCTGCAGAAGTAGCTTGCAGTACTGCACTCTAACCACTGCGCCACAGAGGAAAATGCAACAAAGGAAACAGTCTGGTCCTTGCAGTTAATCTGGCAACACACAGGTCTACCGCACTGAAGCACATGCAGAGAGCAACAATGCTGGTAGCTCTTTCTCTCTCCAAAGACTGACAAGATAGAAGTTGGGGATACCTTCGTTTCTCCGCTGCTGTCCGACTCAGACACCTGATACGTAAGGTCCGTTTCCTCAAAGCCCGTAGCACTCATGCGCTGATCGCTGGTTGGGTCCGACCGAGGAGGGGAGTCAGGAGAATTCAAGCATGTCTGGATCAGTGCTTTCCCCGTCTCGCTGGTGATCATTGGCTGCAGTTTCCGTGTGGCGAAAGTGTAGACGTGGCCTGTCTCACTGGCCACAAGTAGCAAAACTTGAGTGCCCGTAAGGGTGGAAAGTTCATAGGCCTAGGGTAACAAAAAGAAAGAAAAAAAGATGGTGAAGGAAAGGAACAGTCAGGAACAGATTCTGAAAAATGTTACTAGTAAGAAGAGGAAGTACAACTGGATTCATCTCACAACAGGACATGAGATACCCTTTTGGGTTGATTATGGGTTACATAAGCCATAATGAGGTTTTCAAGAAGCCACAGTTAAAACAAACCATGGCTGGGAATATACATGATTTTACCTAACATGGACATCTCTTCGCCTTCATTCCAAAATACTTAAAAATAATACTAATTGACTAAGTTAGGATCTATTGCTAGTATTTGGGTGGTTCTGGATAAATTACAGCTTTCCTACTGTATTGATGTGCTAGGTGCAGCAGTAGCTGATCTTGGATGGATGTCAGAAACCTAAGCAGAGTCAAACCTAGTTACTCTGTGGATGAAAGACCATGAGGAAAATGCAGGCTAAAGACTAGACTGGGAAGCTAAATAACAGTAATAACCTGGACGATGATAACTACAAACCACTTCTGTTTTACTGCCAAGAAAATTATATGGAAATCTCCATGCAGCTACTTAATAGTTGACCTTGACTCCAAGGAGGTTTATGTTCATTTAAAACAGCAAGCTCTTTGAAGTGAGACACATGAAACACTGAAAAAGTATAGACCTTATGGCTCAGGAAGTAGACAACTGCATTATCCTGCAATTATGAGCAGAAAGTCATAGTAGCATCATTCACAAGCATAGTTCCTTCCAATTGCAACCCGAAAATGCCATTTCAACAATTCTAGGTCTATATACAGGTAGTCCTTGATTTATAATCACAATTGGGTTTGGAATTTCAGTCACACATCAGTATGGTTATAAGTTGAACCATCACATGACTGGACTCGATTTCAGGATGATTTTTAGCCCAGTCATTAAGCAAATCACCAGTCATTTAGCAAATAGTGATCAAGTGACCACAAGATGCTGCAACCGGCCATAAATGCAAGCTGGCTGCCAAGCACTCTTAAGTACAATCACATGGCTGTGGAGGTGATGCTACAGTTATACTAAGTGCAAGTACAGGTTGCAAAGCACTTTGTCCAAGACAGTTGTGCCTTTCAATCACCCTTACACAAACAGCTGTAAGTTGAGTTCTACCTGTGTATAATGGCATAGTTCATAGGGTGTGTTAATTTTGCTTTGTTCTTCATTCATTACAGATATCATAATGCACGGTATGCTAAGCTTGCAATGTGGCCTTCCAGATCACACAGCCAATGAAGTCAACTACAAGTCTCAAAAGCTTGTGCATTAACAAATGTATTGGGTTAAATAACCACAATATTTCTTATTGGTAAAAAAGGTAAAATAGCCACAATTATACTTCAGAAAACTGCCCAATGGAATGCACTACAGATAAAACTATCATTTTGAGGGGGGGGGTTTAACAGAATACTGATCCAGAGAGTTGAAACCAGATTTGGCGGTTAAGAAGAAAATACTAATTAGTAACTGCATAGAAATAAAAATCAGCAGCCAGCATACCAAACCACAAATCTATCTCTGACCATAATTTCATTTCCCAACTTGGTTCCTTCCAGTTGTTCTTTTTCCCAACAAACCTTCTCCTATGACAATAATAGAAATACAGTTGCATAACCTGGGAAAGTTATGCTTGATTATAGGAAACTTTGCTCCACTTTCTAATTCCAGGATGAACACTCAGGACAGAGATTCATTTCTGAAAATGGGAAAGTAAAAAAAATATTAAAAATAAAGTGTATGCCATATTGAAGACAAGAGTAGCAAACAGGCAATCTCATAAAAAAAGTTACTTGGAGTAGGATGACATAAAATAAAGATGAAAAAGGTTCTAAGCTAAAACATGCAAGTTAAATGGGTAGCCTCCAATTCTAAAAAATTTCATTTTGGTAAAGCATGTGTAAATTCTCTCTTTCCAATTCTTCTACATGTTGTGCAACATTATCAACCACCTGGCAATGTCATGCTCTCTCTTTAACTACCATGTTTGCTACGCCCGCATCCCTCAGGCCCTACTAACCTGTTTTGCCAATTTCTTCAAGTCTCATTCTTCTCCAAATAGTTCTTCAAAATACAGAGCTAATTGGATGTCATGCCTGTAATCTGTGATTGGCTTCATATGGGGCGAAGAATACATGATGAGGCACCTATTACACTTGATGCTCAAGTCAAGTTCCGGTGGTGAGAAAAAATGTATTCCACTACAACCAATTCTGCTTTCAGAAATACAGAATTTGAAGGAGAGGCCCAATCACTTAGCCAGACTCTAGGTAGAAGGTAGTGCTTGGCTTCATTCAGGGATACATAGATTAGCTTTTATAATCAGAACTGAGGAGGTTTTGCATGATCAATTGGAGGCCAAGAGCTCCAGTATTTTAGCCCCACCTCAAGATAGCACAGTGCTAAAATTAATTCCCTGACATAAACTACTATCTTTTCTTTCTGGACTAAAAACAACTGTCTTTGCTTAACCTTATGCTTTTACTTCTTTGAATCTCAACTGGGAATATAATTCTGATTTAGCTTTCGAGGATAAATGCATCTTTAACATGTTGGACAATTAACAATCTTGCTGTGGCTTTGTGGGCCAAAAAAGAGTGGGAGAATAGGCATGAGAGTGTTTCCAGTGCATGATAATATTCAACACAGATGCTATCATATATAGTAGGTCCATCCAGCACAGCATTGTTATTCAGACCAACAAACACAATCTAGAAAGTCCAGGACAGAGCCTTTTGGAATATACAGAATGGATCTTCTATATGCAATCAATGTGCTTTGCTAGTGCACTGTACTTCCCTTTTTCCTTGGGTAGACAGAAGACAGGCTGAAGAATTATCAACTGAGTGTTAATGTTTAACGGACACTTCATTGTCAACCAACTGGCCTGTATTTCCAGGAGTGATTAGAGGATTAGGCACATCCTGAGGGAAGCAGTGCTCTTAGGCTTGATGAAGGGATTTGGAATATGAGGTGGGTGGCCATGAATGTTTATTCATCAGGCTACGTTTGCAAAAATGCTTTTGACATGGCAGCTGATGTAAGACACAAGTTCAGGATGGGAGGAAGTGGGAAGGACCTACTTTGGCAGTAGTACCTGTGAAAAAGATCTGGGTGTCCTTGTCATCCCCCCCAAAAAACATAAACTAGAAATGTAATGTGCCTGCTAAAAAGACAAATGCTGTCTTGGAATCAGTTAAGAGAAACACGAAATCCAGATCAAAGGAATTTTTTTTTTCTAGTTTGTAATGGTCAGACTCTATTTGACTGTGACATCTTGATCTGGGCATCACTTTTCAAAAAAGACCATGACAGATACAAACAAGCTGAAAGAAGGATTACCAAGATGGTGAAATATTTGGAATTCAAACTGTGAAGAACAGTTAAAAGATAGAGATATGTTTAGCCTACAGAAAAGACAATTAAGGGGAGATATGACCACAGACTTCAAATATATGAAAGACTGACAAGTGAGTGGATTTACATCTATTGCTCCAGAGCAGGGGCCTCCAACCTTGGCAACTTTAAGACTTGTGGACTTCAACTCCCAGAATTCCTGAGCTAATATGACTGGAGGAGGAATTCTGGGAGTTGAAATCCACAAGTCTTAAAGTTTCCAAGGTTGGGGACCCTTGCTCCAGAGGGTAGGACCAAAACCAAAGAATTAAAACTATAAGGAAGTTCAAGCTAGTCATCAGAAAAACATTCGGACTTTGCAAGTCATCAGCCAGTGAAACCAGCTGCCACATGACATGGAGAGTTCACAGTACTTGAGGTCTTCAGAGACTGACTATGTGCATCTGTCAATGTTGTAGCACAATGTTTCTTAAAGTGTGGTCTCAGGAACCCTGGAGATCCTCTAAGACCTTCTCAGGGCTCTCTGAAACCAAAATTATTTGCCAGATATTGAAGATATTAGCAGAAATTTAAAATAATGTCACTCTTCTTCTTCTTTTATATTTTTAACAAATATTAAAAATGTAACATATGGAATACTTCTCATGAAAAATATTTTACATATGTTAATATCTAACGAGTTTAATATTATTTTATAAGATTCAATAAATATTCTACATATGTTCAGTTTTAATTTTTAATATGACAAATATTCATAAATATAACCCAAACAAAAACATAAGCAAACTTACAAAGCACAGTATAAAGGTAATAGACCATTGGAAAGACTTTCAAAAGCTATATAAATCATTTCCTCCCTACGTGCTGAAAAATCTGCTGGATCAGCCCTAAAAAATCAAAAATCAGCCCTAGGCAGCCATCAAGATCATCTTTAAGACTTGTGGACTTAAACTCCCAGAATTCCTCCTCCAGTCATATTAGCTCAGGAATTCTGGGAGTTGAAGTCCACAAGTCTTAAACTTGCCAAGTTTGAAGACCCTTGATCTAAAACTGTCTAAGAAAAAAGAATTTGACACCTTTTGGGATAGTTTATTGCAAACTCAAACAACATGCACCATTTAAGAACAATCAAGAAATTCTCCTTAAAGTTCAATGGAAAACTCTTCTAGTTGTTTGAATCAAGTCCCACCATTATTTTAAGCCAAACAAAACAGATTTCCTTCATTATCTATTTGACAATCCTTCAAATATTTGAAATCAGCAACCCTACCATGCCTTCCTTGCATCTTCTCCAAACTAAACATACTCCAACTTTGTCAATTCTCATGACAAATATTAGAGGAACAAAGAGAGTGCAATGCATGGTCAATATTAAACCAATGACTAATATAATCAACACTGATGGCAACAGCCCATGGGGCTTTCTCTAATGTACTCAGAGATGCAGAGATTGCAAAGAGGGATCTTCCTTGTGATAATCATGGGCTTTTCCCCTTAGCTACAATGCATCCCCTATTTTCTTGAAGTGCAACAGATGCTATATAGTAGAAATAAATAAATATAAGCTGTGCACAATGCTCTTATCTAATAAGCCTCAGGCTGTTTATTGGCCCATTCACTACCTCTCCAAGACAATAATGTACAAACCAAAGCTTTTTGGAGTTTTTCCAGTTTTCCAAACTGGTCTATCAGGTTCATGAAACAAAAAAAGTTAAAAAGTTATGATATTTATGTAGTTATTTACCAGGCACATCTAAATTATATTAAAATACTGGTAACCAAAATATCTTTATAATACCCAAGGAATATCATAACTTTTGACCACCCCTAATGTTTGGAAATTGAAAGTTGATGTACTCCAAGAAATAGGATATACTAAAGCATGAAGACTGGTAATTCAGATTCCACTTTCAAACCCAAGATTTGTACTCCAAAACATGAGATTGTGCTAAGATGACGCTTTCCAGGCTATCAATGTACCTACTTCCATTAAATATTTATAGGACAGAACACAAGATATGGATGTGATGTAGAAATACGATCCTTGAAACAGGTTGAAATCTACAGGACATAAAATGAGGGAAAAAAACCCATACAAATTTCACTTAAAGAATGATGAAAAGGCAGGAAATGAATCTTCAGATCACAATCTTCAATCAGATATGCCTTATTTTTTCTCCTCTTCTTTATCTAGCTGACTCCCTTCAAGTAAAAACAAAAACAAAACTTCCTGATCCAAGTTGCCTGACATTAAAAAAAAGGATGCAAACACACAGGCATAAATACAAAGATAAGATAAGATAGCAGCTGTGATCCAAAAGCAACATAGCGGGAATTACATCCTCTTACTCTAAAATTCCACAATAGCGTATTGAAGGATTGCTCAGAACAACCAGAATGTGGTCCTGGAGCCCAACATAGAAGGGAGAAATTGACAGAATTGAGGGAAAGGGGTACCTTGCTCAAGCAGCACTACTCTACCCAAGGTCAGTCAGTTTCAGATGATGCCAAAAACATTATCGACACTGAGGAAGCTACTATTATTCACTATACATATATATCTACATTGAACAAGAACGTAATTTCATGGGCACACAAAAGCACTAGTCTCTGGCTTTTTGTTGATACTACAACTACTTTGAAATATAAACAGTGATTTTGACACACCTCTGAAGGCAACTTCTCAATGTTCCATCAGAAAGATCCCAAAATGAACCATTCTATCCTCAGAAGAGCTGTTTTCTGAACGCCTATAAAGTGGTCACCCTAGAATAAGTTATTCCAAATATTCAAGAAGTGATCCAAAATAATCCAACTATTTCTAGAATACTTACAATGTGCATTTTGGGCTTAGACCATTTTCTTAACACTTGGGAGTGGCCTGCTCAGGGTCAAAAGTTCTCATGATAGAATCTTTTCCACACTCATAGTTTTAGAAATTTCTAAAGTTCTGAAAAATAGATGCACATCAACAAATTTATTGAGGGGGGGAGGGAGGGAAGGTGGAGAGAGAGAGAAATTGATTGATTCCCAGCACTGCTTTGCTATGCAAAAATGCACTCACTCTTTTGTTGCATTGCCACTCCGTCAGTGTTTTATGTAATTAATATCAATGTCCCAGCAGTTCTAAAAGATTATATGCCATGGTTAAATTTCAGACTGCTATTTTCAATCCACTTTTCTCATAATTTTGAATATTGTTTCCTCTACAACCATATTAATATCCTACCCATGTATGTGCCCTCTGCAGATTTGATAAGCAAAACATTAATGCCCATGTCAGGTATTGTTTTTAAATTATCTTTGGATATGCAAACTAGATATGCCAGTCAGCCTATTCAATAAGAATCAGTTTGATCTAATGGTTAAGGCACCAGGCTAGAAAACAGGACTGTGAGTTCTAGTTCTGCCTTAGCCTTAATGACAGCTGAATGACCTTGAGCCAGTCACCTCTGTCAACCCAATTTATTTCAAATGAGTTATTTGTAAAAATAATGGTGGGAAATAAATAAACAAACAAAACAAAACATAATGGCCGTTGGTATAATTACCTGAGAACGCTCTATCTACCCTGCAAGAGAGTCCAGGATGGGTTAGACTCCTCCCTCTGATGTCATAGAGCTGAGTCTGCCACTATATAAAAAGCTAGCTGGATCCCCTAGCTGGATCCCCAGCTTTAGACGAAGATACTTGACAGACATAGAATGTCTCTGGAAGCAAAAAAAGCAATTAGAAACAACCCCCTCCATGACCAGAATCACACGTAACAAGGGTGGGGCTGGACTCTCTTGCAGCATAGATAGAAAGGGCATTCTCAGGTAATTATACCAATGCCCATTCTCATCCATGCTGCACCGAGAGTCCAGGATGGGACATACCAAAGCCTGCATGTCCATGGGAGGGTCATCGTCTGGTCTGCTTATTCAGATTGCAGAACTCTCTGTAGCACCCATCTGCCAAACACTGCATCCACTGAAGCAAATGAATCCAGATGATAGTGTCGTATGAAGGGTGACGGAGACGCCCAGGTAGACGCCCTACAGATCTCTTCGAGAGATTCCTGAGTGGACAAAGCAGCAGAAGTTGCTGAGCTTCTGGTGGTTCTTGGGCACCGGAAGGGACAAGGTCTGATAAGCATTGGAAATACATGCCCTGATCCATCTACTTAGGGCAGGAGAAGAAGCCTTGCACCCCAAGGAGTTTGGAGAGAAGGACACAAACATAGCCTCAGTTTTTCAAAACACAGATGCAGATGCATAGGACTCTCCTTACATCCAATGTATGCCATTTGTGCTCCAATTTGTGGTGTGGCTGAGGGCAGAAATCTGGCAACGTCTTGAGCCCGATGGAACCAGGTATTGATTTTTGGGACAAAGATAGGACCACCCTGTTCTCATGAAAAATGCAGAGATCCTGTCTGACTGAGAGCGCTGCCAGTTCTGACACTCTCTGGGCTGACATAATGGCCACTAGAAAAACCATCTTAAGGGTCATGAATTGGAGTGACACCGATCTGAGGGGTTCAAACAGAGTCCCCGTAAGGGCCTGCAACATCTTAGGGAGCTCCTATGTGGGGTACCTATGAACCACCGGGGGATGGAGATTGGAGGCCCCCTTTAAAAACCTACAAACTGATGGATGATGGGACAGGGGAGAGAAGTTTTCCCAGTGTAGAACTGATGACAGGGCCGCCACCTGGCAGCAAAGTGTGTTGGGCAAGAGCCCTTTATCTAACCCATCCTGAAGGAATAGTAACACGTCAGCTACAGATTCTGAGGTGGGAACATGGTTTTCCTTCAAACACCAATTGCAGGAAACCTTCCAGGTGGCATCGTAAATGTGAATCATAGGTTTACGGGCAGCCTGAATGATGTGAATTACCCTACCTGGAAGGTTAAGAGTCCCTCAGATGTTGCCACTCAAGTGCCACATGGTCAAGTGGAACCACTGAGGGTCCGTAAGGGCCCTTCCTGATGGAGGGAGATCCTGTGGGCCAGGATCCTCCACGGCTGGGCTACAGACAAGTTCACCAGATTGGCAAACCAGGGTCTCCTAGGCCAATGAGGTGCCAGAATTGGCTCTGCCTTTTCCTCCAACATCTTCCGAATGACTGCCGGAATGATAGGAAGAGGGGGAAAGGCGTACATGAGACCTGGGGGCCATCTGCTCCCAAGCGCATTAGTCCCCTCCACTCCCTGAGAAGGAAATCTGGTGAAATATCTGCTCAACTGAGCATTCAGGGGAGTGGCAAAAAGGTCTACCGTGGGAGTTCCGAACGTCAGGGAAAGATCACTGAATATGGAAGGGTGGAGAATCCACTCGGAGTGGTCAACCTTGCTCCAACTCAGCCAGTCGGCCCAGAAGTTGTCAACCCCTAAGATGTGATCCACCCTGATGGACAAAAGGTGCCTCTCCACCCACTGCCCCAGGCGTTCGGTTTCCCTCATCAAGGCCCTGGACCTGGTCTCCCCTTGTCAGTTGACGGGTGCCTTTGCGGCCATATTGTCCATCATCACCAACACATGGGAACTTGCCACCCTGGTCCAGAAATATTTTAGTGCCAGGAAGATGGCCCTGAGTTCCAGACAGGTTATGGGACAGAGACCAACCCCCTTGGGCTATCTCACCAGCCAGAAGGGCCCCCTAGCCCTGGAGACTGGCATCCGCGGTGAGCAGAATTCTGTCTGGTTCCTTGAACAGATGACCCCTCCAGATTGCTGGGAATCTCATGAGGGCTTTGGACCTTGTCTCCCCTTGCCGGTTGACATGAGCCTTTGCAGCCATGTTGTCCGTAAGGACACTGATTGCCTGAAATGTTTGAGAGCCAGAAAAATGGCTCTGAGCTCTAGCCAATTTATGGGAAGGGTCTGTTCCGATCTGGACCAAATGCCCTGAGCTATCTGGCCCTGCATATGGGAACCCCATCCCAGGAGGCTGGCATCGGTGGTTATCACTAGCCTGTCTGGGTCCCTGAACAGGAGTCCCCTCCAGATAGATAGGGAATGCCACCCATTGAGAGATCTCCGGATTTGTAGTGGGAGTGGGACCTTGATGGATGAGTGGCTGGTTCCTGCTCGTTGGTAGGGAAGCAGGAACCATTGGAGGGCTTGGGAGTGGAGCCGAGCCCACGGGACAATGCCAATACAGGAAACCATCTTCCCCAGAAGTTTGGACAACAGTGACAGGGGGACAATTTGATGTTGCTGGATCTGGCTGATGATCTCTGCAAGGCTCTTTCCACGAGCTGGGGACAGGAAAACCTGGCACGACATGGTATCGATGACTGCTCCCAAGTGTTGCAATTTGGTTGTAGGAGAGAGCTGGCTCTTTTTGGTGTTGATGGAAAATCCGTGGCTCTGGAGACATGACAGGGTAATTTGCAGATCCCGATGGGCCGCAAGGATGGAAGAGGTAAGAATCAAAATGTCATCCATGTAGCATTGGATCCTCACTGGAATAGAATGCAGAGATGCCACCAATGCTGCCAGAACCTTTGTGAAGACCCTTGGAGCCGATGAGAGGCCGAAGGGAAATGCTTGATGCTGGTGATGGGTATTCTGATAACAGACACGGAGAAACTGGCGATGATGAGGCCAAATTGGGATGTGGAGGTAAGCCTCAGTTAGATCAATGGAAGAGAGGAGGTCGCCCTTCCGAACGCTCTCTAAAATAAAATGCAGAGCCTGCATTTTAAATTGCCTGTATTTTACAAATTGGTTGAGAAATTTTAGATCAAGGATGGCTCGCCACCCCCGAGGCTTTGGAAACGATGAAAAGGTGAGAGTAAAGCCCACGTCCCCGTTGAGATGGGGGAACAGGTTGAATAGCCCTGATTTCAAGAAGGTGCTGAATGGCCTGATTCATGAGGGCTTGCCCGGAAATGTCCCGTGACATAGGACAGATCAAAAAATTTTGGGTGGGGTGGGGTTAGGAAGTCCAATTGTAACCCTGACCTAATAGTGCTGAACATCCAGGCGTCCGTCGTTGACTCCTCCCATTTGGAGGCAAAGAAGGCTAGGTGACCTCCGATGGATAGGGAGAACGAGGGATTACTTAGAGCAATGGAAGGAACGACCCCCTCCCCCCCCGAAAGGGCCGTTTACCAGTAGAAGGTTGTTGCCTGCCAGATGTTTTGGCCCGTTGGTCTTGGCGTTGCGAGTATGGCCTGTGAGAGCGGGGGAAGTGAGATGAGGTCTCCGCTCGGAAGGCAGGAGGGCGGTAAGGAGCAGGGCGATAGTCGGCTTTCTTCCCAGAGGAAGAGAGAATTTTACGTTTATCTCTGGTTTCGATGAGTTAAGGTTCCAGAGCATTGCCAAAAAGCTTATCGCCTGCGAAAGGAAGCCAGTTTCCATTTTCGGTGTGACTCCGCCTGCCAATTTCAGAGCCATAAAAGTCTTCTTGCTGCTACAGAAGATGCCAGGGCCTTGGATGCAAATTTGGCGGAATTGAGAGTGGCATCCGCAGTGAATTCCGCCGCTGCAATAATCTTATTAAGGTCTTGGTGAGACCGAAGGTCAGAAGCAGGCAATCTATTCTGGAGTTGGCGTATGGATGCCCTGGTGAAGAAGGATGCTGCTGTTGAAGCCCGAACAGCCCAAGCAGCAGCCTGGTGATTGCGCTTGAGGGTCTGTTTCAGGATATCTTCTGGCTCCGTGGGAGTGCCAGAAGATGAGAACGAGGCCAGAACCGGAATGTCAACAGAAGGCACTGCCAGGGCATTGTCTTGAGCTGTGCTGACATAGTAGAAATGCTTATGTAGAGAAGATGGGCGAGGACCTGCTGAAGGAGAAGCGCACTGTTCCTTGACCATGTCCAGGAACAAAATGGGAGAAGGCAAAACCTCTGCATGCACTACAGGCTTGGAGAAGAGTGAATCCCCTTGGCTAGAGGGATTTCCTTGTGGCTCGGGAGCCACTTCCTCTGGCGACAGCTTGGCAGTGACCAAGGCCTTGCTAGTAATGGTCTGAAGAGAGTAGGTTTGAAGACCAATGCAGAGGATGTCTGCTCTGGGCAAGAATCCTCTTCCTCTGAAAGATTTTGGTCAAAAGTCTCACCCCCTTCACACTCTGAATGAGAGGAGTAACTGTGTTCAGATGGTGAAGCCCCTCCTTCCTCATCAACCTCCTTCCATTCTGGTAGAGAAGAATGGACCCTGAGGTCCTGAGGCCTGTGTAAATCAGGATGATGAGGCAAGAAACTTATAGATTGAGAAGGGACAAGGGCCTGAACACTTTCCAGAGGCTGAAGAATTTTCTTGAAGCCTTCAGCCAATCCCTGCCTAATGGCTGATGAGACTACATCTTGGATATCCCTTGGTTTATGCTCAAAGGTAGAGGCAGAAGGCAGAAGGCCTGCTGCTGTGGGAGTGAAGGTGGCTTCAGGCCTAGATTGAGGAGAGGCTCGAGGCCTGGAGGGAGGGGGAGGAGCATAGGGCACAGAAGCCTGTTGGAAATAAGGCCCAGATCTACTTAAATCCTGAGGATCTGACTGTACTGCAAGAGCCTCAGGAGACCAAGATGGAGGATGGAAAGGCTCATAGATAACTTCTTCCCTGGGAGGGCTTGGTTGGGGCCCACAAGTATCACCTGAAACATGCTGTAGTTGCACTCCCTTCTGTTGAATAGTTCTGTTGAACTGCCTCTCTAGAGCTGCATGTCTGTGCTTCTCTGCCCTCAATTCAGCCTGAATTGCCTTCTTAGCTTTGATTTTAGCAGCCACCTCCCTCTGGACTGATTGGGTGTGTTGCCTACGTCTTTTTCTCCTATTGGGCTTAAGAGACTGTTCCACTGGGGGGGAAAGCTCTGCCAGAGCCTTATCTTGCTCCATTTGTAAAATAAAGGCACTTGCGTTGGAAAGAAGCTGTTTAGAAATTTTTCTATTAAGCCTCTTAGGGTATAAATGGCCCCCAGGCTTACAAAATGGCTGCTCACCTCGTGATGGAAGGCTTGAATCCAAGATGGCCGCTGACTACAGGAAAACAGGCTCCAAGATTGAAGAATCGCTCCTTAGGCTATACAGAGCCCCGAGCGAAGTCAGCAAGGGAAAAACACAGCAACCAGCTACACGATCAGCTGGCTTGAGCTCTTATCAGTTTGCCAATCTTTAGGATCACTCCAAACCACAGGCGTGGGGGACGCTGCCCAGCTTGCCTGCACAGAGCTCTGTAAAGCTGCTCCCAATATGCAGGAGAGAGAGAGAGAGAGAGAGAGAGAGAGAGAGAGAGCCCTGCTCTCCTGGGAGCTGCTTGAAGAAAGGAAAAAAGTACTGAAGATTGCTGGTGATTGCTATCTAACAGAATGCTTTCAGAGACACAGCTACTGACTAAAAGGAGCTGAGTCAAAAGTTGGGGTCTCTCCCTGGGGCTGGCTTTTATATCTTAGTACAGACTCAGCTATGACATCATAGGAAGGAGTCATCTCATCCTGGGCTCTCGATGCAACATGGAGGAGAAAGGAATTCTTTTTCCTCTTTCCTAGCTATCTTCTGTTGTGGATTACTTTAACTGCTTCCAAGACCCTAGCTCAACTAGACAAGGAGCTGAATCAAAGCTGGGGGCTGGCTTTTTATATAGTGGCAGACTCATCTCTATTATGTCACAGGGAGGAGTCTAACCCATCATGGACTATCGGCACAGTGTGGATGAGAACTTGCTGATCAGAATGTGACAGGCTACTTTGTTAAACTAAACTACTTTGCTTTGCTAAAACCAAAATGTATGAGATCCATAATATGCCCAGAATCTAAAGAAGTTGCCCAATGGAAAGATAAAGTAATAACTATTCTAGCAAGACTTGTTCTTTATATATTTTCATGCTAGATTTTGTCACTTGTGACCATACCTTCACGCATTAGTAAAGGTGGTTCAGACTTATTATATATGTATACACATGTTCAGCCACAGCCTCTTTCAAAAGGTATATTTATTTTAAAGAAGAAGGGGAGACAGTACCAGCTCTCATTCAGATTATCTGCAAGATTATATTCAGATTTTGTCAGATCCCAAACCAAGAATAATATGTAGTAATTTTTCCAAGTAGAGTTCTTCATTGTTTCATATCGATGGGCAAAATCTTGCCAGACTAAAGACTCTACTATCTGCATCTACAATATACTCTGGGAACTATTAAGGTGGGGACTGTCTTCACCCTCTTTTCCTCACACATACTACCTGGACTGTGTTGCCTCTTATTCCTTTGGAATGCTCACCCTTCCCTCCTCTCATTACACTCCGCCACAGATTTTTGGCATTTTTTTTGCATCAAAATGAATTCTGGGATGGAAAACTGTGACAGCCCTTTCTCTTCTCCAAATTGGAGTCCTCCAAATGCATTGCAATTGTACCTTATTCCAGTCACCAAGTGAACAGGAAATTCTGGGAACTGTAATTCAAACACATTCCAAGGTTATCACTGCCTCTAATCCTCCATACAATTCTTCTCCTTAAAACTGTGCGAGACTGGTTCTAACTACACAGAAGTGAGACGTGTTATTTTGTACTCAGAAAGCCTTTTATTATTCCAGTTAATCCAACTTCCAAATACCAAACTAAATCCTTAATTTAAACTTCTTCCCCAGCCATTTGATTCTCTCTTTCTATCTGTTTTGTCCTGATTATCTTGCAGCTAGCAGCAATCTTCTAAACTTCATTACTTTCCAGGCCAATTAATCAAATAAAACAACATACCAAGGATCAATAGCACAGCATAGTGCCTATGAGCATTCTAATGTCCCGATACCTTTAAACAGTTGCTTCTTATATAAACTATTGCAATGTTAGGTTCACAACAAAGCCTGGGAATGTGTCTGCTTTAATAAATAGCAGACAATAACACTTTTTCCAAAGATTGGACAACCATTTGCACAATATGGAATAAGATTTCTGCCGTTGGCAGGAGGTTGGACTAGACTACCTCCAAGATCCCTTTCAGCCCTATAATTCTATTATTTGCATAGAATGAATGCCTTTAATACATGTGGCAAAGTCTCACAGCATCATCAATTATTGCAAAGTTTTAGTGTTTTTATGTAAGGTTTCACAAGGTTTTGACATTATTAGATAGCATATCAAGACTGTGAATGCCAAAGTTTCATGAAATTGACAAAATTCTGACTTTTATAAATACAGGCAGTCCTCGACTTACAACAGTTCATTTAGTGACCATTGAAAGTTACAATGGCGCTGAAAAAAGTGACTTATGACTATTTTTCTCACTTACGACTGTTACAACATCCCCATAGTCACCTGCTCAACATACATAAGGCTAAATGCTATGCTTTTGCTACTCAAGACACTTGGCAACTGACTCACATTTATGACAGTCGCAGTATCCCGGGGTCATGTGATCCCTTTTGCGACCTTCCGACAAGCAAAGTCAATGGGGGAAGCCGGATTCACTTAACAATGATGTTGCTAACTTAACAATTGCAGTGATTCACTAAACAACTGTGAATCCAACCACTCCTCCTATTCTTCTGCTTAGGTCATACACATTCAACACAAAGAGTTGCACTCCCCAGCGCCACCATCAACAAGGATAACCAGTATCAAAGCCCCACCCAACAATGACCTTCTCTGAGCTTTGCTCTCATCCAAATCATTTACTGTAAATCTTTTGTCCTAAAACCAAAGCAACTGGCAGGAGGAACACAGAAACAGACTACAACTGACAGCTCGCACAGACCATCATTCAACAAAAGGAAGCAGGCAAGGTCAGAGAGTAGGAAAGCAATACATCTAGTGGTTACTTGGTATATCTTCCTGTTCAGAAAAATTCACCCCTCACTGCACAAGCCCGACTTACATGCAGCCTTGCTGGGAAATACTATAAAGAACCCACTACTCCAGCAATTCTCTTCCAACAGTAGCCAACAGGGTTCTAAGCACCATCTCACCACTAAAACTGAGAAAATTTGATTTAACCCTTATGATTACAAACAGCATTATCCCAAGAAATATACAAAGTATGCAGGAAATTAACAACTTCTAGTGAATTAAAGACCCACAGGGTATATCCACAGTTATGCTCCTAAAATGTGTGGGGTGGGATTTTGGTCTACTTAGGGGAAGGGGGCTTATGGATAAAATGAGTTTTTAAGCCTTGCAGAGCTTTAAGACACCCATTTTATTCCACACCCCTGAAAAAGGTGCCGCATATTGCAAAACGGATACTAGAGAACCGATTTGTCATACTTCTGATTTAAACACTCACCAGCAGCCAGGAGCAACGTGCAGGTGAGCTGCTGACATAACATGCACAGATGAGTGAGCAGGTTGCCACAGTTTCATGATGGGGCATTTCTGTAACCATCACAGAAACAAAGTGGAATGACACAGAAAGGAAGCCCCCTCCTCCTAGCTGATCAGAAAAAGATAACCAACTGGAGGAACAGAAATGGGGTTGTCCACTCTTCCTTTGCTGGTTTCTAACAAACCAGTAAAAAGTTTGGTACAGTTGTCAAACAAAGTTGATTATCAAATGTTTAGCAATAGCGATAGCACTTAGACTTTATATATCACTTCACAGTGCTTAACAGCCCCCTCTAAGCTGTTTACAGAGTCAGCCTATTGCCCCCAACAATCTGGGTCCTCATTTTACTGATCTCAGAAGGATGGAAGGTTGAGTCAACCTTGAGCCAGTGAGACTTGAACTGCCAAACTGCTGGCAATTGGCAGTCAGCAGACGTAGCCTGCAATACTGCAAAATAACTACTGCACCACCACAGTTCATTTACTCCAAAGTTCTCTGCCCACATTTCTCATCAAAGCACCTAAGGCTGAATGAAACGCAAAACAGTCTGCCGCAGTCAGACCAAAATAAACTGGGTGAGAATATGTCAGTGCAAAAGCAAGTGTGTTTTTTGTGTAAAGAATGGGACAAATGCAACTGACCATCATTATATTATAATTTATCCCTGCATATGCAGAACATTTTGTCTCTAGCCAAAGCATTCAGGTCATTTCAAGAACATAAAGCAGGCAGCTTCTATTATCAATGAATAAAATGGAAAAAGGAAAGCAAAACAGCAGTCAAAAGTCGAGCCTTCAGGCATGTGCCCTGGCTCAAGTTCATGAAGGTGTATCTAGCCAGAATTTTTTGCAAAACTTTATTCAACCCACAACAAAGATGAAAGTACTCAAAACTAAGCAAGAGATGCTCAGTGGTGCAAATAGCCAAAAGCCAATACTTATTGCCAATGCTTTTGTAAACAGGTTTAGTAGCCAAAGCATCAGATTGGATACATTAAGGACTCTGAGCTACAGAAAATTAATCGTTAGTTCAAGATACGTTGAGAACTTGCCAGCATTATTTCATGAGGGTGAGTTCTTAAAAACACACATCTGCTATCCACTTGGAGAATGCTAAAGCCTAGCTTTCAAGCACCGCTGCAGACAATTCCAGCTCACAGTAACTCATAGCAAGTAGTCACAAAGGAAAAAAAAAAAAGCAAAGGGAGCTAAGCCCAGAATGGAATGCTTAAAGTAGAAGGAACTGGTAAAACAAAGTCCACAAGAAATATCAAAATACAGCCATATTTAAAAGAGCAAACGGCATGTGTGTATACTCACAGGTTGAAATCAATGCAACGTTACATTGTTTTCTAGAGCAATGAAACTAACAATCCTGGACACCAGGGCCTTTTAACAAGGTGTTCTAAAGTTTGTATTTTGTAGCCTGTTGCAGTCATATGTCTGACTCTATCCATGTCAAGGAACCCTTAAAATGGCATTTACTAGAGATAAAGCAACATTGGATTCTGGTACATAAGTGGTTGATAATAAAAATGCTTAGGCATTTTTAATCCCAAGGACAATCCAATCAATGTGTAATACAATTTGGCAGGTACTCAATCTTCCACTTCTGCCAATCCTGGCGTTCTATATTAATTATTATTTATTCTACATCTTTCTACTCTAGGTGCTAAAAAGTAAAAAAAAAAAAGTAAAATGCAGACAAAATGACAAGCGACAAAAATATTACATTTTTAAGGGCTTGATTAAATTTGGCAATCGTGTCCTTTACCTGCCCCCCAAAGGTGAGAATATAGATAGTCCTCAAATTATGAACCATTCATTTAGCAATCATTCAAAGTTACACTGGCACTGAAAAAGGTATTTGTGACCTGTCCTCACACTTACGACCATTGGATCCCCACGGTCATAATACAAGTGTCACACATTTTCAATGGTTGCAGCATCCCTTGCTGCATGCAATCTCTTTTCCTGACCTTCGTAGCTGGTTTCCAACAAGGAACGTTACCGGGGAAGCCAGCAGGAGGTCACAAGCCATAGCCATGTGATGTCTCACTTAACAACGCTGAGCCATTTGTTCACCTGCAGCAAAAAAGATTGTAAAAATCAGCTGTGCTGACATGGTGCCTCACTAACAACTGTTCTACTTAACAAATTATCCAGTCCATATCGTGGTCATTGAGGACTACCAATAGTGGGACTAACAGTTCAGGCAGTCCTTGGCTTATGAACGTAATTGAGTTCAAAACTGTTGCTAAGCAAGACAGTTAAGTGATTTTGCCCCTTTACGACCTCGTTAAGTGAATCACTGCAGTTAAGGTAGTAACATGGTCGTTAAGTGAACAGAGGCTTCTCTGTTGACTTTGCCTTTTCAGAAGGTCACGAAAGGGGATCATATGATCCTCGGACACTGCAGTCTTTATAAATACATGCCAGTTGCCAAGCATATCCAAATTTTGATCACACAAACAAGGATTGCTGCAACAGTTGCGTGAAAAACAGTTATGCCACTTTGTTAGCGTCGCTGTAACTTCAAAGGGTCACAAACAAATAGTTGTTAGTGGAGCACTACCTGTACCAGGAAAGCACCTTCAATCAATTGGAAGCAATCCAGAATCCAGAAGGCATTAAAACAAGCACTGAAATTAAAGACTAATAATGACCCTTTTTGCAGATTTTAGCATCTTAACTGAAAGAGGTCCTTTTAAAATGCTCAAGCCTTCAGATAATTATAGCTTTAGAGATTCCACACTCTGAATTGCTCTGGAAAGCAACTGGCATCTAGTGTAAAGCATTCAATACAACCCTGTAATCCCAGTTATTATGTATTGATTAGAAACCTAGATGCTGCCTTCTGCTTATGCTTCAGGGATAGCTCCACCTGGAGCACGCTGCAGTAGTTAAACTATGACATAACCAATGGCTTTGAGTAAGTCACAGGTATCAGAACTCGAGGCATCATGTTGCCATCATGTGATATTTCATGATGTTTTTCCCATTCGTGGAGCTGGGGTGCATGTGGCCTGCGCATGACGCATCTGGCCTGCGGGCCACCAGTTTGACAAGCCTGGAGTAAGGCATGCAAGATATAAACGGCTCAAAAATGATCACCACCACTATTCTAGATACACTGCATCACTGCATCTTCTTCACAGCTGCTTGCCACCTGGAGAGCCAGAGAAAGGTGAGATCAAAGACAATTCCACAAAGCTGCTCTTTCAGATCAAATGGTTCTCCACCTTAAATACACTGAAATCCTAAACCTGAGGAACCCCTTTTCCTTGGATTTAACGGCAACCTCTTAGCATTCATTGGCCCCATTACTGAACAACGGTCAATAACTTCTAGAAAGCCAACTCTACTAATGGCAAGAAGCTGCTACCTCCCTACACCTGCTTGATAGTATCTTACACTATCCCCCAGATACTAGGTAGAGCATGGGGCCCCAAACTTGGCAACTTTAAGACTTGTGGACTTCAACTCCCAGAATTCCTCAGCATAGCTGAGGAGTTGCCAAGTTTGGAGACCACTGAGGTAGAGTTTTGTACAGAGAGCTTCCCATCCAAGAACTTAACTCATCTTCATTCTTATTTAGCTAAACTATTTGTAACTCTGGGTGTCAAACTGGTGGCCCATGGGCCAGATGCGTGGACCCTCCCCAGCTCCACGAAGGGTCAAAATGTTGCGATACGTCATGTGACAGGAAAAATGACGCTGCAAGTTTGACACCTGTGCACTATAAGAACTTGGAGTTCTAGCAATATATGCAGAAAGCAGAACAGCTGAGGGAAAAAAAGAAGCAATTCAATTTTGTCTCAGAGAAACAGCTGCCATGATCTTCATTTCATCAGCATGGGGAAAGCAAGACCGTTAAGCTGTTTCTCAAATGGAGACAAAATATGGAAGTCTACAATCATACAATGCATTTTTTTTTTTGCAACAGCACCAGTCTAAATCTTACAACTTGGTTGGTGGTGGGTGGGTGTGGGTGGGTGTTAATGCAAAGGGTGAATGACAAATACTACTGTAGCTGCAAATAATACTCCAGGTCCCATTTTGCAATGCTTCCTAGAATATGCTAACCATCCTGAGAATTTCGTGTGAATGGCCTGGAGTCTGCAATGTACCACATCAGAATGAATTTACCTGAAGTTCTCTACAAATGCATTTTTGTGTGTTGGATGGACAAGAGATGCAATAATTGGCCTGGACAAAAATTCACCCCATATCTGTAGCCCAGGAAGCTGTGGCATCCAACTAACAGCCTAAATAAGTCTTACCCACCCATTACATTCACAGACCTGGTGAGACTCCAGGGTGAATAAAAACTACTACATTGTTTATTTGAAAAGATCAAAGTGTAATCAAAATCAAAGCAACATCCTTTTATCATAATTAAAATATATTTTGGAAACAATCAGAATAGTAGCTATGCAATAAAATGGTCAATCTATGAAACAGGATTCACTGGCCCAATTTAGATATAACAAAGTTAATAAATAAGACAAGCTTCAGAGTCATTCCTCATTGATATGCTTTAGTTGAAGAATTCCTACTGTGGGGGCCACCAATATGTCCAGGGGGACAAATGACAATATGTACTGACCACTTCACTAGCAAATGCTGCAATGTTTGATAGGATATAAATGCAGGTAGCCTTCATTTAGTGACCAAAATTAGGACTTGCAATTTGGTTGTTATACAAAGCTATTGCTAAATAAAACTGCCATAGTGCTTATGATCTTCAGCTTTTTCTTGCTTTATAAACCTGCAAAGGTTCTAAATGTGAGGATTAGTTACCTATAGAAAAAGTTACTTTTTCATTACTGTTGTGGCTACAAAATGTTACTAAATAACTCAGTTGTTAAATGAGAACTATCTGAAAGTAAAGGCAGTATTTTAGGGCATTCGCAAAGTCAAATAAATATGTTTTTAATCTGTTTTATTTCCTAATACAATAAGCATCAATCAACCTAACCCACATAAACCAAAGTTCTTTGAAGTCCTCAAATGATTTTAAAGAAGGTGAAGAGGTCCAGAGACCAAAATGTTTTGACAACTGCTATCCAAATACGGAACAAGAAACTTTTGATTATCAGCAATTGCTTGACTATGGAACAGCTTTTAATATATGCCTGCTCATACCTATTCACTTACATCACCCAATCTTCAATGGTCCTGTTCTCCTACTGAGTTCAGCCACTACTGTGATCCAGTCACAGCCAATGTTCATTTGATAGCTCCCTTCATTTCCAGCCAATCATGGCTGACTGTGAATGGGTTCCAGCACATTCGAATGACATCAGACAGAAGGCTGGTTTAGGTTTTCAATCTGGATCTTCCTCTGGGTGGAGTAGTTCATATGTGATGATGATACCCATTCACAGCGTTAAACCCAAGTCATGTCACAATCCAGTCTTATATTTCATGTAGTGACTGCTTTATTCTTCCATCTTTACCACGTTTTTTGAAAAAAACTGTCACCTGTATTTTATGGTACCTGTTGGTGATCGTCCTTTTCAATTGTTTTATTATTTTTTAAAATTAGTTTAAGACGAAGATGATCCAAATGTTAAAAAGCATTAGAATAAAAATAATACCCACTGATTTTTAGGTCTTTTCAGAAAACAGAACATTTGGGTCCAATTCATGATTTTAGTACTGCACAGTTTTATAAACATAACTTGCAGAGAGGAATGCCCTATAAATAAAAACAGCACCATAACACAGAAGTTGGCCTTGTGTTCTTACAAGAAATCTTTCCCTAATAAATCTATTAATCTGTACTCAAGGTAATTGTTCTTCTGACTCCTGATTGTTGCTAGAAAAATCTGACAAAGAGGCATCCAGTTAAATTAATATTTTGTAATTAGCAACATCATCCATTACAGTCATTTTGGGAATGGGAAGCCTACCCAACAACAGTTTTGTGAGAATATCTATAAAATATTATCAAACTTATAATTCATCAAAACTAAATGCCAACCGAAATTGTCTCATAGCAGTTAAAAATAACACGAGATGAATTTTTTTAACAAGTATTTCAAACAACATTTTGGAACTGTTTGTGGTTTAAATGCCACTTAGACAGGTGTACATCAGTACACAAAATTTGCACTCTGTGTATGTGTTTTTCCTTTCCTTTTTTTTATACAGGAGGTAAAGGTCAAAATGAGATTCTGTATAAGTTCACAATATTTTCCATTAAAAAAACACCCTCCCATATCTATTAGAAGGGGAATGATAGTTTCTGAAATGCAACTATTTGACCACTCTTAGAAACATGACATTGGAATACTGGCTTGACCTTATTCTTCAACTGTATTCATTTGAAAGAAACATGTATACTGCATTTAAGAAAGGAAAAGAGCACACTAGGTTATTAGCTCTAGTTGTATCTGTGCCATGTGATACATTCCGTACTAGCCTTAAGGAAGTATTGGTAATTTGGGGGGCTATTTTGGTCAGTATGTCACAAGTGAAACCAAAGCTCAATTTGACCCCAAACTCATAAGCTAAGATTTCTTATCTGCAAGCTAAAAGGTTATTGCTTATATTCCAATAGCTAGATCACATAAATGTAAGACAAACTCTAAGACAAACAAATTATTGTAGAAAGGTATATTATGTGATCTGTTATACAGGTCAGAGAACACATTTGTCAAAGGAAGTAAAAATGCTAGGCATAAGACATACTTCTGGGCAATGAAGCAAGCAATGAATATAAAAGAAATATAAAGTTGAGAGCAACAAGAATGAGTCACTTAAAGATTATGTATTATAAAATAAGACTGGTTCCAGAATGGATTGCTGCAGAGTTAATATGGACTAAATACCCCTCCCCCACCAAAAAAGCCACCAGGTAGAGAGATGTTGAGGTGATTGGATCATACAGAAAGTGTGAATTGAAGGAAAAATAAATGGAGTCAGGAAGAAAATGCAAAAAAATAATGGCTCAGTTGGATTGATGTCTTAAAAAAGAAAGAGATGTAATAATACATGCTGATAATGTAGTAGAAGCAGGTAAAGTTTGCAAAGGCAAAAAGGTAGAGAGGTACAACAAATGGCATAAATAAAAAAATAAAGTTAGGTTTCCTTTTTTAAAAATGTTTTGTCTTTAATTTCTTTGTTCATTTTGTTCTGTGCCTTGCATGTTGTGTACCCTGAAAAGGAACAGTGTAGTGGCTATGTCACTGTATATTTGTGACAGAGGTAAAAATACATAGCTATAATGATCCAGAATCTAATACTTGCATACTTTAGGCAGATATATTAACAATTTGTTTAATTTGTTACTGTTTCCTAAGCAGGAACAATTAAATCAAGAGATGTACTTATGCATAGCAACTTAGTTACCTCTAGAGACGGGTGGCACACAAATCTAATAAAAACCTAGGGTACACTTATAACACAAACAAAAACCAGTTTTTTTTAACAAATCATCCCTCATGGAATTCTGGAAAAATGGACTCTAGAACGGCACTGAAAAATCTGTATGTTCTCCGTGGTATTACTTCTTCAAGGAATCCAAAAGCTCACTACAGAAATGTTTAATTGCCAACGTGAACGTGTCAGACAGATCACCCAAATGTCATTCCTTTTCTGTTGCAATCCAATGTGATTTCTATAATTTGCCATATAATTTATGGCTATATAAAAATAATGTTTTTCTTTTGTTTAATTCCTGGTGATATCATGTACTTTTCTTGGCCAGAATACAGAAGCGACTTTCCATGGCCTTTTTCCAAGATGGCCCCAGCTTCCCAGTCTAAGCGACAGCTTTGGTACTCCCAGGTAGTCTCTAAGCTGAGAACTAATTTGGCTGACCCTATTTAGCCTCGGAGCTAAGAGGAATGCCATCAATTGAGCCATCATTCCATTTGTTGGCTGTATATGACTTAACATGAAAAACAAAAGCCAAATGTAGGTGCTCAAGCATTTTACTACCCAGCATTGCTTTTTCCTGGAAATCCCATTAAAGTTATATTCATGCTTTCCATATACTTTCTTCTATGGAAAGTTTAATTATGAGTCTACGGACCAGAGTTCATGCTTTTCATGGAATCCAGGAACCTCTGTTGTCAAGGGCGCTGTGTTTTACATTTAAACCACTTAAATTTAGCAGCAGCAGCAGGATTATGTGGATGGAGTAAGTTTAAAGCCAAAATGACATTGCAACCTCTTTTCTTTACAGTTTCTTGAAAACTAACAGCCTTGATTTTTCAAGATGGAAAACAAAAAACTTAAATTATGCATAATATTTTCAAAACAAAGATCACACCCCTACAAGATTGCACTATAAGCTATGGGAAAAAAGCAGAAAATCCCTGTCATGCCAACATACACCATTCTGCCTCAACCTTGCATTATTCTGCAGCCTTTCCCCTCACCTCAAAATCTCAAATACAACCCCTGAACCAAACTAAAGCCCACCTATTTTAGAGTATGGCTGAGAATTTTACACTCTTACAGTTTATACCATCCTGTGGCTCTTGACACCTTGATAGCAGCCATTCCATTTGACTCTATGAATAGTTTTGAGTCTTTACTACGAACAAACATTTTGAGAAATAATGCCTGCATTTTCTTTTCCTTCTTTCCTTTTTTCTCTTTTAGATCATAAGCTTGCAGACAGGGTCTTAGTTATGTCTAATCATTTTTAGTTGCTTTGGAAACTGTTTTGCTTTTAAAAATAAAGCTGCCCAAGTACGTTGGAAGGCTAAATTAATCAACAGTGTGAGATCTCCCAACTGTAGGTCATTCAGGGTAGTCCTAGAAAGGATATATTTGTCTTCCCTTCATCTTGGCAAGAAAGCATCGAGACTTTACAAATTTGCACACTTGCAGGCAACAGGTTTATGCAAGATGATTACCCAACAGGTGCTGTTGCATATGTGCACCTCCTCCGTGTTTTTAACATTGGCAACACCACACCATGGTGCTAAACTGTATATATTGATTCAAGATAAAATATCTGCAAATGACCTTTTGACCCAACATAAGAAACAACATATTGTAGCCGAGTTGGTATATTACACTACTGCATGCCAGAGGTTTTCAATCTTTTTCATCTCACAGTACACAACTGATAGGTAGAACTTCTGTGTCACTAAACCAGGAGTCCCATGATGTCACTCATTGCTGGGACTTGTGAAGAAACATGGAGGAAATCTGCCATTGGTGAAGTCACAGGAAGCAGTCTTCTGGCTGATGCAGCACACCTGCATATCTTTTGCAGCACGACCAACGTGCCACAGCACACCAGATGAAAACTGTCACACTACCTGTTTTGCTCATCATTTGCTAAACAACCCCAAATGGCTAGCTGCATATGTAGTAAGCCACAAATTATGGTTTTCAAACTACAGAACAGTAGCTGTGCTCATACAATATTATTTTAATGAATAAGTCAATGTGAAATATTTAAAACATTTGCCTGCTGATTTTTAAAATCCCCAGGCTACCAAAAATGATAAATGCAGCATTAGAACATGTTTTTATCTTACTAATTTTTTTAATTTATTTATCAAATTTATGCACCCATCTCTGGATGATAGAGATAAAACAATGAAATATGCATAATTTGATAAATAAACATAAATAAATGGAATGGATGTTTTTCACTGGCTTCTAATATAAGCTAACCCAGAGTTCCCCAACCAAATAATTTTCAAATATCAAGAGAGGGAATGATATTGGGAAAATTAGAGTTAGCCTAATTCAGAGAGACTATGAGTACCTCAGTGTTGGATGTTGGAACCCCACCTCCATTCAATGGGGCAATCAAAGGGTTAATAAGGTTTCTTTCCAAATTCTAAGAGGGCAGAAGCCGTGGTATGAATAGGAAGTGGCTTCATGACAACAAAAAATGTGTCTTTCACTAACCCATCAAGCTATAATATTATTTTATTTGGTTTTAATTTAATGCTGTTTGGCATTAAGTAAATTCAGCCAATTCTGGTTTAAAAATCCCTAATTAAACAATGATTTAGCTTTCGCTGAAGCCAATATCAATGATAATTAAACTGAATGAAGAATCAGATTTGCAGAAGACCAAAAACTTTGGACAACCCTAGATTATACATTCTTATTTTGTCTCCAAGACACTATAAACAGTAATAGCCAAAATGCCCAGAAATACAGACTAAGCACTGGACATTAGATTTTCAGAATTCATTAAAAGTGCACCCAGAAGTGCAATTTGCAATTGCAGCATTAAAGTGATCCAAATTCTACTGTGATATGCATGCAGAGTTGCATATGCACACATAATTTTTACGCTATTCCTGGCAAGGAGCAGGCTAAACAGTGTCTTCATCTAGCAAAATTCTGGGCCAGGCAGACTGTTGCCAAAGGCTGTCAACATTCTTCAATGACCATGCTGATCTATCGAAGAAATTTATAAAATCAACCTCAGAAATATTAGTATAGCCATTGGTGAGTTATAGTCCAATACATCTGGAAGTCTCCAATTCCTTGCACTTTTGTCTACAGGCTGCAAACAATTGGGATTATAATCCAAAAACTTCCAGAAAATGATCATATTTGAAAGAGTTTTTTTGTCTGAAAGTTTTACGGGTGACCATTTGGCCAATCAAAGAGTAAACTAAATATTAGTGTTATTTAGTTCCAACAATAGCTATACTTTTGACAAAAACTATTTCCTATCTAGTTGGACATAGAAACATTTAGCATGTTTTTTTACGTTAAGTTTGTTAAGTCTATTAGTGACATACTGGCATAAGTATTATTATTAAGTCTAATAGTGACATACTGGAATCCTTGTCAGATAAATGTTCACACAGCTGTCAGTTTTAACACCATCTGAAGTCTTACAATTCTTCCAATACACACAGCCTGACATAAGCATAAGTGGAACCCATTGCAAGTTCAATTCTTGGTTGCCATCCTATGCCCTCTGATCTGGATGTAGAGATCCTCTAACAAAACAAAACAAAGGTACAGGTCTGATTAAAGATATCTTCAACATTAATCCAGTGAGAATCTATTTGATGGTAAGTTAAAGAACTAGCGAAGGTACTGGTTTGGACACATACTTAGCGTTCAGTCCTTTCCCTCAGAACGACGGGTCTGCTGCATTTCCAACGTGCCGGTCATTCTTCCCCTTTATACTCAGAAAGAAGCACAACCCTTAAATCTCAATGGGAACTCGGGTCTCTCTATAGGTGCGGGGTGCGTTGCCCAAGTTTCCCGGATTGAATACCGAGAAAGGTGTGAAGTGGACTCGGTTCTTGTGCAGGATAGGCCAAGGGAATGGGCTGAACTCGGAACCAAGACCCCTGGTTCGCCTAGGGCTAAAAGGAGGGCAGCTTGTCACCCTTCTCGCCTTTTTGCGGTATTTAAACTAACGATCTCTCACACACTCTCCCTCCCCCCACCCCAGGGGCTGAATCCGGGCCGGGAACGGGGCGTGCCTTTCCGGCTCGAGAGCGGCTGATAGGTAGGCCCGCGTCCGTCTTCCCTTCCGGTATCAATACTACTAGCCCGATCCTTCGGGACAGGCAGCGCGCCGCACCGGACAAGCAACTCGCTGCCGCTGCTGGAAATGTCAGGAGAACACGTGGAGTTAGGAGCAGTCCGCCCCAAGCAGGTTAAAGGGCGCTCGCTCTCGCATCCCGAGAGGCAGCTTTGGGCTCCGGACCCCTTTCTTTTCTCGCACGCAGAAGACCTCCTCCTGCCCCCTCTTCCTTTCAGAGACCCCGCGTCCACTCCGATCGCTGTCTCCGGCCATCCTGGAAGGGAGCCCCGCTTCCCCCACCCCACCCCCGACCCGGCCCAACAACCGCGCGGTCTACCTTCTTCATGATGCCCGTCTTCCTCTTGCTGAACGTGGTGTAGCGTCGCAGCTTGTTGTCGATAAATTCCATCTTGATCTTAACCCGGCCGCGGGTCTTCTTGCCGGGCTTGGCGCCGCTGACGGCTCCGCTCACTCCGCCGTAAGCCCCGGCCGCTGCCGCCGCGGCCACCGCCTCCGCCCCCCCCACCCCCAGTTCCATGTCACCCAAAGTCCGCTTGATGCCGCGGCGCTCGCCCACCAACTCCTCATCTTCGGCCGAGTCCGAATCGCCTTCGCTGCCGCTGGCCGCCGCCGCCGCCGCGCTTACATCCCGGTCTCGCTCGAAGCGAGCGCCGATCGTCCCCTGGCCGATAGGCGGGCCTGTCCCGTTGCCGGGCCCGCGGACTCCTGCAGCAGCAACACCGCCGCCGTTCGCCCCACGGGGAAGCCCGGCACCTGGCCGCCCGGAGGAGGTCCGCGCCATGCCCATGACCGCGCTCCGGGCCAAGGCGGCAGCGCCGTTCCCGGCCTGGCTGGGTAACATAGTGCCGGGTGCCGCCACCTCTTCCTTCCAAGTGGGGCTAACGCGTCGGGGTCACACCGGCCCTGCCATGGGCCCGAGCGCCGGCTGCTCCGACCCGGCCCCCTCGCCCTGTACCCAGCCTCCGCCCGCCTTCCTGGCCCTCACACCGGAGTCAGGATCCGCGCCGGCCCGGGACACCCCTCCCTCCCCCGCGCGCTATCTTTCCCCCATATAAAGCGATACAATGTTGCCTTTTATGGCGAGGGCGCTCCTTATATGGTGAGAGCCGGCGCTTTGCATCTATTGGCCTCCCCCTAGCAGCGCTTGCACGCCGTTGGCTGTAGGGGACCGGGCTTGGGTTCTCGTTGGTCGAAGACACAAGGGCTCATTTGCATACATTCCAAAAGAGCTGCGTTCGTTGAGACGTCACCCCCGAGGCGCAGCTCTTAAAGGGAAAGGAGCCTGCTGCTGGTTTTTCAAACGAGAGCCCGAAAGTCTCAAATGATCAGTCCTGAACCGGAGACGGGTGGGGAGGGGGAAGCAAAGGAGGAAGAGATCCGATGAGCCGATCGAGCAAGAGAACGGATCACGACCCCAACCTATGGCCTTTTCCTCCAGAGCAGGGAAGTCTCCAACCTTGGCCACTTTAAGCCTGGAGGACTTCAACTCCCAGAATTCCCCATGCTTGTCTGGGGAATTCTGGGAGTTGAAGTCCTCGAGGCCAAGGTTGGAGACTCCCTGCTTCAAGAGAGAACCGTCAATTAGGCCGGCGCGAGGTTAATAGTGTCCCAGTCTTGAGGGCTCCTCCAGGTCGGGGAGGTTCGAAACGTCTCAGAGCCGAGAGCTGGCAGACGGTCGGACTCCTCCCCCACTCCCCCACAACAAGTCTGGGTCAAACTCGGTGTGAAGGCCAGACGGATTCTGGGACTGGCCAAGGGAATGCGGCGTTCCCGGAAATGCGGCGGTTCAAGCCGCCGCCGGTTTGAAAAGGGAACGGGAGCGCCCGAGCATCTCGCGGAAGTTAGGTGCCGGTGAGGCCCTCACACCGACAGGAAGAGGGGGAGGGGTGAAAACAAGGCGCTAAAGCCCCCAAATCCCTGGACTGGCAAGAATCTTAGTTAGGCCAGGCGTATCTCTCGGCCCTCCTCCTCACGGCTTATTTGGGAGAAGGCGGGATGGCTCGCTTCTGGCTTTGGAGGCCCACGTGCTGGAGTTATTGGGATTGGGTGGAGGGGTGTCCCTGCTCTGCTCGATTTAGGAGGTCAATAGGAGTTAGGAAACTCAGAGCCCCCCTTTGGTGGAGATAAGAGTCAGATCGGTTACAACAGAGAGTTCCTCAAACTTGGCAACGTTAAGACTTGTGGACTTCAACTCCCAGAATTCTCCAGCCAGCATAGCTGGCTGGAGAATTCTGGGAGTTGAAGTCCACAAGTCTTAATGTTGCCAAGTTTGGAGGCCTCTGGCGTTTCAAGCTCAGCCGAGGGGGCGATCCCACTCCTCCCCCTCCCGGATCGGTACCGTAGTAGAGGCAAAGCGTCGGCTGCAAGGAGAGCGAGAAGCAAAAATAGGCTGTCGGGAGTTCCCTTTATTTGCACTGCTATGTATTCCCCAGCGATTGGGATCTTTTGGCATCCCATCAGTTTCCCAGCACATCTCTGTTCCTCCCTGAGGGAGGAGGAAACTGCTAACCCTGGACATTTTTGTACGCCTCAGGTGTATTTACTTCTCCCGGTTCTGTACTGCCACAACCTTCTGTTTATTTTAATTTTATTTATTTATTTGTCAAAAGCTTATAATACAACTTAAACAAGAATAAACGTAAGTTTAAATACAAGAAATAAGAACTAATCATTGGGAACAATAGGACAGGGACGGTAGGCACGATTTCTGTTAGTCTTTTTCTCTCTTGCCCGCGTGCGGAGGAATGGGGACTACACTGCCCTCTCCCGCCCTTTGGAGTCTTTCCTCTGCTGTGTTAAAGGAGGAGCGGATTTTGCTGCAAACTCATTTGCTCGAGAAGAGGCTTTCCTTGTTCTTTAACATTAATAAAAGTACCCGGGAAATCAATGCAGTTGACCTACAAACCTGGTCAGTTGGTAGTATCAAGGTGAAGGTGTGGGGTTTAGATCCTGCAGTTGCACCATCGAACTAACAACAAAACACAAAAGTCACAAAACATCCATTTTTGATAATAGTAATAACTGACTGGTGCAAAAAAACAAAAACAAAAAACTGGCTGATTGGCAAGGAGATCTAGAGCAGCGTCAGCCTCAGCAATTTTAAGATGTGTGGACTTCAACTCCCAGAATTCACCAGCTATGCATATCTTCCTAGTTCTGGAACTTAAAAGTCCACATATCTTGAGAAACACTACTTTAAAGACCCTTTTTCTTCAGTGGCAGAAAAGTTTGGTTGCCGAGAGAGTGTGTTATTTTATATTCATTATCATTATAATTATGGGATGTAAATTAGACAGTGAATGGTCTAAAGCTGATCAATGAACCTGATGCTATTTCATGGATGTAAACTCGGATCTTCCCAGCCCAAATCTAGCACATTTATCACAACTTGCTTTTCTGCAACTCATTATTTTATGTCTGGTGATTGACCTTTATCATTTGGGCATTATCCTCTGTACTGGAAGATGTCTGTAGTTCCTGGGCTGTGTTTGCAAAGCACTTGCAGTTAGAATATGTGCCATTTTTACTTTTTTCCACTACTGCAAATTCATTTAATGTTCAGACTTACTGTGTCCTTCAAATTATAATATGTTTATATGAATAATGTGACTTCTGACAACCCTAAAATACAGCATCCAGAATACAATATGGCAGCTTTTTCAGCTTTTAAATGACAGTAGCTGCGTCTGTGTGACCTAGGAAACCAAAAATAGCCAAAAAGTCTAACATACTTTCGTTCGCAGTATTGCATAAATACCTACAATCGGGTTAATTTCATAAATCAGGTTCAATTAAGTATAGGTAAATATTATCAAAATAAAAATAGTGATTTTGAAACCTCAATTCAAGAGCAATGTGATGGGAAATAAAGATGGTGCTTCTCGGCTTGCAGATGAATATTTTTGCAAAGTGTATCATGATCTATGGAGTTCATCACATTAAAAATTATCTAGATTTACTAGGTGAAAGAATGGCAAGAAAAGAGGGAGAGAATCATAGATAATTCTGTAAAATTCAAATGTAAAGATTTGATATTTGTTTTTTATTTAATGAGCTGCCCATCTTATATATAAAGCCTTAGCATAAAGTTTTGATATTGAGTTACAAGCAACCATCACTGGCATTCATACCACATTTTTAACAAGAAGTCAAGAAAGTTTGCTTCCTAACCTGCCTGCTGTTTACTCCCAATATAAATTCCCTAGTGCTGTAGCCAACTATATCATTTCCAAGGAGTTCAAATATATTTTCCTACTGTATATGGCTGATAGAGGGACATTGTCCCAAAATCCTATTGCTCTTTTTTTAAAAAAACTTTGCAGTTACTGTCTTTGGGGATGAATAAATTACCAGAACACCAAAACATGATTTTTGCAAAACGAAAGGGCAGGGAAAGAAAAAAGGAAAGGAAAGGAAAGGAAGAAGGGAAGACAAATTAGAAAATGATCCTGTATTTATATTATCACAAGACTAAATAAGTCAGCATTTTAAAATATAATATTGGTAAAAGATGGACTCACAAGAAGCATATAAAAGTATGCTCAGAGGTGCTTATTTGCTATTTTAAAATGTGATGGTCATTTTGTTCCAGCAGCTCTTCAACTATTTTGAGCATAGTCATTCTCAACTGTTACTTGGGAAGCTACATGGACTCTGATAGCTCCAGTTCTATTGAAGAAGTCATAAGAAAATTGGAAGGGAAGGGGATTTTGTAGCTGACCAGGCTGATAGATGCTCTAACTCTTCCCAAGATCAAGAGATGGGACTATCCAAAATAGAACTGAATGTAACTGTTTGACTGTGTAACTAATGACTTAAGAGCTCATCTTGCAAAGTTCATTTCCCTTGATATTAAATTGATTTAAATTATGTTTTATTTTGTTTATGGCTAAAAACTCACATATAGGATTGCTAAAATTCATACGATTTTATCATTCTATCAGTGGTGTTTATACAGTTGGTTTAAGATAGACAAAAAAAGAAGTATTTCAGAGGGTGCATAATTACTCTACAGGATTCATCTTTGTCAATTTAATAAATCATTGCCCTAAAATAAAGGCAAAGTCCTTGCCTTCCTCTGTTTCATTAGATTTACTAATACCAGATCCATTTTATGCTCAATTAATAAAATTGACATGTTCAGAAGGATAGTTCATGAATGAACCCCACCCCAAGTCGTCATGTCTTGAAAGCTGAAAAGGCTTTAGCTCTAATGAGGTGTGGCCTCTTTCCATCAGTCTTTGATGTTAGGAGACAGGGAACAATTGCTTTTCATTCCTTTTGCTTAGAAGGGGACAATGGGCAGAATTTAGAGTGTCTACTTGAGAGCTTCAATCATGCAGAACCTTCACAGCAGTTGAAATACTGCTGCTGACCCACCAATTTTAGCAAGAATAGGCCTCTAGGGAAGATTTTTCCCTATCACCATCAGCTCAGATTGGATTGCCACCCACTTGCTGTAAGCTCTGTTCTTCTCAAAGATGGTGAATTCAAATTAATTAGAATCAGAAGTATGTAATAGGTTGAGAGAGAAAAAAAACCTTGGGGATCCTGCAATTACAGCCTAACTATAGAGTTTCTTGTTATGCACCAAGACCATTCATTCATTTTCTTGTCATAGAGCTACACAATAAAATACACTGCTCAAAAAAACAAAGGGAACACTTAAACAACACAATGTAACTCCAAGTCAATCACACTTCTGTGAAATCAAACTGTCCACTTAGGTAGCAACATTGATTGACAATCAATTTCACATGCTGTTGTGCAAATGGAATAGACAACAGGTGGAAAGCATAGGCAGTTAGCAAGACATCCCCAATAAAGGAGTGGTTCTGCAGGTGGTGACCACAGACCACTTCTCAGTTCCTATGCTTTCTGGCTGATGGTTTGGTCACTTTTGAATGCTGACAGTGCTTTTACTCTAGTGGTAGCACGAGACGGAGTCTACAACCCACACAAGTGACTCAGGTAATGCAGCTCATCCAGGATGGCACATCAATGTGAGCTGTGGCAAGGCTTGCTGTGTCTGTCAGTGTAGTGTCCAGAGCATGGAGGCGCTACCAGGAGACAGGCCAGTACATCAGGAAACGTGGAGGAGGCCATAGGAGGGCAACATCAGCACCAGGACCGCTACCTCTGCCTTTGTGCAAGGAGGGACAGGAGGAGCACTGCCAGAGCCCTGCAAAATGACCTCCAGCAGGCCACAAATGTGCATGTGGCTGGTCAAACAGTCAGAAACAGACTCCATGAGGGTGGTATGAGGGCCCGACATCCACAGGTGGGGATTGTGCTTACAGCCCAACACTGTGCAGGACGTTTGGCATTTGCCAGAGAACACCAAGATTGACAAATTTGCCACTGGCATCCTGTGCTCTTCACAGATGAAAGCAGGTTCACACTGAGCACGTGACAGACGTGACAGGGTCTGGAGACGCCGTGGAGAACGTTTCGCTGCCTGCAACATCCTCCAGCATGACCAGTTTGGCAGTGGGTCAGTAATGGTGTGGGGTGGCATTTCTTTAGAGGGCTGCACAGCCCTCCATGTGCTCGCCAGAGGTAGCCTGACTGCCATTAGGTACCGAGCTGAGATCCTCAGCCCCCTTGTGAGACCATATGCTGGTGCAGTTCACTCTGGGTTCCTCCTAATGCACAACAATGCTAGACCTCGTGGCTGGAGTGTGTCAGCAGTTCCTTCAAGACGAAGGCATTGATATTATGGACTGGCCTGCACGTTCCTCAGACCTGAATCCAATTGAGCACATCTGGGACATCATGTCTCGCTCCATCCACCAATGCCACGTTGTACCACAGACTGTCCAGGAGTTGGGAGATGCTTTAGTCCTGGTGTGGGAGGAGATCCCTCAGAAGACCATCCGCCACCTCATCAGGAGAATGCCCAGGCGTTGTAGGGAGGTCATACAGCATGTGGAGGCCACACACACTACTGAGCCTCATTTTGACTTGTTTTAAGGACATTACATCAAAGTTGGATCAGCCTGTAGTGTTTTTTTCCACTTTAATTTTGAGTGTAACTCCAAATCCAGACCTCCATGGGTTGCTAAATTTTATTTCCATTGATAATTTTTGTGTGATTTTGTTGTCAGCACATTCAACTATGTAATGAACAAAGTATTTAATAAGAATATTTCATTCATTCAGATCTAGGATGTCTTATTTTTGTGTTCCTTTTATTTTTTTGAGCAGTGTAGTTCCATCACACATTAGCAGTCAGTTGAAGTTGTCTTGTTTGTTTTAACTACCACAGACGAACTCATAATTACTGCAGGTTGGGAAGGAAATATGCCCCAGGTTAGGCTGGCTGACAGTTCAGGCAAGCAAAGCAGCTGGTATGTATTGCTGCTCAATTAATTTGCAAAACAGTTTTGAAACCTTCACAAAGTTACTCCTTGCCTTCAGGCATCTTCTGCTCTTGTGTATCTCACTCCCTCCTATTTTTTCCATTTATGGTATATCACACTCATCTGGTTGGACTGTGAATGTAAATGTGGTTAGAATACCTAGCTTATTTGCAGCTTAGAGAGAATGCAGGTTAGGTGGCTCTGTTCATGTCTTCCCTTGAAATTCCTATCTCACACTTATTCAAAATAATATTTGAATTACACGATTAGATAAGGCCCTGACACACCTTAACAATCATGTGGTTTGATTAAACTAGAAAAATGCATGTCTAATTCAATATATCTTCACAGTTTCCCAGAGATGAGCTTTAGGATTTGTGCAACAAAAATGGGAAACTTCTTTGCAATAGCATTGCACAGAAAATACAAAAAAGAAGAGAAAATAAAAGAGTGGATTCACTGAATTTGGTGACCAAGTGGTAATTTGAACTCAGACATCCCCGCAGTACTTTAACATCTGTAACAACTAGTCTGTATGTCATACCTCTCCCCCACACTAGCATCTGTTAAGTAAATAAGCAATCAAGTAAACAAATAAGTGCACTCATACAAATGCAATAGAAAGACATGTTTTCCCCAAACTTTAACAGGTTTGCCTTAAAGAGTGAGCAGAAACTCACTCAAAACTGTGAGCAGAAAAAGTCAGAGCATCAGAGCTTTGAAGAAAGCTTGTCCGTCAATCCACGGGGTTGTGAGGTTCATAGATTAAGAGTCAAAATGAAAGAATGAGGAGTCAAACAAAGATGGAAGAGGAAAGGGATGATCAACCCGAGAATGTGGCAAACCCTAATTACTGTGAAAGTTCCTGAACACAACAGTACCCGCCTTAAGCAACAAAACCTCGACAGAAAAAGAGTGAGACAAATACAAAACTTCCACAATGTAATATTTCTGATGTTTGTACCATGGCCAAAGTCTGCCCTTAATATCAAGTCTTCCTATTCTCTTGGGAAACTGACAATTTCTGCTGTTACGAAAGGAAGGGTCATAATTGGCAATTTGTACCCTCTATTTAATGAGCTCCTCATTTAAACAGCAATGATGAACCTATTACAAACAAGTTCAGAAAGAACACCAGACAATAACAACTGTCTCTTCCAAATGCATCCTTTGGTGCCAAAGAAGTTCTTCCAATGAGAAGAGGATGCTGGCATGGTGGGCATCAGTATTTTCACGATACTTTGGAAACCTCATTCCCCACATCACATGACTTGGAGAAAAAATGGTGCGTGCAATGTATGGGATGAGGCTTCTGAACCATTGCAAGAATTGGATGCTGGCTTGAAGAATGGCATCAAGCAGCCTCGGTGAGGCGGCCTGATAAAGGGAAAAGCTGCCTCAAAGAGGTTATATGGGCCTGTCAGCAGCTGCAGAAAAACAGCTGAAGGCAAGCAATGCATGGCAGGTCCTAAACTAAACTGTGCAGGGCTGTGAGGACAATTGAGACTGGGTAGAATGGTGCTCGAGTGTCTGGCTGTGGTATGGGGTTTGAGGTGGCATTTCTTAGTGGCAGTGGTGGCACTGATGCTGACATCAATGCCTGGTGGCAGTGGTAGCTGACTGATACTGCTAACTGCAACTGGCAGTTGGATTCAAGTGATTGGAGTTTTTTCAGTCCTGATACTCTACTTGGAGAGAAGAAGCAGTTTTAGTCATTCAGAGCAAATAATTTGTCATCATGTCTGTGGGTTTCTTCAAAAAAAGGCCAGCACAACAAAAACAATGGAATAGCGAAATAACAGCAACACGATAAAATAATGTCGTACAAGAATCCTGGAAATGGCTGTCATGACTGAAAAACAGAAGACAGAGAATTAAGCTTTTGTGCATAAGATTCTGAAGGGCTGCAATCTTAAATTTAGGTTCTTGAAAAGTCTGTGCAAGAGCCCAATTCTACTACACATGAATTTAGGCAGGGATTACTAAGAGCTGAAGGAATCTTTTCCAACAGCCATTTCTTTTATTTTAATGTACATTGAGTGTGGTGGTGTGCTTATCTGGCAATACAGTATATAAATATTAATTTATTATGCAGTCCTCCTGCGTAATCTTCAGAAATTGCAGGTGAGTTTTATAGCTTGTTTTTGTTTTATTCTGGAATATAGCTCCTAGACATTTACAGTGACCATACATCCTTTACAATAAAGGACAATCTTTTATTTCAGAAATCTGTCCTTTAAATTTCTTTTTCAAAACATCACTTTTATCCTTTGTTATAGTCATTTAATTTTTACCATACAAATGGTACCACTTAATGCTTAGTCATTCACATTATGTGAAACTGAATTGTCTTTTTAAAATAAATTTACATATACTATTTGACTTTACATATTTTATTAGAATACATGTTTTCATAAGTTTTTTCTTCATTTTGCTTTTTAATTTTTCTTTGTAAAGCAAAGTTATAAACATAAACATTTTAATCCTTATGAACTTTTTTCAGATTTATTCCTTTTTTAAGTTTGTCATTTTACTCTTTCCGTGAAAATATGGTCACTGTATAAACGTTACACCCCACAAGAATTAATTTTATAATGTGATTTTATAGCAGTACTTCTTAATCGTGGCAATTTGAAGATAGGCAGCCTTCAACTCCCAGAATTCCTAGGCTTCAAGGCTGGCTGGGAATTGGTCCACCTGTTTTCAAGTTGCCAAGTTTGAGAAACATTGCAATATAATAATCAGTGCTGTATAGCATATCTCCCAAGTTATTAAATACAAAATAAACACTATTTTTTAGGTTTCTTAAATTCAAACAGATGAGGTCTGAATTTGTTAGACTAATCATGGTGCTGTATTGGGAAAGAGCTGTAATGGAATTAGCCTTTTTATTTTTTTAAAAAGATTCCCATTGTATATTAAATGATCAAATTAGGAATGGGAGAATATGCCATATGAAGAAACTCAGATGCTATATCTCAAGAATAACATGGTCTTCACCAAAGACCCAAATTACAATAGTTTAGAAATAACTGCTAAGTTCACAAGTAATACTCAGCCACGAGTTTGGGTTGTTTTCTATTCATGACATATGAATAATGCCATAGCATTAGTCATGAATCAACCCAGACAATGGAAAAATATGAGATAAATTCAACGAGTAAAAGCATTTTAGAAGAATATGAAGTAAAACTGATTTACGACTGTCCATGCAACCTTAATATGATAGCATTTATTGCTTGTATACCACAATCCTTTCTAGGATTTCTAGATGGTTTTATTCAGAGAAACAGAAAAGAAACACAGTTTGCAATTTATATTTGAGAGGGACTCTTTATTGCAAGCAGTGTATTTTATTTTGTAAAAAAAAACCTTGGCTGTTCTACTGCTCTGCTCAAACAAACTGAAGCTAAACTGACTCTAGGCTGCAATTCCAATAATATATATATATATATATATACGTGTGTGTGTATGTGTGCATATAAAAGAATTACTTAGGCTGCAAAGTGTCAACATTTTTTAAAAAAAGTAAGAAAAACAAACATTGCCCCAAAATAATCATATAAAAAAGCGGCATTAGATAATCAGGAAAGCTACTGAAAGTCTCCTTCATATGCCAGGCACTTAAGTGTTTGTTGCTTTTTTCTGGGCATGTAGAGACAGCAGAAGGCCTAGCAGACTTGACAGTAACCAGGAGGAGAAATAAAGCATTGTTCAATAAATATGCAGCTTCCTCCTTGTCTTAAGAAAGATCCTCCTTATCTCCTTTGCAGAGATATGATCAAGGAAAAAAAAAAGTCACTGGCTCTCTTCAGGATGAAAATAATTGCAGTCCGAAGTTTTCTGATTCCAGTCAAGTGAGAAATGATTGCAGGATCAAAAAAAAAAAAGAAAAGATGAGCTTGGAATGGGGCTGCTATTGTGCACAGCACTACTTTTGGTTGCTTCACAAGATACATCCAGTTACTGCAAAAATTATAAAAGCAACAACAGGCGTTGTCAAGTTTAGTTTCCCTGCTGCTGTCTTAATGCCTCCTGCCAAAAAATATTAATGACTGAGCAGCATGATTCTTTGCATGTGCCCTTCCCCACCCCCACCCCCACCCCCAAACCAAAACCCTTTCCCAGAAGGAACCTGTTTGTGCTTTTCCATGAAAGGATTTGAAAAGTAAAGAAAAGGTTAAATGTGCCAAGACAGAGAAGTCCCAAAAACTTGTTACAGGCTTTCCTTGTGAAATTATCCTAAGATGGTCGTTCCCAGCATTCCCTTCGTTTCTAAGATATTTTTATCTAATCCTGTGGAAGCCAGAGGTAGACCCTGGAGGAATGCAGCCTTGGTCAGGCACAGAGAACACAGCCTGGTGAAGACATCTCAGATCAAGAAAACCTCCACAGCCTTCATCCACCAGTGTAAAAGTTCTTGGTCCCTTTTGGTTCTGTTAGGTCCCATTGAAAATCGGTAACAGTCAAAAAACACCAAAATGAGATTTCATCCCAATCCAACCTCTGAATAGGGTGGGCGTTTCCTACTCAGGCCTTGCTTTCTGATGGGCTTTCTCCAAGCATGTTAGCAATTTCGCTGAAAGATGGGCGGTCCTTTGGGCTTTGGGCCCAGCAGCGCTGCATCAACTTGTAACATTTGGAGGGACAACCCTCTGGATGGGGAAGCTTCATTTTCCCAGACTGTAAACCTAAACAGAGAAAAAGAAAGCACAGGTTAAGAACTGCTTTCCCGCCCCTTTTTTTTTCTAGTACAATGAACCTTTCAGGAACAGTACAGCTCCTTAATTATTTGCCTTCAAGTAGCAGCTTAGATAATCTAATAATTTTGTGACAATTTTTATTTTTAAAATCTCATAGAATAGATCTGTGTTTTAGAAGATTTATTAAATCAAAATGCTAAGAGGAACAATGCTATCTTTTCGTCAATTATCTCTTCCAATTCCATCCCATTCACCTTTCCTCTTTTTCCATCCTGTCTGAAATTGTATTGAAGAGATTGTAATAAAATCTCTTTATTAAATAAAGTACAACAGTAGCACAATTGTCTAGTAAAGTTTTGTAAGCTAAACATGTTTCCTTTACCAGTAGCTGCACATCAATCTTTTTCCAAGCTGAGTCTGATTTCAGTTCTTCCAATGGTAGGAAAAATCCCTACTCTTCCAAAAGGAGGTACTGTTATTCTTGTCTGGGAAATAGTTCCCACTGATAAATAGTTGTTTCATTTTATATTAGTTTTCAAGAATCATCCAACCTATAAATAGGTTGTATATGTTATAAAATACAAATAATTCAATATGGATGTTTTATTTGCTTGCTTTTGCAGCAATATAAAGCTTTCACAGATTTGTTTGTTAATCAGCTGTAGTTGTGTGACAAAATTCAAGAAGTCAGAGGCTTAGAACAGTTCAAATTTTTTCTTCTGGCTGCCTTGTTTTTTCTAACCCCCCAAAAATGTATCATGTGATATAGGCAACAACACTTATCATCAAGTTCCTATTTTACATAAAAAATAAGATTATTACTTTATTTACTTTATAAAAACAACTAGTAAAAATAAAGTTTGGACTTAGAAGTATGCTAATAATTCCTAATTAGAACCACAGGTTATAAGCATAATTATGAGCACTATCACCCTGATTAAATGTGTACGTGAGAAAAGAAATAAGCACTCTTTTTAATATAAGATGAAAGCAAATGTTGAAATAGACATCATTTAAGAGAAGGCTTGGTTCTTTTCCCACATTCAGCAAGAAATTCCGCTTCAGTCCAGGCCTCCACCTTACAAGATCTTTATTCTTTTCTTATTTGCAGTTTTTGATAAACACTATACAACCTATGATCCAGTGGGTCATTATTTTAGAGATATTTCCTTGCCAGATTCCTTAAGGCCTTCAACAATGATCAGAACTTCTAATATACTGCCTTCACTAGAAAAAGTTATTAAAATTCAGGAAGATATTCAGAGATGTATTTGCTTTGAAGATAGCCCCCTGTTGAACTATATAGCAGTCAAACATCAGAAATTTACCACATGAAATGCTTTGTGACATTTTGTATAAAGTCATACAATGTTTTATTATGATTTTTACATCATAAAAAAATTATAAAATTTGCTAAATTTCAATTCTACAGGAGTCATGAGTTTCAGATTTGGGGCGCATTCTGCAAGTTAGCTCATTTGATTCAATTAATCAAATGCATCTGATTGATTTCAAGCATTATTACAGTAATAATTAATTGAGTTATTAATACTCAACAGTAGGGGACTAGAAGACTTCCAAGGTCCCCTCCAACTCTATTATTCTATGTTCTAACTTAATGGTGCAGCTTCAATCATAATCTGAAACCAAGTGGAACACCAGACTGAGCAGCTCCTTCCAGCCTTCCTTTACTTCTTTTATAGTAAGCTAGCCACTTAATAAAGAAGCTGTTTTACAATAGCCCAGGATTGCTCCAGTCTCTCTCTCTATATATTTCACTAGATAAGGAAAAACTTGGTAAGGGTTCATATACCTGCTAACACCTCTTCATTCACCAGTGATGAATGTGGCAATTCCCCCAATGTAAATATTTCCCACATGACGACCCCAAAGGACCACACATCCGATTTTGTGGAGAATTCATCCTCCAAGACAGCTTCAGGGGTCATCCAACGAAGTGGAATCCAGGCTTGGTGGTAGTGATAGTATTCGCTGAACATGGAGAAGGCAAAAGATAAATCAGCTCTGTCCAAATCTTCTAAACATGGCCTTTGGAGCATCCTCTAAGAGAGATCTAAGCAATCTTACCTGTTGTAAACATCCTTGCTGAGACTTAGTTTTGCCACCTTCACCTGCCTTTGCGCACTGACCAGGCAGTTCCGAGCCGCCAAGTCTTTGTGAACAAACCTGCTATTGGAGAGATGTTCCATCCCCAGTGCCACTTGGTAGCAGAAAGATAACTGAAAAATACCAGATGCATAAAAGCTTAGGAAGCATTCTATGTGAAGCTAAGTATTCTCTGAACTGGCCTGGAGTGGGGAGTATAAAGGACAGGCATTTTCTATTTTGCAAAATTTCTTAGAACAGGAATGAGTTCCCTATTGCCACAAGGATCCCCTAAGTCCCTTCTTTGCAGTCCCTGGAGCCCCCTCTGACCAGCATCACTGGTGGTATAATTTTTTACCACTGAGTCAGGAAACAAAATTGTAATACCTGAGGTTCAACAAAGTTTTAAAAACAGGAAGGTTATCTCCAAATCAAGAACAGACTAGTTTTATTTGTGCAGCTAACATTCTCCCAAATATTAAATGTTGCTTCAGGCCACATATATGTTGCCTCTCCAAACTCTGGGCCAATTTGGAAAGGACACACATCAATGAAATAATAACTGCAGATTCTTATTTCTTTTAATATCCTTTATTTCTGCAGACTGGTATTTTAAACCTAAAGCAAATCTATTCAGGTGAATACTCCAAATCATAGATATACATGTAAGATTTTTAATTTTTTATTTTAAATGCATTTTCCTTCAAATGAAAGTTAGGAAAAAGAACTGTAATTTTAACTGCATTGCAATTAGAAGATTAAATTACAAGTACAATTAATTAAAGTATAACTAAATGTGCAATCTGGGTGTCCTCTTGGACTCATCTCCAGGTAGTAGCCATGGCCAGGAGATTTTTCAAATTTCTGTTGTACACCAGTTGTGCCCATTCCTGAACTGGGAGGCTGTACTCCTGACCATTCATATTCTAGTCATCTGCCAAATGGATTTCTGTAACATGCTCTACATAGAGCTGCTCTGAAAAGTATCCAGAAGCTATAACTGGTGCTAAATGCATGCTCTTTGATCAGCATACATTACACTTCTAGCCTCCAGGTTGCACTGGTTATCAGTGTGTTTCCAGGCTCAATTCAAGAATACTGGTAAATCTATATAGTACTAAAAGCTTCCTGGGCATCACAGAGCAACACTTTTGAGTCAATGTACCTCAAATGGCTAACTTAAAGAATGTGTTCAAAATCTAGGATTCATTACTCCAGAGCAGGGGTATCAAACTGGTGGCTCATGGGCTAGATGCATCACATGGAGGCCACGCCCATCCCAGCACCTCAAAGGGGAAAAACATGGCAAAATGTCACGTGACAGTAACGTGATGCGGTGAGTTTGACACCTGGGCTTCAGTGGAACTAAACATTTCAAGGATTTTCAAAGCAGTTATATTGGCAATGTTGTGGCCCCTGCAACACTACTGAGCAACCATCAGCTATAATCTCATGACTGGGATTTCTGATGCTCCTTGCCAATTCTCACAAGGAAAGTCAAGGGGGAAACTCGTTAGTAATTTCTACTCCTACTGCTTTTTGCCCACCTGTTTTCAGATACAAACAACCAGACCCACACTTTTAAGAGTCAATTAGCTGCTTTATTGCTCAAGCCTATACAGAAGAATCTATTCAGACTAACAATTTGCACCTGAGACTAGATACTACTCAATGGCATTTAAGGGAGGGGGTTGGACTTTGCCTCCTTGAACGTGTGTAGGAATTCTAGACAAAATCCCCACTTGACTCCTCCCCTGATTTGGCCAATTTCTCTCCTACACGTGTGGTCATTCTGTTTATCTGTTAGATAAGTAAATATCTCTGTAATGGATTGCCTAGTGACCTATAAAGTTCTACCCTTTTCTGGACCGGGAGGCCTTGCTGATGGTCACTCGTGCCATAATCACTTCCTGTTTAGATTTCTGCCATGTGCTGAACCATGAGGCTGCCATGAGGCTTCCCTTGAAGAGCTACAACTGATCTAGAATGCAATAGCATGCAGAGTGTTGAGCACCTCTAGGTTTGCTCACATTACATCACTTTAGGTACAGTCCAGGTTCCTCCCCTGAAATATTACCATGTAGAGGGGCTTAAAAAGCATGTCTTTTTCCATAGCTGTCTTAGTCTTGTGGAACATCCTTTTTCAGCAGACTCCATCCTTCTAGACATCTAGAAGGCCATCAAACTTGGCTCTTCCCCCAGGCAGTGAGCTAGAGTGACTGGAGCCTACAGATAGTTGCTGCAACATCCTAGGAGATGATTGTGGCACTGGTATTTTTTTTTTTGTTTTTTTTTTATGTTTATGGTTTGTAGTTTCATTATTGTGAACTTTCCAGAGTTGTGCTCCCAGGTGGAAGGCCATATGCTTTATTTTTTAAATAAAGAAACAAATGAATATATCGTAGGTCACTAATAGATGGTTGTAGAACAGAACTTCAAGACCTAAAATGGCTTGCAAATTGTCCATTTGGGATCTACAATTAGCCAGATTCTACCTGTAAACAACTTTCTATATAAAAAAATCAACATACAGGCTTGTTTTTAAATAACCCTAGCAACAACACTGGAAGATAAGGCATCTTCACAGCAGCCTAAATGCCACACCAAATTGGATGATATAATTATTGACTCTTTCAAATTAACTCACTCCTTTCTCTACAATTACAGCCTTCTTTAGATTCAGATACTACTAACTCTCCAATTGTACCATTTTACCTTCTGTTTCGTGCTAATGGGCTGGGGTTTGAGGTTCTCATCTTTAGTTCTGGAAATCCTCAGGAACTGCTTCAGATCTCCCTAGCAGAAAGGAAATAAAGCTCTTCAGAACTATTTAGAAGTATAATAAGACAAAAAGAAGCCAGACCAATTCATCTTATCTCTTATTCTCTTTTGATCACATAAAATAATTTTAAGATGCTAATAATAAATACCAGGATTGTCTGCAATAACACCACGTTCATACAGTATTCAGTAGTGGATCGGCAGGCAGAGTTAGCCTTCATTCTCAAGAGCTAGTTGGGTGAAGACAACGTTGCCTTATTCAAGATCTGCTTCTCCCAGCTTTTGGGTTGAAGCCAGGACTGAGGATGGGGGAATAGGTCAGCATTCACCATTGAAAACTCTGTATTTGTTACCAAGGACAATGATTTTAAGACTTCTGGGCATAAATGTCTTTCTGAAACAGGGCCATAGAAATATTCAGTTTTCCCTACTCAACCATCCTAGCCCAGCCAAGATTCGGGAATCAATAAGATATGGAGCTATTCCATAGAGTTTTTTCCCTATAGAATGGATACCATCATGCTTTTTGGTAATGGTTCATGTCTTAAATTTTAAAATATTGTGTTTTTAAGCCCACCAGGGATGTTTGAATGTTGTCTATGCTGACTCTGTAAACTTGCTTAGAGAGGGCTGTAAAACACTGTAACACCATATATAAGTTAAGTACTATTGCTACTGTTTGAGTTGTGTTACTATAGATGTTTTATTGTTCCTTATCATGAATATTTGTATGTTTTTGCTGTAAATTGCCTGAGTGAATTAATTGAAATTGAGAAATAAATAAATATTCAATATAGGTCCCTTCCAATGATCAGCTTCTTCAGCCTCCAATCTAAAGGGGTGGAATTTCCATATAAACCCATTGGCTTTTGTCTCCAAAGTAAAGAGTAAGAAGCATAATCAGTTCATTAACCACAGCAAAACTGACACAGGTTTACTCACAAGCTCTGCATCCATTATTGTACTTATTTCAATCAACAGGTCTTCTCTTAACAGTAAATAAAGTGTATACAGCTTCAGCCTTGTATACGTGTTAAAAAAGAAACAGACAAAAAAACCCACGGCTACAGCAATTGAATATTTGATTAGATTTCTTACCAAATCCACATATTCCAAGATCATATAGTGAGGCTCTGCTTCCCGGCATAAGCCAAGCAATCGCACCACGTTGCTGTGGTTCAGTTTGCCAAACATCTCAGATTCTTGCCTGAAGGCCAACTGCAGTTGTTCGTCCCTTGACTGAAGACTCTTGACTAAAACAAGCACTTCAGTGTCATTGTCCTCAATGCCTTTTGCCTTAGCCAGGAAAACATCTCCAAATTCACCTTTCCCTAAAAAAAAAAAAAAAATAGAGCAGCTTTGCTAACCATCTCTACAGTACATACAGAATACAGTACAATATAGATTTGGATATTGTTGAAAAATTTGAGGCCATGAGCTGCAAAGAAAATTTCAGAGTTGGCTGAGTATGATGCTGACACCTACTCCCCCCCTGCCCCCCACCCCATTTATCTATTGGGGAGTCATGGATAGTTTTGGATGACACAAATATATTTTGTGTTTGTAATGACAAAAATTGATCTAAGAGAACCCATTGGCTATACATTTGATGCTTTAGAAGTGTGGCCTCTTAAATTGTTTGTTTTGTTTCTGAAGTAATAGAATAGAAATGCTGGTCAATCAATAAGTCATCTGATTTCACTCATGGACCAGCAAAACAAAAGAAGTAACATTTAAGTTGCTGAACATCAATGCAGCTTATATAGCACAGAAACTGACTAGAATATAATGAGCTATAAAATCATATTGTTGAGGTAATTCCCCGTTACGAGAATGAGCACATACAGGGAGACGTATTTGAGAGTAGTGTTTGTATAATACACACACAGCGCACAGATACACTGTACAGTAAATGTAGGTTTTTTTACTTTCAATAAAGGTTTAAGCAAAGTTCAAAACACAGTCCAAAGTCATTCACAGGTAAGATCAGTCAGTTTTTAGTCCAGGGATAATCCAATAACAAAGTCCAGTGTCAAAAACAGCTCAGTATCAAACTTACATCAAATCCAGGAATATCAGTCAATTAGGAAAAATGGAGGAACAGCAATACTCTCCAACAGAAGGAAATAGAGACTCACTGAGACTTCTTCTGAGACTAAGACTGAACAAGCCAGGTTTCTGGCTCCATCTTATGGCCGTTTGAGAAACCACACCCAATTACACTTTTGCATTTTCTTAAAGACAGTTTTAAAATGTCTATCCTGGTTTATATATTTCCAACCCAAATAGCTGTTAGGTGACTTACATTCATAACATATATAACAATACTGGTAGTACTCAATTGCTTCCATAACTGTTCATAGTCAATGACAGCATTGAATGAATGGTGGCTACGACCAGTTCTCAGAGTTCTGGCCTATCATGCACAGCCTGACCCACACAGTGCCTCTCCTGCACACTCCCCAATTTACCCAACACCTCTTCTGATTCTGCACACACCTCCAGCTATCTCCTTGCTCCTGGAATTTACAACTTCCTCAGCTTCGTTAGTGACTCATTGTTTTGGCATTTATGACTGTGGCATTTAAGCAATGCAATTTTGCTTTATGGCCGTACTGTTTAGTCAGGGAAATGTAGTAAGTTGAGGAATATCACACAGATAAAATTTTAAGTTTAAGAATTTGGGGATAAAAATTAATAGCAATTTATATAAGGTACTTAAATGATTCTATAGAACAACAGAATAGCACAGACACTATAATATAAATTAATATATTTATTTAAAATGTAGCAATGTAATGTATACGGAAGAATACTATGCTTTCAAAAGTTAAAGTTTGAGTCCAATTATAATAACTATCTATATTGTTAAAATGACTCTGCCATCTAATAATGAATAAAAGGCAGAAATAAGAATCAATTGACAGTGAGGATATAATACATTGCTATAAAATAGTGACTAAATGGACAGCTGTATTTGAAATGTTTCCAAATGGAAAATATATAGATGTTTGAAGAAAAAATATGGCAAAGTATAAAACAGCATTTGGCTGCAATTACTGAAGTAGAACAAGACTGATTTGAATTTGAAGGAATCAATACTACCCACAGTGCTTGGAAATGAGTGGGAATACTAAGTGCTGGGAATTTGCGAGTGAGGGGTGGAAAGGTTTTTAAAGATCAACATTTATATATTAAGCCTTATTTCAGCAAGAAATAAAACAAAGTGCTACAGAACTTGGTTGCCTTTTGTCTCTTCTCATTCAGCATCCTGAATATATGAAACAGCTTCTTCCAATATTTGAATGGTACCCCCCCCCATTATACATCTTTAATTTCCTTCTTAGATACTATCTCTTCCATGGTATATTTGACTTAACTGCCAGTTCTTATGCTTAATTATAAACCAGCATGTAACCAAACCTAAATATGTACAACTTAAATTACTACAGATCACTACTCCGTTTAGTATTTTTTGAGTGATCTCCTTAGACCCATAGAAATTTAGGGATTAAGCTCTGTTTAGATTAATCAGTCAATACCTAACTGCTTACAAGGCAAAGACACTTTCCAAAAGCTGCCTGAAGAATGCAAAATGAAAATGTGTGGTGTGGTATTAACTAATCAGTAAAACAACTCTGAACTAACTGGAGATTTTTAATATAATTTGAAACTCTTCCAACAATGAGCCCAACAGAAGGGATTTTCCCTTTTGTCCCATATAGGGAAAATGTCCCTTCCAAAATTATATCCATGATATATCTAGGCATAATTTAATAAAGCAAGGCCAGAACAATTTATTTCATTTGCATATACATTTAAATAATTCGATAAAAATATAGAACTGGGATAGACCCAAGAGTGTTAAACAACTGATGATGGAAAGAAAATTAGAGGTGTGACAGAAAAGCCATAGACATCCCACTTCAGATCACTGTACATTCTGGATTGCTGGGAACAAGAGAAGAGAGGTCAGAATGTGTACTGCAAGCAAATATGAAGTAGAATGACTGCTATACAGCATACCCAGAGGAGTGATTGTCTGCAGGCTAGACCGAAAGAAGTGCATTTTATCACTAGTACTGTGCCTCTTGTTGACTGCAGAACTGTTGCCAATATTTGTCAGAGCCACCTCTTCTTGAATCTCAGCAGTAGTCTGTCCATTTTGCAGCAAAGTGCCCCCTGAAAGAAAATGTTTTGTTTTTTTTAATTTTGCCAAAGTCTTCCCGGGATGTGTCATATGTTTGGAATTTAAAAGCTCCATGCTAATGATCCTCCTGAAACAAAGTATTGATTGTAAAATGTACAGCATTAAAAGCTAAGACAAATTTCAGAGAAACCTGATCTTTGTGGGTCCTAAAACATTCCTATAAATAATTATGCTAGAGGTTAGTGCTCTATTTTCCAGCATAGAAGCTTCCTTTTTATTTTTAATTTAACTTCAAGGTCAAATAAAACAGGAAATCTAGCAGGGCGCAAGAAATGTGCCTGGGAGTAAGTACATTGATACCTAGAGGTACCAGGTTACCTATCCCACTGCTTCATTCTCTAATCCACCTCAATGCCCAACTTGGATACCAACAGTGGACATAGCCATTACTTCTTCAGTTCATTTCAGTTCATGTCATCCAGAAAAGTTTATTTTGATATGTTGATATGTTTCTTAAATCTTTATAAATAGCACTTAGGTAGTCCTCAATGTATGACCACCTTGAGAACCAGAAAATTTAGTATTAATCAAGGCATTATGTGACTGCACCCAATTTTATATTTTTTTTTTCTGCAGTCCTTCACTGAATCAGTGCAGTTGTTAAGTCAGACATCTCATGATTGTGTTTTGACCTTCCCTGCTTGCTTCCCAGCATTAACTTTTCTTGTTGGAAGCTGGCTGGGAAGTACACAAATAGCAATAACATGACCCATAAATACCAGACATTTGCCAAGCTGGGATCATATTTAGGCACCTATGTGGATGGTGCAATGGCTGCAAGTAATGCTTTTCAGTGCTGTCCTAATTTCAAATGGTTGCTAAAAAAATGATTGCAAGTCAAGGATTATTTGTAAATCTGGTTTGGGTGATATAATTACTTTTCAGAATTTGGCTTAAAGTATAATAAAATAAATGAACTGCAACAAATATAGGAGAAAATTTATTGTTATATTAAAAATCCTTTAAATAATTTTAGAGCAAGTAGGTAAGAATGTATTTATTTGCAAAACTACCATTCTTAACATCAGTTAACTCTAGTCACTAGAGGGCCATCTAAACATATGATTTAGAATAGGGGTCTTCCAACCTTGGCAACTTGAAGACTTGTAGACTTCAACTCCCAGAATTCCTCAGTCAGCTTGGCTGACGAATTCTGGGAGTTGAAGTCTACAAGTCTTCAAGTTGCCAAGGTTGGAAAGCCCTGATTTAGAACACCCATTAAATGTGTGCTTGAACTCTGAATAGTCTCCAATGCTATTGTTTTACCACATGCGTAAAGCTGCTGGAGACCCCTTGTGGCTATTTCATGAATTTTCAGTAGTCAGGTCAGAATTTTGTCACAATTTCTAATAGCAGTAGGTAGTTACTGTGGTTACCAGTGATAAACTAATAGAATATTCTGGACAGCCCTTAGAATCTCAGAGGGCCAATTACTCAAATTAGCCCTTTACAAGAAAGACTGCAGGAACATCTAAAATATATGAAAGGCTGGTGCAGTAATTAAAAAAAATCCAGCTAATCTTCTATCCACATAGCAATATTACTTTATTTATCCTGCCTTTATTATTTTAATAAATAACTCAAAGTGGCAAACATAGCACTCCCCCCTTCTCCTATTTCCCACACAATACCCCTCCCCATGAGGGGGTGGAGAGATAGAATGACGAAGCCTCGGTGGCGCAGTGGTTAAGAGTGCAGTACTGTAGGCTACTGCTGACTGTCGGCTGCCTGAAATTTGGCAGTTCAAATCCCACCAGGCTCAAGGTTGACTCAGCCTTCCATCCTTCTGAGGTGGATAAAATGAGGGCTAAAACTGTTGGGGCCAATATGCTGACTCTGTAAACCACTTAAAGAGGGCTGTAAAGTACTATGAAGCAGTATATCAATCTAAGTGCTATTGCTATTGCCATGACTGGTTTAAGGTCACCCAGCTAGATTTCATGGCTGATGGGACTAGAACTCACATTCTCCTCTCTAGCCTGGTTCGTTAACCACTTTCCAAACTGAAGGATAATTTAAAGGGACACTCCCTCAATCAATATCATGTAGTTTAAATTATGGCCAGCCCTGCAAATAAAAGAATTTAAAGCTATTTTAAATTTATTTTGTGTTTCCAGAGAAGAACAATTTACAGTTTACTCTGGAAACCAGTTATTTTCAAAATCAAACATGGGAAAACTGTGGCTGATGCATCTACTACAAATTAGCAGGTCTATAAACTCCACCCAAACTCTTCATCTGAATATTAAACTGCCCTGAAAAATCATATAAAGTATTACTGGGATGAATCGACAATCACATGCATTTAGGATACTTCTTATCCTCTTTCATCAGTTTCCATTTAACTTCTGTTTTGGACCTCCAAGGTTCTTTTTAAAACCTCAAACATTTTCTCTGGCCATGCAATATGTTAGTTTAAACTACAGAATTGTATTACTTGATCTATTTGAATTCTTACCTTCATAATAATAATAAACAGCCATACCAAATAATTAATTCATCTTTTATCCCTGAAACCTAAGCTGAATGAAAAACCTCTACCATTCTATTCAAGGTATGAAAAAGATCCTGTAACTTACCATTCAGACATTCCATCTCTGGTTCTTCACTTTCTGGCTGCTTCTTCAATCTCTTGGCTTTCCTCCTCTTCTTGCAGTAGAACATGAGGCCCAACACTATTATTATATATGCTACTGCAGCACCAACAGATAGTCCTATGGTCTGAATCATTTTATAGGGGGTATGGTTGTTGGGTACACCCCCTTGGTTGGTAAGTGGTAAATCTGGAAATAAGATGCCAACCTTACATGAGATGTGCCATCAAATTATTAAAATATACATGCTGACTAAGTACATACCACCACACAATTGGACATGTTTTTGTCTTACAATGCATAAAAATCACTTGGCAAATGTCTCTCCTTCAAATCTCTGAGGTACATATAAACACAGAATAAAATGTGGAAACTTCTTATTTTTAAATAATTAGGAAAAGTGTTAGGTGTAATTAAATTCCAGCTTGTCTAGTATAATATTCTGGCCTCATTCCACAATCGATAATAGTACTATGCTAAACCCACAATATGTAGGTACAGAAATTATGACTCCTTTCTAGAAGAGCTCAGAAACTTTACTTGGGAGATGCTGATTTTATGACAGAGGAATCACCTTCTTGCATTCTAAATGCTACAGCCCGATCACCATCAAACCTATAATCCTTACCAACAACATGGAGAAAGGCCTCATGGTGCTTTATGTTGCAACTGTTGCCAGCAATGCAGGTATATTTGCCAGAATCCGCAGTAGTGACATCATATATTATTAGAGAGCCATTGGTCATAATTTGGATCCTGCAAACAAAGTAAAAGCAAGCAAACAGTAGGGAAAGTTCATATAATAAAACTATAATCTTGCCTGCTAGTAACTTTAATTGACCTGTGCCAGGCAAACCCATCTTTTCCAAATATGCCACCCTGCCAGCAATCATTCGTTTGAAACCAAAATGCAGCAGCCAATTATATTTTTTGATAAATGACAATTCTTCCAAAAAAACAGACTTAAAAAGAAGAATGCAGTGCTAACCAATAGCGTATAGCTTCTTGTGTTTCAGAGTAAAAAGAAAAACAATCCAGTAAACCTTCTCGGCTTTTCCTATTAAGACTTCCAAAGGTTATGATCACTATACAACATTCACAGGATACAAGTAGTCCTCATCTTATAACAGTTCATTTAGTGATCATTCAAAGTTACAACAGTACTGAAAAAAGTGAAATGGCCATCGTTCACACTTATGGACATTGTAACATCTCCATGGTCCCATGATCAAAATTCAGATGCTTGGCAACCACCTCATATTTATGACAGTTGCAGCGTTTTGGGTCATGTTATCACCTCTTGTGATCTTTTGACAAGTAGTCAAGGGAAAAACCAGTTTCACGTAACAACCGTGTTACTAATTTAACAACTGTGGCAAAAAAGGTTGTAAAATGGGGCAAAACTGTCTCACTTAGCAACAGAAATTTTGGGCTCAGTATAGTCTTAAGTCAAGGACTACCTGCAGTGAAACTCTGAAGACTTTTTTTTTTTGAAAATTTTATTTGGGTTTTCACAAAAAACAAAATACAAATAAAACATCTCTTTTGAAAATAGCATGGTCCCAGGTTATCACTTCTTCATACAGACACAAAACTCAATTTCATGCTCATTTTTATATTCTATTCCATATCTTATTACCATTTTATATTTTTTACATAGCTTTTCCCCTCTTCTAATTTTCTCAACTTTATTTTAATTATCTCAGTTCAAATCATTATATTTATACTTTTGTCTGTCCTGTTACAATTTCACATTATCTTTTCTTATTAAGCAAATTTTTCCCTGTAGTTACCAATTAGAGTATGACACCTTTATATCCTTTAATTTTATCCATTCAAGCTCTTATTTAAGCTTCAATGTATATTTTAAGATTATAGCATTCAATATAATACATAACTTCCAATCGAATTCTGCTTGGTACATTCTTAAAATAGACACTATATTCTTAAAAAGAAAAAATTATATATATATATGTAAATAAAACACATTCCATTCCAATTCAATTCTATCATTAATATGCATTAAGATCTTAACATCTTTAACATTTCTTTTCAATTGAATATCGTACTTCCTTGGGGACACTTAAATTCTTTTTTTCCCCATATTTCTCACTTATATTTTTATAAATCATTACTAATAATTAAAAATGTTCCCTTTTAATTCTCTCAATCATTTTAATTCATTTATTTATTAACAAACATCCCACTGCATTACAATAAATATTTTATCCATCATCATATTTTCTAAAGTTATTTCTATTTGTAATATAACAAAGCTATCTTATGTACCTTTGCAGAATCCCTTTTACAATTAAATTTTCACCCATTATCTCTAAACAAACTTATGGTTACAATCCTTATATCTTTTCCCTGTTTCTCCATTTCTTGTTTCTGTCTTTTACAATTTCTTTTCCTTTCCTTCTTCCCCCTCTTCTTCTCCCTCCCCTTTTTACCCCCTCGTCTCTCTACTTCTAACTCTCTCATCTGTAATCCCCTCTTCTGTTGCTTTCTAATATTATACTTATCTTTCAAATTGTTCTTCTTTTGGTTGTTTTTTCTAATCTTAAACCTTTCACTCTCTTTCCCCCTTTTCTTTCCCCCCACTTAAAATTATTTGATCATTAAAGATGGCTTCTTCTTTGTCCCAATCTTCTTGTTTTGCAAGTGTTTCTTGTTGCTTCTCATAGTTCCAGATCTCCATTTCTAAGAATTGAAACACGAAGCCAAAAGAACTTCTCCCTTCTTGTGCATCTTCTTTCCATTTTTTAAAGTTCCGTTTTCAGTTCTTCTAAGAGTGATACCATTTTAAAAACTTTTAAACAACCACCCAGTTAATTTTAGTCATCTAGATGCAAAAACCAAAAATCACCAAGTAATCCAAATAATCCAAGGCTGTTTCTACTTGCTTCTTTTTTCCACTTTCTCTTCCTGGGGTTCTATTATTTTGTTACCAAGTTTCCATTAAAATGTATCTTTGAGGAATCTTGTTAAAATTTCACTGTAAGTTCCTTTTAATTATAGTTCCATTCCTTAATTCCAGGCAGTCTCCTCCATTTTTCCAGATCCTGCCCTTCTATTCCTTTTTTTTTCTCTTTTCCAGCTTTTAAAAACTTTTAAATGTCCAGAAATCTTTATTTATCCCTTTGACTTTTATTTTCAGCTTAGATGCCTATTAATGTCAAAGTGGATTTTTTTTCAGTTTCTTGCTTAAGTCTCCTAGCTGTCAGTATAAGGAAGGGCAGAAAAAAAAACTAATCCTTTCCCTTCTCTCTCTCCTTCGCAGCTTCAAAATCTTCTTTGGGAACAATGTTGTTAAGTTTAAATTCCAGGGTACCTTATTTGTTGCTTTTGCTGTTTGACCCGGTCAACCAAAACTTTCTCTTCTTATCTTCCTCCTGCACATTCTTTTCCGGTCGAGTTTTTCTTTGTGGTGGCCATTTTTGACCACCTTTGGGAAAGGGAGTAATGGCCAGCTGGGGAGGAGAGATGTGGCTCTCCTCAACCCTGCAGGCAGTCCCCCCTCTCTTCACCACCTCTACGGGGTGGCTTAGCCCCGAAACCAGCCAGCTCGGGGTGCTCCAGCGGCGAGCACGGATCGGAGCCTTGGAGAGACGACATTTCGGTCTGTCACTGAAGAAGCTCAAACTGGAAATCCGAAACTCTGAAGACTTTTTAAAAGAAGCCTCATCGGCTTGAAAATGAAATTATTTCTACATTTCTTTTTGGGGAGGTGGTCATTATATTTATTTAGGTGGGAGAATAGCAAGACCAGGAGGAGATGCTGAAGGATGCAGGGGATGTTCCCAGCTACAGATGCAAGACGGCACTCTTGCAGCCTGTGGTTTTAACACACAAAGCACCTCAAGGACACAGGTGGCCTCAGCAGAGGAACACGGCAAGCTTACACATACACTACACACACACACAAATAGGGAACAAGGTCTCCTTTGCCACACCCCTTTCTACATTTCTAATTCTTCTCTCTCTTCATGTAGCTTAAAATCTTGAGTTCCAGCTCTGTGTCCAAACAATGGATCTAATCTATTCTATAAATTCCAATCTCCAAACTTTCCCACAAATGTGATTTATTTTGCACAATGATTACCATTTCAATGTTCTATGCTCTCCAAAGTTTTAAGTACAAAACTTCAAGCATCACAATTTTGGGGGGAGCAACAGAGGTTGAAAAGCATATGACATGTGAGGCACATGTTATTTTTTTTTTCTGTGCCAACATATCCATGATGCAGCACTTTGAGGCATTTTCAAGAAGCACCTGCCTAATGTTTGATCAACTGTAAATACTAGTTATGGCTTCATACAGGAGACAGTAATGAAAAAGCAATGAGACAGAGCAATTAATTGTTCATCTATTGTGTGAGATTCTGGGAAGAGTTGTGCCGGAAGCTAGAGAGAGAACTTCTTTTCACAAAACATGAGGTGGAGAAGGAACTGCAAACAGGGGATGTAAAAGGCTTAATAGCAGTAACTGTGAGATGGATCTTGGAGTCTTAGTGGACAACCAGTTAAATATGAGCCAGCAGTGTGCAGCAGCAGTCAAAAAAGCTGATGCAACCCAAAGTTGCATTAACAGAAGGATACTATCAAGATCAAGTGAGGTACTGATCGGAGGTGGTATTCAGCAAGTTCCGACCAGTTCTGGAGAACCAGTAGCGGAAATTTTGAATGGTTCGGAGAACCGGCAAATACCACCTCTGACTGGAGATTTTACAGTATCCTTCCCCTGCCACACCCACCAAGCCACGCCCATAGAATCGGTAGTAAAAAAAATTGAATCCCACCACTGGTATTGATACCACTCTATAAAGCCTTAGTAAGACCACACCTAGAGTACTACATCCAGTTTTGGTCACCACATTATAAAAAAGATGTTGAGACTCTAGAAAAAGTACAGAGAAGAGCAACCAGGATGATTCGGGGACTGGAGACTAAATCATAAAGAACGGTTACAGGAACTGGGCTTGGCTAGTCTAGTGAAGAGGACATGGGGAGACATGATAGAGGTCTTCCAATATTTGAGGGGCTGCCACAGAGAGGAAGGGATCAATCAATTTTCTAAAGCACCTGTAGGCAGACAAGGAATAATGGATGCAAACTGAACAAGCAGAGATTTCACATGGAAATAAGGAGAAACTTTTTGACAGTGAGAACAATCAAGCAATGGAACACCTTGCCCTTGGAAGTTGTGGGACTTTCAAGAGATTGGATTGCTATTTGTCAGAAATGGTATAGGATCTCCTGCTTGGGCAGGGGGTTGGACTAGATGACCTATAAGGTCCCTTCCAACTCTTGATTATCTGTTATCTGTAAGGCCTGAAGGTGATTAAAACAGAAGAAAGAGCTTCCTTTAAAGAACAGCAGTTCAAGAGCAAAATCTACACATTAAAGATAGGAAAAGGGGAAGAGAGAATGAATAGACAAAAATACTCTGGCAATGATGATGTGGTTTTCTAGGGTGCTCTTATGGTTGCTGCTTAACTTCTCTCCCTGAAATACATTCTCTTATGCTCTCTTTATGAGGTCTTATTTATAGAACTTGCATTTCATACTGGCTGCTGCAATTGCATGAATTTCAAGGATATTACAGGTTGCTATACAAATGTTTATGCATGTATTTCTGCCACTTGCATATATTCCATAAGTTCAATATACAGTATTTGTGTATCGTTTACATCATTCATTCTATTTTTCCACTGAACAACGTCACTGTCTACATTTTTTCAAGTAAAAATATCTAAAGAACAATGTAAAAGCTAGAAATTTTAAATGCTAAATTATGTATTATGGATTCAGGAAGTCCACAGGTTAAGGACCAGTCCGACTTAAGGAAAACCCTAGATACAAATGGGAAGCCTATTACCAAATATGATGGATGGAATTCTCCTTCCTCAAGCTGACAAAGTGCTAAAGCTGTGCACCGCTTTCAGGAACCGCTGAAAACCGATGAACATGAGCTACATATTAAAAATGTTTGGCTTCAGCAGTTCCTAAAAGCATTGGGCAGGTTTTAGGAACTCAGGGTACACACCACCTGCCATTTTTATTAACAGACATCGTGTTTGTAAGTACAAGTACCAATCCAACTACAAATTTGGGTTAAAGACAGAGTTAGAGAATGGAACTTGTGAAATGCTGTATCAACAGATACATACATACATAACATATAATGAATAACATACCGTATTTTTCGCACTATAAGACACACTTCCCCCAAAAAAAGTTGGTGGAAATGTCTGTGCATCTTATAGAACAAATGTTGCTGAAGCCCCACCTGCCAGCAGGCCCCCACCCTTTGGCCTCTGCCTCCCAGAAATTTGCCTCCTCGCAGCAAAGAGCAAACAGCCTGGTCAGCTTCAGCACAGATTTAGCATGAACAGCTGATTAGCAGTTGGATCAGCCTCCTTGAATACCACTGATCAGCTGTTCCAGGCTGTGGGGATCATTGCTGCCTCCACACACCTCTTTTTCAGCCACTGCACATCCCATTTTCGGTTTCCACACACCCATTTCCAGCCACTACACGTCCCATTTTCGGCCCGTTCCAGGTGGTGGGGATTGCCGCCACTTCCTCTCACCATCAAATGGCAGTGGCAGAGATCGGAGGCAATCCCTGCCGCCTGGAACGGGCCAAAAATGGGGCGTACAAAGGTGATAGGAGGCAATCTCTGCAGCCTGGAACAGCTGATTGGTGGTATTATGGGAGATCGATCCAACCGCCAATCAGCTGCTTGTGCTAAATCAGGTAGTGCTGAAGGTGACCAGGCTGTTTGCTGCAAGGAGGCAAATTGCTGGGAGGCAGAGGCAGATTTTTTTTCTTGTTTTCCTTCCCAAAAGCTAGGTGCGTCGTATGGTCTCGAGTGTCTTACGGTACAAAAAAATACGGTATATACCTATACAACACTGTAATCTTATTTTTCAAAACTTTACAATAACCCCCATATAAAATTCAGATATTCCAAGCCACCTCTCCCATTTTTCCTAAAAGTATGGCTTTTCTAATCCTAATGGCTGACAATGGTCATTCTCGGATGGTTATCCACGATACTGACTGAGATGCTGTAAGATTCTAATAATAGGAATCCTTCCTTTCCTCATATATTCTACTCTGCAGTCTATACACATATTTGCTCCATATTTCCATATATTTTCTGACAGAAATAATATACAAAGGAAATCAGAAAAAAAGTGCTACAGATCTAAGTTTGAAAACAACTTTGTATTTGAAGCTGTTTAAATTGCAGCCTATGCTTGTTGTAGGCCTCTCCAACTATTTGCAAGTATATTCTGAAAACATGTGTTTGAAATAAAAGTATGAAGCTTCTTCTGAGCAAAGGCAAATGCTGTAACCTTCAGAACATTGAAAATTGAGCCAGGCTCCAAAATAACTTTAAACTCTTTATAGTTTCCTGAATTAATGCATGTGTGTATAGATACACACTCGTTTTTTCAGACATTTATTTATTCATTTAACATTTTAAGTAAGCTAATCAGCCAAAGGGGGCGGGGGGCTGGAGAAGAGCCATACCTGGGTGAAAATTCATCATGATCCAGAATCTTATCCTTTCCTTTCCACTGGATTTGTGGCAATGGGTCACCCACAGCTTGACACTGAAACATGGCTGTGTGTCCTGGATATACAGTTGTGTCATCTGGCCTCAGTTTAAAGCTTATAAACACTAAAAGGAGAAAATGAAATTATTTACACACCACTAGACTCTGGTGTTTCTTGGTACCGTTGAGGAGAGACCAGCTGTCTTTGAAGAACACCTTGCCCAAACATCAAGCTAGCAGAGACTGTTACACTCACCATATTATCAGATAGTGGTAGTTATGATGAGCAGGAGAGAAAACCATTTTCCCACATTTTATCATCAAGGCTCACAAAGATGCTCTTCATCCCAAACATTCCCCATGTATTTTATTACCTGAGATATCTTAACAGTAATTTAAGCCTCTTCTCTTCACATTTAGAGAAAGGAACATTTCATTTACAGATTGAGCATATACCACACATATACATTATGGTGCAGGTAGTCCTCAACTTACGATCACAGTTGAGCCCAAAATTTATGTTACTGAGCGAGACAGTTAAGTTATTTTTGCCTCATTTTTATGACCTTTCTTGTCACAGTTGTTAAGTGAATCACTGCAGTTGTTAAGTTAGTAACATGGTTGTTAAGTGAATCTGGCTTCCCCATCGACTTTGCTCATCAGAAGGTCACAAAAGGTGATTACATGACTCCTGGACACTGCAGCTATCATATATATATGAACCAGTTTGCCAAGCATCCGAATTTTGATTATGTGATCATGAGGATGCTGCAACTGTCGTAAGTGTGAAAAACGTCATAAGTCACTTTTTTCAGTGCCATTATAACTTTGAATGGTCACTAAACAAATGGTTGTAAGTCAAGGACTACCTGTAATATGAAAAGAAATAAATGGACTGAAGACCGTTGTAGAGAATTAAACAGGTCACTCATATTGCTAATCATGTTAGTGATACATGGAGTTCTATCACCCAAAGTTTACCTGCCACTGTCAGTTGAATTGTTGCTCTGATCTCTCCTTGTGGACCATTGGAAGCAATACATGTATAGTTTCCAGCATCACTTCGTGTCACTTTATGAAAGTGCAGGTTTCCAGAATTGTTACTGACCCAGGCTGGCAAATTTCCCCCATCTGGCCAGGAGCAAAACAATAAATAAATAAATTCAAAATGGGATCATAAGAAGCAGAGTGCACTAAATAGAAAGCAATGACTTGAACAGATTCATTATGCTTAATCCAGTGTCAGTCACCCAGTTTAGATTACAACTTCCCCAATTCCCAGACAGTGGAATGCCAGGTTGCAGAAAGCTATTTAGTTTATAGAATAGATGTAGGAAAGTATTTTATTTCAAAACTACATTAATAAAAGATAAAAAGCAAATCTAAAAGGACTTCCGGTTTGAAGGACTTCGGCGACAGACAGAAATCAGCGATCGTGCGCAGTTTCTGTCTGGGCTCGCCGCTGGAATGCCCCGAGCCGGCTGGTTTCGGGGCTAAGCCACCCCATAGAGGTGGTGAAGAGTGGGGAGATTGCCAGCAGGGTTGAGGAGAGCCGCATCTCTCCTCATCAGCTGGCCATTACTCCCTTTCCCAAAGGCGGTTGTAGTGGTGGCCAGCAATGGCCACCACAAAAGAGAACTCGACTGGAAAAGAACGTGCAGGAGGAAGATAAGAAGTGAAAGTTTTGGCTGACCGGGTTAAATTTTAAAAGCAACAACTAAGGTACCCTGGAATTTAAACTTACAAAAAATAACATCGCTCCCAAAGAAGAGTCAGAAGCAACGAAGGAAGGTGAAAAGGGAAAGGTTTGGCTTTTTTCTTCTTCTCTCTCCTTCCCTATACTGACAACTAAGAGACTTAAATAAGAAATCGGAAAAATCCACTTTGACATCAATAGGCAATTAAGTTGAAAATAAAACAAAATGCCAAAAGGATAATAAAGATTTCTGGATATTAAAAATTTTCTTTTTCATAAGCAGGAAGGGAGAGAAAAAGAATAAGGGCAGGATCTGGAAGGGGGAGGAGTCTGCCTGGAATTAAAAAGAATCTACAGTAAAACTTCAACAAGACTTCTAAAAGATACATTTTAACTGAAACTTTGCAACTAAATAGTAACCCCAGGAAGAGAAAGTGAAAAAAAAGAGCAAAAAAGAAACAGCTTGTGTGTATTTGGATTATTTGGTGATCTTTGGATTCTTGGTTATTATATTTGAATGACTAAAATCAATCAGGTGGTTGTTTAAAAATTTATACAATGGCACCACTTCTGGATGAATTGAAAATGGAACTTAAAAAGTACAAAGAAGATGCACAAGAAGGGGAGGGGTTTTTTGGCTTCGTTTTTCAATTCTTAGAAATGGAGATTTGGAACTATGAGAAACAACAAGAAAAGACTGCAAAACAAGAAGACTGGGACAAAGAAGAAGCCATCTTTAATGAACAAGCAATTCTATGTGGGGAAGAAAAAGGAAAGGGGGGAAAGAGAATGGAGAATTTAAGACTTAAAAAAACAACTAAAGAAAAGAAAAATAATTCAAAAAATAAGTATAATACTGGAAAGCAACAGAAAAGGGGAATACAGAAGAGAGAAATAGAGGTAGAAAGACAAGGGGGTAAAAAGGGGAGAGAGAAGAAGAGAGGGAAGAAGGAAAAGAAAAGAAGTTACAAAGGACCGGAGCAAGATATAGAAAAACAGGACCTATTTAGAGATGGGTGAAAATCTAACTGAAAAAGGGATTCTGTAAAGGTACATAAGATTGTATTGTTATATTAGTAATAGAAATAATTTTAGAAAATTGGAAACAGCGTATGATTAAAATGAGGGATAAAATAGTTAGTGTAATTTAATGAAATGTTTGTGAATAAAATAAGTGAAATAAAATAAATGAGAAAATTGAATTAGGAAGGAACGGGAACATTTTAATTAGTTAATGTTTTATAAAATATAAGTGAGGGGGGGAATTAACTATGGAAAGCTTATAATTGTTCCCATAGAAGTATGATATTTAATTGAAAACTAATGTTAAAGATGTTAAGACTTTAATGAATATTAATATTAATTATAGAATTGAATTGGAATGGAATGTTGTTTTAATTATATACATTTATAATTTTTTCTTTTTTTAAGAATACAGTGTGTATTTTAAGAATGTACCAAGCAGAATCCGAATGGAAGTTATGTATTATACTGAATGTTACAACTTTAGGGAAAAGATATAAAGGCGTCATACTCCAATCAGTAACTACAGGAGAAATTTTGTTTAATGAGAAAAGATAATAGATAATTGAAACAGGACAGACAAAAAATATAAATACAATGATTTGAATTGAGATGAGATAATTAAAATAAAATTGATAAAATTAAAAGAGGGGAGAAGCTATGCAGAAAATGTAAAATAGTAATAAGATATGGCATAGAATATAAAAATGAGCATGAACCTGAATTTGTGTCTGTATGAAGAAATGTAACCCGGGATTACGCTACTTTCAAAAAAGATGTTTTATTTGTATTTGTTTTTCTCTTTGTGAAAACTCAAATAAAATTTACATTAAAAAAAAGCAAATCTAAAAGGCAATTCAATTGGATTTCTTTCCAAAGCAGAAGTTAAAGGTGCCTCTTGTTATTAAATCTATTGCAAAAAGCAAACATTGTGTAACATGGATCCCCACCCATAACTTTTAATGTTTAGATTGTACCGGTTTTAATCCAATGGATTGCAGGTTTTTCTCGCCCTGTAGCTGAGCAGGAAATAGTGACTTCTTTATCAAATTCAACACACTGCAGGGGTTGAGGAGGAGGAGTAAACTTCAGCTTTTCTGAAATGAAATTGCATTTGTCAGAGGCTTCAAGAGACAAGTAAAACATCTAAAGAATACATTCCTAAAAATTTTCTGCAAGGAAGTGTTCTTTCCATGGATTACAGAAATGTGAGTATGGCCAGGAGAAGTTTCAAAGTCTATAAAGACTCTCCGTTTCAAGGCAGCATTAGGAATATAAGAGCTAAACATAACAGCCAAGCTCCAGGTATCTTCTTTTAAATCTTGTCATCTTATTGGACTTTGGAAGTTTCCCTTTTCTGTGGTTGCCCTTGTACTCGGGAACGATCTCTTCCCTCCCCGAAATATATGACAGGCTCCAACACTTGATTGTCTTTAGGAAAGTTGTGAAGAGCTGGCTTTTCCCTCAACCACAAGGGGCCAGTTAAGGGGGGGTTCCCTTTTGGTTGCTTTGTTATGGTGCTTTGTTGTCTTTTTATATTTTGTATTTTATAGTTATATATTGCAAATGTTTCCATGTTATATGGTTTGGTGTTGAATTAACAAATACACATAGACATAACCTCAAATGCAATAAGCAAAGGCGTTATACTTAGCACATACCCAGAACATGTACACGGACTTGTTCTTCAATACTTCCTGCTGGAGTGCTGGTTACACACTTGAATATTGTTCCATCATACACTTCCACACTGTTAATACGTAGTGTCCCATTCTCAGCAATTTCAAAGCGGGAATCCTGCCCAGTGAAGACATAAAGCATGACTACTTTGAGCTTCTACATCAAGAACAACACAACTACAAAGTGCTTTTGGTACATGCTATATGCTCAAGTTGTTCCTAGTGGATAGGAGACTGTAGCTGTTGATTTAAAGCAGCTTTCACACATCTCACAATAGGGAATGCAAAATTTAAATAATTAAAAGAGTCTCAAATATCAAATCCTTATATTAGCACACAAAAAGTGAAACACAGAAAACTTGAAATTCTGCTTTATAGGCAGATTAGTATTAATCCAGTCTACAGCCTTTTGACCTGAAACAGAATGCTAAAAAGGGCCTTCATAAGTGTCTGGTTCCTACCCAGCACACTTTCCTCTCTGCAATTAGGTTCTAGTCAGTTCTTGTCTGCAAGAATAAGACTCCATTTTCAGATGTATCTCATACACAGAAAAAGAAGAGAATTAAAATGGAGACTTGCAATGATTGCTTTTTAAGCACTGTGTCAGATGCTTAAATTCATCTCCCTTTTGTTATAGTTTTATGAAAGGGTTTTAATTGCATAATGGGATTAAGCCAGTGGAATCTGATCTATAAAACCACAGGACATATTCCACTATTAACTGCAGGACCACACACTTGTTTAAATGAATATGCATGTATGTGAGAGAGAATAGAAACTGAATGGGGCAACATCACTAGTGTCTTTTTTTCACTTGGTAACAACGAAATGTGTGTGTGAACTAGCTTTCTTGTGGGTACACATTTACCCCATCCCAAACAACAACATAATTGATACACATGAATGTACCTTAAGCTAAATACAGTCCTAGATATATCCACACATGTGCTGATAGGTTTCGTGTCTATCAATTGTTTTTTCCCAGAATTCTCTATTGCTTTTATCCGAAAACAGAAGAGAAAATCAGGTGCAACTCTCATCATTTATTCTCCATCAACTCCAGTAACAGAAGAACTTTCTGTCTTGGAAAAGCACCAGCCAACCAGAAGAACAGACTCTTTGGATTGGAACATGCTCCAAGGAACAGCTACAGCTAGACAGACATATTCAGAGAAGCCCTGTCTACTATTATAACTCTTTTTCAAAAACATTCCTTGAAGCAAAGCTCAGCCTACACATCTTCCCTGGGCATTTTGAGAAAACTACAATTGAGAAAGATCAGGAGGAGGCACATTCACATGGGTCCATGTGAAAATTAATAGAATGCTAGATTTAGCAATAGTGTTTAGACTTATATCTCGCCCCATTCATAGTGCTATATAACACTTTCTGGGCAGTTTACAATGTCAGCATATTGCCCCGCCCCCCCAAAAAAATCTGCCCCTCCATTTTACCAACATCAAAAGAATAAAAGGTTGAATCAACCTTGAACCCATCAGAATCGAACTCCAGGCTGTGGCAGTTTTAGCTTGCAATACTGCATTCTAACCACTGCATCACCAGGGTTCCTTATGATTTAGAGAAAGGCATAGCTCAATGCCAAATACAGAAACATGATGTTAAATCAAGAGAATTTAAAGTACAATATAGACAGAAAAGTCATACTCTCAATATAACAGAAGCTTCTATGAGAACTGTGTTAATAGGAGAGGAAACCTGAGGTGCCTTAAAAGTGTAACAAAAAGGAGTAAAGATTAAGCAGAAAAATAACTAGACAACTTGTTCAACCAGACAGTAAAAGATCTTCAATAATTTACCTCTGAAATAGGATTGCCGTTACGAAACCAGTTGACGGTGGGCTTGAGAGAAGCTTTACTGAGACAATGAAGGTATCCTGGTTTACTCTCCTCTAGCTGACTGTCCTTGGGCTTTTCCACCCATTCTGGCTTTGCTGGAAAGTGATAGCAGGAAAAGAAAGATTACTAATCAGAATTAAGACTCACTAGCAGAAGATTCTGGTATGCATCACATGCCATCTAATCTGGCCTGCTGAACAGATGCTTTCATTTGTTTCTTGAAAAAAAGTCCTAAGCCAAATTGACAGAATGATGAAGACCATAAATCCAAGTTGCAGCATCAGGTTCATTTAGCTTTGAGAACCATGTCCCTTCTGATTGCCAAGTTCTCTTCAAAGGTTTTAGAGTGGATTTTTCATTCTCTTTAACTACCCTCCCAACTCAAAGAATATTGAAAATTCACTGCACTTTCTGTTCTCTCGAACATATTCATAATGGAACCAAGCTTACTTGCTACTGTAATGGAAAGATTTTGTTTTTTTTCTCCAGCCTTGTTCACTGCATGGCAAGTATATATTCCAGTATCCTTTTCTACAATAGTGGTGAAGACAAGGTCCCCTGCTGCTTGGTGAACTCTCCCAGTAGTGGGGATACGAACATTGTTTCTCTCCCACCAGATATGGGGTTCAGGGATTCCACGAGGAGCCACACAGGTTACACGTTGTTCTTTATTGGCTATGACAATTTTGGGGTCAAGTACTTGAGAAAAATCTTCAATTTCTGGGGAAAAAACAGAATGTACGTTTTAGAATCCAGCAATGTTGATGGGTGATTTGGACAACAGGATAAGCCTTAATTACATATCTGAATATGACAATATCCAACAATTTATCATTTCTATGATACCCAAATTCCTTGGTAGCCAGCTCTTTCCATCCTGAAAATATGGTAAAACGAAGAACTTTCAGCCCCAAACTTACCAAACTCTACAACATCTCTCAGAGATACAAGCCCATACCTGCTAATTGTAGGGTTGCCTCCAGGATTACAGGTTTTCCTTTCTGTCCACGGCCAACACATTTATAGACTCCAACACTGCGTGGTTTCACCTGAGTTACTAGTAAAGAACCATTGGAAAATATGATGGTCCTTTGAAAGAAAAGGGAGAAAACATGAATTGAGCTGATACAATAAAAAGACTTAAAGCATTGACAGATGCCTCCATAAAGTAGCTCTATTCACTATTCTGACAACCTTCATCAAAGTATTTACTGATATAGATAACTTATTGGTGATAAAGTGATAAATAAGCAATGCTGAGTAATTTTTAAAAACTAGAAACCATTCTGGCCACCAGCAGATTCACCTTTCTGCCAAATATGTGATTGAAAGCACCACTCTTGAGCCAATCCTAAAAACCTTGCCCATAGTAACAAAAAAAGCATGAGAGATACCAAAAAATAATAGCAATTAATTTTTATTTCAAGAAAATATAGCTGCCGTGTTACCTTCTTTCCCCACAGTCTTCCATTTTTAAATGAGCTACTTACCTGCTCCGATTTTGAATTGGGGAGTCATCCTCAAATAGCCATTCTTGGGTGGGTGGTGGCACAGCCTGGAACTTGCAATGGAACATAGCCTCCTCATTTTTATTGACAATTTGGTTCTCAGGAACAATCACTGGGTGAGGGAAACTTTCATCTATGACAGGGAAAAGGAGTAGAATCAATCAATTCATCATCTGGCTTCTCTCTTTCAAATCAACATTTTTCTTCCAATGGAAAGAAAACCACATTTGCATGCCTGCTTTGCCATGTTCCCCTCCCACCTCAGAGCCAAGAAAAAACCAAGCCACTCTTAATCTCCCCACCCACCCCCAGTATGCCCTTACCATGCAACAAGAACAGATTTATGCTATGCCACTGTCCATACAGCTTTAATACACAATAAGGCTTTCCTGATAGTAGCAGCAGCCATTGGGAAGGAGATTCCCAACCATAGAGGCTACAGAATTACAAGAGCTGGGTTCTTTCATTCGCAGTTTAAACTACATGATTAATCCAGAAAGAAATTGGTTAGTTTCATGGCATCAAGCTTTCTAAACCAGCCAGCTGACCAATACATTTAAAATGAGAAAATTTGGCTGTATAAGTTGGAATTCCAGCCTTTCTTATAGCCAAAAGAAGTGGTAGGAGAGAGACTAAACTGAAGGAAATGGTCCCAAATAAAACAAGGCAGAACCCGCTTGAATCTACAGATTGCCAACATGAAGCATATATAACACAAAAACACTTGAGACTTTCTTAAGTTTAGACATTTATAAGAACACAAATGCCAATTACCTATAATACTGAGGGTGAAGTTGTTTCTGCTGCATACAGTGCCCACAGCATTCCGAGCACAACAGTAATAAATGCCATTATCATCTGGGCTGGCACTCTTAAAGGTCAATGTCCGCTCCTTATTGTTGACTGAGTAAATAGTGCGATCGTCTGAAATTTGGGTACCATCTCGGAACCACTGACTTGTTGGGCTATGAAACACAGACAATTAAAAAGCTCAGCATCCTGAAAAGAGCAATTACTTAGCAAACAACTAATAAATACACCACCTCTTCGTACCAAAATCTATGATATGGATGTGGGTATCTTAATGAAAATTAATAGATGTAGAACAAAACTTTTAGCAAACACTGCGTTAAACAATAACCTTGTGCATTCCCAACCGGTGTCATCTTCACATTAGAAAAGGGCATTCAGGTATCAGAGGTGCTACTGCCTCCTTTTTTCATGTTCAGGATTGCACTAATCAACTCTTCAAAGCATGTAATTATTTAATTAATGAAATTTATATGCAGCCCATTTCACTGTTGCCACAAAATGCTAACAAGATAAAAATACAAAAAATTAAAATGATGAAGTATTAAAGATTAAAAGCCAAGAAGATAGGTGACATGGGGATGGGGATCTTCTCTTCAGCTACCTGTAGCACAGAGCATTGCTACTGGGGCACCAGGCCACTCCTCACAGTCAGGTTTTAAGGCTCTTCCTGAAGACCAGATGGGTGGAGGCCAACCTCACTTCTGACAGGAGAATATTTGGGAAGGAGGGGGGTTACAGCAGAAAAGGATCTTCTGCTGGATCCCACCAGCCAAAGTTCTTTGGCAGACATAACCCAATGTAGCCCTCTTCTGCTGGAGTGAATGAGAGGGGCCAATCCCACTGGGGCAAAATTGTTCCTCAGATACCTGGACCATGCCAAAATGGGTTTTAAAGGTGATAACACCTTGAATTGGACCAGGAAGTAGACTAGCACCACCAGCAGTGGCATTAGCTTCCAGATACTCTTCAAGGGTAGTCCCATCAAGTGTGTTGCAGGAGATGTGGGAGGTGACCAGAGCATAAACAACTCAAATTCAGCCAAGATTTTATTGAAGATATAAGTTATACTAATGAATGGAGGAGGAAAAGTTACCCAAAATAAGCACGACTCCTTCAAAGTAGGGACTCACCGTGGGTGCCCATCAATATGACAATGCAGCGTTACTGGAGAAGAACTTTGTATATCCTCCACTCTGACAGGATTCTTCAAGACAACTTTTCCTGTTTCAATCCCTTTCAAAAATACAGTGAAAATTAGTCAGTTTGAGACCGCAGCCCTTTTGTATACTTTGGAAATCATCAGACACTATAGAAGTACAAAATTGTTTTCACCCTGGCGTGACTGCACATGCCTGGCACTGTAAAAGCAAAATCAAGTGAATTATTTGTTTTGCTGTAACTTGTATTGCTCTTGCTTACATAAATGGTAACATTACTGCCTGTCTATAACTTTATATGGTACTATAAAAAAGTATTTATGTAACTATTAAAGAAACCCTTACAGAGAAGGAATCAGATAAAATGCAATCTTTCCTATTTAGCATTTGCAAACAGAAAACTATGATGATAACAGAAGAGAAATTAACCATATGCTAAACAAAAACAATATGTATTTCCCTAGCATAGTGAGAGATGAAATGAGCTTTAGGATCTGTTGGCAATACCAATATTGATCAATGTATTTGGCAGTTGTTGTAGTTGCTCTTTTGGGGGGATAATCATCTGAGTCCTAGAACATCCCCAAGGCTGACTTTCTCCTGTCACAATATGAAATAAGAGCTATCAGGTGAAAGTTAATATATAGTCAATGGGATGACATTTCAAAAACACAGCTAACTATTAAATGGGTTACCATATTCCTTACAATTTTGAGAAATAAAGAGTTAAGGCACTGGGGGAAAAAGAGTAGAGAAAGACAAATGTTAACTATACCAAGTAGGAGGAATTACAGTTTGAGTGCTAAACCCAACTGACAGCTAAGATGCAGAACTGACTCATTTGCTTATGTCTGGATCTTTGAAAATCTCCCATGATTCTTTTTTAGCTTAGCTCACCCTAAAGAAAGAATGGAATTAACAGTAAATGTAACACTGATCTGACTCAAAGAGCTGACTCAGCCCAAGTTAGGACCTTGGTTTTCAGATACTCTGCGTTACTGAAAATAAAGCCATACACAATATTATTTTAAAATCTAAAAGATGCAACAGTATTCTAAAATTACTGCCTGCCATTGAGAAAGTTCTGCAGTTGGACATCATGACATTCATACATTTTATCTATAGCAAACATTCTTTCAGTAGCTAAAAGCTGTCAGGCAGCATCCAGACTCTGATTAAATTAAGATGTTTTCATCCTCCACAAGGTTACTTTAATATGCATCTTCTGAGAAAATTCTGGATCAGACCAAAACAGAAGACATATTATTTTATAACAGCTTTTGCTGTCTTGAGGACGAACAACAGTTTCTCCCATTTTATTTTCTCTAGCTATAAGTTAAATATATTTTTGAATTTAATTTATTAATATAATAATGACTATTATGAATAAGCCTTAAGTATATCTGTAATGTACATGAAAGAACTCCAGCTCCAAACTAATTTAAGGCACATATCTGAATATGTATCATAACATTCAGAATATTTGTCTGTTGGTTTGCAAGTAGTTACAGTGCCATAATTGGCAGCGTACAATAAAGAAAAACTGTTTTGGCTAATCTACAGGAAAAAAGGATTCCAAGTAAAAAAAATGGGAAATCCCTTCTTCTTAGACATATATTACATTATTATTAGTCAACATTAGAACTGTATGTTGATCTGTCCTTGAAGATCACTCAGAAACTACTGCTGGCCCATAGTAGTAGTGTAAGCAGTTAAATGCAATTTAAAAGTTAGTACAAGAAAATAGATCTGAGCCAGTTTGGTGTGGTGGTTAAGGTACCGGCCTAGAAACCCAGAGACCAGTTCTTAGACATGAAAACTGGCTGCATGACTTCAGGCCAGTCACTCTCTCTCAGGCCAGCCCACCTCAGAGTGTTGATATTGTGGGGGAAAATAAAAGGAAGAAGGGGTATTATGTATGCTCGCCACTTTGAGTTACCTTTATTAGATAAAAATATAATAAATAAAATAAACAATACTTTTCTTTGAGTTGTTCTGCCCATAAATATTTTATATATTTTTATGCATTTTCCGCTTTTACTTTATGGGTTCCATCCTTTTGTTTTTTTAAAAATTACATATTAATTACAGTTATGTAAATGGTGCCCTTTTAATTTAAGCATATAGTTTAGTAACATCTGACATGTATCAAACCTTATATTTGTACTTTATTACTAGCACTGTCTTCATTAACTGCCTAATACTGAAAAGACATTGACTATGAAATGGTAAATAGACTATATTCTTCATGAACAATGCTCCTTTCAAGTTTTACCACAAAAGGATTCTAAAGCCCATCCAAAGCAATATTTTTCATATGCAGATACTAGAGAGTTATGATTAACCAATGCTTCCTGGTGCATGAGTGCATTTGCTGCAGAAGTCAAGTTGGCTTATTTAAAGAACACATTTGTTTCTCTCCATTTTGATAGGTGTATGAAACATCAAAATAAGTTAATAACAAAGATAATGCTCACATTTTATGTTGAAAGATGCATTTGTTGTCCGAGCTTCTTCTCCAGTAACTAAATTCCTGGCAACACACTGGAAGTTCCCGCCATCTTGCTGACGATCAATAGATGCAAACTGAAGGTTGCTCCCTTCCTTGAAACGCCGTTCAGTGTCCTGAATAGGTTCCCCATTCTGTAACCATTCAAATTCAATGTCTGTGGGGTCTTTCACTTCACAGCGCAAAATGGCACCACGACCATGCAACGCATCCTGAGAATATGGCTCTTTAGTGAAAGATATATTTGCTTGCGCCCCAACAGCTAAAAAGAGCAAAAGAAAAATATTACCATCTGATTAACTAAATAACCAACTTAACACAATACTTTATTTATTTCTTTAGAAGCTGCTTGGTTTCAGAACAACTCTGGGAGGCTTACACTTAAAATAAACACAAATAAAAACAAATATCTGAATAAAGCACATATTATCCAATCAATCAGAATTCTAAAAACACCCTACCCCTGGGGTCACCAACCTTTTGGACCTCAGGGACCACCAACTCATAATTTTAGATTCCAGGGACCACTAACTGGTTCTGTGGGTGTAGCCTAATTTGTGGGTGTGGTTTGATGGTCATGTGACTGGCTGGGCATGGTTTGTATGTAAATATTATAAATATTTATATAAATATTGAATTTTTTATAAAAAAGAGCAACTTTTACCCAAAATCAGGCAAAGCAGGCAGATTGAGTTGCTCATAGAATCACAGATTCATTCAGAGATCTATCTATCTGCCACTGGCTAGCTCAGTCTGTCACATAAAATTTGCTTGCAAGCAAACTCACAAAATTAACTTACAACACACCTTGTACGTAAATATTGAATTTTTTTTATTAAAAAAGAGCAACTTTTACTCAAAATCAGGCAAAGTAGGCAGGCAGATTGAGTTGCTCACAGAATCATTCAGTGATCTATCTATCTGCCATCGGCTAGCTCAGTCTCTCAAATTTGCTTGCCGTGAGTCTGCACTGAATAATAGAACCTTCAGTCCTAAGGGAGGTTCAGCTGTGCTTAAAAGCAGAGCTGAAGATCTAAAGACTAGCTAGAAAGCAAGAAATCCAACCATTTCCTGCTTTCTAGCTCATCTAAATCTCCCGGCAGAGTATAACAGATGATGGTCGGAAAAAGGAAAAATGGCAATTTAGCAGGCAAGTTTGTCGGGTAAGGAGTGGGCGGGGAGGATTCCCGTGGGCCATGTGGGTGGCGCAGCCTTGTGTTTCTGCGCAACCTGGATTAATTGCTTGGGGGGGTGCTCTGGGGTGAGATTTCTCTGCGGCCCACCAAAATTTTCTCACAGCCCACCAGTTGGCAACCGCTGCCTTACCCCAAGGTCTGGGTGTACACCCAGGTTCTTAAAGACTTCTGAAACTTTGTCAAAGTAAGAACACTATGGATATTAATCTAGAGCAGGGGTGTCAAATTTGATTTCATTGAGGGTCGCATCACAGTTGTGTTTGACCTCAGGGGATTTGTCTGGATTGGGAGTGGCCAGCATGTCACTTGTGTTGGGGTGCGCCTGTAATGGCCCGAGTGCTCTGCCAGCAAAAATGGGCTCCTGAGCTCTGTTTTCGGATGTGACAGCTTCCTGCAACCCTCTGCCAGCGAAAACAGAGCTCGGGAGGCATGTGCAGCTCTTGTAAGATCTGTTTTTGGCTGGGATGGCCTCCTGCAACTCTCTGTCAGTGAAAACAGAGCTCCAAAGGGCCACACGCAGCACTTGCAAGCTCTATTTTTGCTGGCAGAGGCACCACGGGTTGGTCCCTTGCTATTTCCAAGGTGTCTCCGTGGGCCAGATCTAAGTACCAACACTATCCAACATTGCCTGCACTGCTATTAGTGCAGCCTACACTACTACTATGGACCAGCAGTAGTTTCTGAGTGATCTTCAAGGGCAGATCCACGTGCAGCATATTGTTACAATCCAACAATGAGATGACTAGAAGAAGAACGATTGTCTGGAAGGGAAGGCTACCTGATCCAGGAACGGTTACAACTAGAACTCCAAATGAAGATGTACAAATGTGCTCTTGGCCATAGCTGCCACTGCTCTTTGAGTCTGAAGGATCTCCAGATTGGGAAGCACAATCCCATCTACAACATCAGATGTAAGGGGCCTAAAAACCCATAGCGGCTCAAGCTTGGCAAGATCGAATCTAAGTCTGTTCTTTCCAATCCAAGGCCCGCACAGCTCTAGGCACTAGTCCAGGGCACTGATGGCATCAGTTAGCCAGCTTGGGGTCTATAGGTACAACTTGGTATGATTTGCATATTGATAAGACTTGAATTATGAACCAGTGAACCACCCAGCAGTCTCATATAGATATTAAACAAAAAGGGGCAGAAGTTGGATCCTTGATCCCTCACTGATTAGAATTGTCTATTCAGAAAGGAGAACGCAATACACTCAAACTCACCTTACACCCAGTAATCAACTCCCAAACCTGACAACAGTCTAGAAGCACGCTACAAGGATAATTTTCTGCAATACAGTGTATGCACATTAACTTCCTAGTAGATGTATGAAATATTGGTATAACATGACATTTATACATTCCATTCGAACTTGTACCAGTCTATTTAAAATGGAACAATTTGATGTATAAAAATAATTTTATTTTAAGCGTATACCTTAACAACATACAATAAGTAAAATGCTTATGGTCACCAGGGTACTAATTGTACACAAATGCCATACTCAGCAGTTGGCTCCTTTACACAGCTAGGTTTATAAGGCTGGGGCACCAGAGCTGAAGTTGTTGATCATTTTCTTATGCTTGGTAGATTAAACATTTACAGACTAGTATCTCCATTACTCACATCTGACATATACAAAGAGACTTCAAGGGCTTATTCGGATAATCCTACACAGCAAAGGACAATTGTATTTCCTCCCCTTTGCAAGAAGTTTGCGAAAGGGAAGAGATAGACTTGTTTTTACTCAATAGCAGAGTGTTCCAGAAAATAAGTAAAAGAAATCTGATATCTTAAATAAGTTGGAATCTAATGTAGCAGGTTTGACAAATGTATATTTCTAATTTTAATTTAGTACTTACCTCCATGGACATATACATATATGTATACACACATACACACAATGCTTATATATAAATCAAATATGTTTATGTTCCACTACATATACAAAATGAATGCTTACTGGGATGCTCATCTGGAAAAAGCAAGTTTGAAGCTATTTGATGTGATCAATATAGTGTGTATTCATTACAGTGCTATTTATTTTACAAAAAAGCATGCTTTAGTACTTCACTGTGCACAAGACAGAAAAAAAAAGTATGTTTGGGGAGATATTTTGGCCAAGTTTCTTTGCATATGCCAATAACAAAATCAGAATGCACAACAGATACGAAATTTAAAATTTAGAAATTAGGGGGATATATTTGTTGCACTCTGAAACACTTACATAGGCTTGAATCATTTAAAGATGTTTAAGCAAAAGAACAGTCGTCATTGAAAAATCTGGAAAGCCGAACAATGGCAACTCTGACTTGTATTTTGCTTGTTGAAAAAATTAAGCGAGTCCCCTCTTGTTTGTATGATGCAGCAGAAGAATGATTTTAACTCCAGGATTAACAGAAATAAAGCTTTCAAAAGGTAAAACAAGGTAGTAAATAAATATAGCAAGGAAGATGTATAACCACAGGGCTCTAAACACAATCAAACAGTATAGATAATCCTTGCTTATTGACTGCCTTGTTTAGTGACCATTCAAAGTTACAACAGAGCTGAACAAATAAATAGTTGCCCTATGAAGCATCATTTCACCCAGTTGAAGGTGATGAGAATTTATGATACCCTCATTTACAACTTTCATAGTATCTCTGTCACATAATCCCCATTACAGTCAGCACATTATTTTCCAGTACCTGCCTTGCTTTTCTTTTTTCCTTGCTAAGCAGAGAAATTGAAGGGATTACAAGAGAGTAAACAGGCACACAATAGGGACATTGAAAGTAATACAGTGGTGCTGGTAGCCCTGAGTGCATTATGCAAACATCCCAATGATTCCCCATTGTGTGCCTGCTTACTCTCTTGTAATTCCTTCCCTTCCAACCTCCCTACAGAAGGGAGGAAGAAATATCCTGAGGAACAAATGTCCAAGGCTTGATGGAAGAACTACATTTCAACATCTTGCAGAAAGCCAACTTTCTTAGATTATAAATAAAAATCAAATCTATTCTTATGCAATAGATTTCTTCCTGATCTGAAAAGTGAATAATTATCCATGTTTAAACTACCAAATAACTCAGCAATAAACTGTCTTAAATCATGTCAGTGAACAGATTAAGATTTCTTAATTGCATTAGTACTCCCCTGACATCAACAAAATAGATTCAGGTATGTTTCTGCTTGTATCAATCAGTGAGTGTAGCTAGAAGAGAGTCAGAAAAAAATCAATGACAATGAACGGCAGGAAGGAGAGCCTGCATAAGTTGCACCTCAATAAGCATCCTAGGTGCAATTTCTTGGTCAGGCTGCTGACACAGAGATCAAAAGGATCATGAAGCCCCATGCTTACTCATCTCCATGTGGGAATTGTTTCAGGTGCATCTAGCTAGAATGGACTAGTCTAGCTTCCTGCTTAGGATATTTCACTACTAGTACTCGTGAGCCAGGATCTATAAATAATTGACTTTTTATACTCCTCAGATTACACATTGGCTGTAGAAAGGGAAACAATGGGCAATTCAACAGTTGTAGCTTTTCATCTAATTTAGTCCCCAGGAGTGAGCGCTCATGTGGAACAGGGTCAAAGCAGCTTGGAATTTGAAGATCAGTCAGATAGGAGACAGATGCTAAGAGGAATGTATGTAAATCAGTCATTTTAAAAGACAAAAATACAACGTCTAGGATTCATGCTCTACTGCTAAAGTTCCATGGCTTGTTGCAGTAAATGGTTCTGTTTGTTGTTAGCAAGCTCATCTGTGAATACTAAAGGCTCTGAAATTCTAAACACAGAGAAGAGGGGAAGTGTGTGAAAGCAATTTAAAGTATTCCATCAGAGACACAAATGCTGAGTATGCAGATCTTCATAACAGCTGGTGAAGATCAGCAATTAACTCTTTTCCTCCTCCATTTTAATTCTGGATACTGCCAAGCAATCAGTCTTCTAAGTTGCAGCTGTCTGATTTCTTTGTTTCAGAAATGGATATATACATTTAATGTTTATGAGCCTCTTTCTCCCTAATACACAGATAGATCAGTGTATCAGATGAAAACCATATAACATTTTCAAATAGTGCCTCTCCTATATCAAATCTTCATTCCAACCAACTTGTCTACTGTCCCTGTCCTATTGTTTCTTTTTATTCTTCTTATACATATCCATTTCATGTATTCATCACTATGTTTATACTTATACCTGTTATAACTGCTTGACAAAATAAAATAAATAAAGTTTTGTGTTCTCATAAAGTGGCTCACTTTGGGAAGCTGAACCACATTTTCTTCTGGTTCAAGTGTGATACAACTCAAATGGCAAAACCTTTCTTTCACAATTTGTGGTCCTGGAGCATTTGTTGTACCCTTGCCCCACTCTGCCTGCCATTTAAATGCCAACCTTTTTCCTTTGGGCTCCAGCAAAGCATTGCCCTCTTTACTTTATACAAAAACTATTCACTAAAGCCTGCAGCCCTCTTTTCTACCACTGGGAAAAGCATCTGATTGCAAAACTAAGATGTCTTGCCATTATTATAGCTTTAAACAAGAAGGTAGATAAAGGAAGAAAACTGTCTTGACAGTCTTTTAATTCATTCCTAAAACTCAGAATCTGTATAAGACAGCTAAATACATTCAATACATACTGAGAATATAGGGGAGGGAGGCTGGCAACTTATTTCCCCCTTTTTTATATGAAGCCAGGGCAACATACTTTTATACTCCAATAGTTGCTGTGATACAGACAGTAAGGCACTGACAGCATGGTGATTTTTACAATCTCCTATTCACAAGCTAAAGGAAACACTTGCTAACTCTGTATTTATTAATGGGGTTTATGGAGTTCATAGACTACCTCCAACTACCGATATCATGACTTTGGATGACTACAATATTCTTTGCCAGCTCCTAGCATTTTAGTATCAATAAGGATGAATGTCTATAGAGAATTGAGCGATTCTGAATCATTCATGTCATGGGAATAGGACACCTTGCCACAGCCAACTTGTTGCATCCAACTCATCAGGACCAATTCGCCGCAGGACTACTCACGGCGAGATACTTTTACAATTCTGTTTAATTATTTTTTAAAAAATAAATTTTTGCCATTCACATTTCATTCTATCCCTCCTTTTGCATCTTTTCTTTAATGATTCTATTCCACCATTTCTTTATTAGTGTAACTCTTGTCCCGCAAAAGTTGTCCTGTGGTAAAATGGCCATGGCAAATTGTCCTGCAGTGAGTTGGCCATGGCAAGTTGGCTGAGTTAGCCATGGTGAGTTGGCCATGGCGAATTGTCATAGACCCCCAATGTCATGGTTATCTCAAAGGTGCTTTTTCCAAAAGGCAACAGGACTTTCTCGGTGTTTTCTTGGAAAACATTTTGCTTCTCACCCAAGAAGCTTATTCAGTTCTGAAGAACTAAACTGAAGCAGATTCTTGGATAAGAAGCAAGGCGTTTTCAAAGAAAACACCAAGAAAGTCCAATTACCTTTTGGAAAAAGCACTTTTGGAACAGTAGGGCTAAAGATAATTGCACAGCTGATTTAAACCTATTTTGGAGAATGAAAGTATTGGCCTGTGATGCAGCAGAAATGTATGAGTACTGTTTATAATTAGACATTTTGGTGAAAAGGGAGGAATGGAGAGAGGAGAATAAGCTATCATTTTTGCCCTGGTCAGCTTATAGCCTTCAAATATAGTGGGATCTTGGTACTCATTGTTAATTGGTTCCAGGACCAGGTACTACAAACAATGAATACCGAAAAAATATTTCTCATAAGGAATAATGTAGTGAGTCACAAGTTACCTGATGTTGACAAGTTCTAACTTGTGCATTGACTACCAAACAAACGATGAGTACTGGGACAAAATTTTCATGTCAAAATGCATTGAGTACCAAATTTGATGAGTTTCAAAGCAGTTGAATAGCAAGTTATCATTGTACTAAATAACTGACAACGCTGATGTAGCCTTCATAATCAAGTGATCGCAATGTATATAATAATATATAATGTATTTAAATCACCTATCAAAAACTCAAAATCCTGGACATTCAATATTTCTTATATTTAATTTTTGCCAACCTACACATCTTATTTTCTTTTAGTGGTTGCAGAAGAATGCCAGAGGCAGTTTCCATCATCAACTGTTCTTCTGCCATAATAATGACTTACAATGACGCCCTGTTTATCCATCAATTCATAACAGCTGCTGCCTGAACAACAAAGGATGTTTAAGTATCTCAAGGCTAAGCAGCAAAGGGAAACACATGTTCCTATATTAAGATACACATGTGAAATCAGCAGTGCAGCATATCAATTTCCATACTAATTTTAATGCAGCAAAATGTTTGCCATCTAATTTAATAAAAAATTAAAAATAATGGGCAATAACTGACCAATGGCACTGCAATAAATGTTACTTTGCACATTATCAAGATGTACAAATGTATATATCTGAGCCTACTGTTTAACCCGCAAAGAAACTGTATTTGCTCCAAGTTGTATCGTTTCAGCTCCTTTTAATAAAAGTATTATTTCTTAAGAGCAAGTCCAAATTTTGAAATAAATGCTCTTTTTCTAGACTTTTCGAATCACATGCCATTAACAAGTGATTTAAATTTTAAAACAGATCAGTTTTTACACTCCAAGAAAAGTATCAAGGAAGTCTTACATACATATTCATTCTCAAAAAAAGGAAATAAAACATATGTTTAAATTAAGATCAAATAAAATCACAAAGTAGATTTGAAAATATGAAGTTCAAAACTATGAACTTCAAAAGAAAAACAAGTTCTCATATGTCTTTTTCTGGCCAGTAAAACATAATGGAATCAAATATCTAACTTAATCTTATGAGAAACAGCAGTGACTAAATAAAAGGATATATTTCTTACAATAGGAATACTCCACTAAAATTATGTCCAGAGAACATCAGAATCCCTCAAAAGTTTCTTAGAGATTTTGTAACAAAAAAAATCAGAGGTAACTGAGCAGTATTCCAAGACTGCAGAAAAGATGCTAGGACACTTTCCACTTCAAGCAACAGCAAGCCTCTACAGTTCCAAAGATTATCTTCATAATCTGATTTTTATGCAAGAACATTTCCTTGCTAGATTTGGTAATAAGGGAAGAGTTTGTTTTAAAGTAGAAAATCACTAGTCTATATGAAAAAAAAATTAAAATCCCATGGTATTTTGGAAGAAAACAAACTAGATAGTCAAGAAACATATTATACTGTAACCAAAAGGATACTCCAAGATAATGGATTATAGTCAGATGATCATATTCTGGTTTAATAAACTAGGATATGCACAATATACACTAAATCCCTAAATCTCTTTAGGCAACAAAGTGGTTTCCAGACTTTGCAAAGTAGCTTTGTAAATTATTTCAGGGTATTACCTGGAGCCAAGGTGGGTAGAGGATGAAACAGCAAAAAGGGCCATGCAGAAAGATTGCTACTCAAGTTTTATCTGAACATATTTTTTCTCTGCTTTTGGAAGCAAGAAAAACATTTACAAATATTTATTTCCTGTTTACCATAAATTACACCCAGTTTAGTTCAACAGGACCTTACCTGTTCTGCTGATTTTGCTTACATAAGCAAGACAGTATGCAAACCTCCAATTTTTGTTTCTCCGTTTCAATCTATTTCTGAAATAAAACATGGCCCCCTTTGGGGCACAGGCTCACTTTCTGTTTTCTTTGATATAATTTGCAAAACATGCTTTAAAATGTATTAGAGCTATGCAACACTTCAAATTCAAAGGTAAAAAAAGTATTTCAACTGTGTGGGGACACATAGCTTCTGCCTGCAACTCTTTAAACCAAATATATCTTTCCCACTGAAAACACAGTATCATTAGGGCCAGAAGGGACCTCAGCGGTTTATTAGTTCAACTCCCTGCTCAAGGCAAGAGACCATATACCAGTGCTGGCTAACCTTTTGGGGCTCCTGTGACAAAAATTGTCTGCGCATTTGCACGCACGCGCTTGTGTGCCAGCACCAGAAGGCAATGAGCGCTCCCCAAGTCCCTTACGCATGCACGCACAATCGCACCTACCCACCATTGCCCCCTTACCTGCACTGCACCTCACAGCTGATTTTCGGCTGCTTTGGGGTTTTTTCGGCCTCCCAAAGGCTTGAGGAAGGCTTCTGCATGCTTCTACAAACTTTTTAGGCCAAAATCTAGCCCCGTTTTGTCACTTCCTGTTTTTCTGAAAGTACCGGAAGTGATGAAACAGGGCTAGGTTTCAGCCTACAAAGCTTGTAGAAGCCTGTAGAAGCCTTCCTCGAGCTTTTGGGAGGCCGAAAAAGGCCTCAAACCGGCCAAAAATCAGCTGTGAGGCGCGCACATGCACAGTGAGGTAAGTTTGCCTGGAGCTCGTGTGCCAACACAAATGGCTCTGAGTGGCACGCTAGGTTCACCATCACAGCCATATACCATTCAGGTCAAATGGATGACCAGTCTATTTTTTGAAACTTCAATAATGGAGCATCCACAACTCCAGGAAACAAGCTGTCTGTTGATCAATTGTACTCAATGTCAGAAAATTTCTCCTTACTTCTAAGTTGGCTTTCTTTATTTAACAAGTTTCCATCACCTTCTTGCCTGTTCTCTGGTGCTTTGGAAAATAAGTAAACCTCCTTTTGTCTATGGCAAACTTTCAAGTACTAGAAGACAGTTATCATAACTCAATTATGAGTTGTAGAAAATGCTAAACGAATACTCCAATATACCCTGAAACACTTTTTGTCTTTAAACTGAAAGTGTTGCATTGCCTCAGTACATATTGAGAAGTACTAGATTTTAACACTGGGTTTGAAGTTCCAAGAAAATTAAGCACACTGCTACAGTGTTTTTAACAATGCACACTTGTATTCAGATTCTACCGCCTCTTAAAACAAACCAGGCAGAACAATGAAAGATACTCAAAACACTACAATTAATGTTACATATGTCATAATATTTAGAAGTGACAATTCTCCAGTGTTTTCTGGGAAAAGCAATGTAGGCATACGTGCAGATTTGGGAAATGTACTATAACTGGAATTTTGCCTTTATGTTCAATTAATAAATTTGTAGCTCAGGGTTGAAATGAGGGGTCCTTGATGCTCTTTGAGGTTATTTTCTTGCAGACGTTTCATTACCTAAACTAGGTAACAACATCAGTGCACTATCTATACACTGTGTATGGATATACAGTTCAAGGCTAGTAAGACTAATGTACACTAATTATACACATTCATTAGTCTACACAAATTACCTCAGACTTTCCAAATGTTCATTAATTTGAAAATCTCCTTGTCTTTTGTCCTGGCCTTTTCTATATTTACTCATTTTGGCTATTGGCAAATACTTTTTTTTTTTTGCATTGTCATGCTTTAAAACGGCATTTTGCCATTAACTTTAACACTGATATTATAACGTGTTGTCTCTTTTTATTTTACTTGGTTTATATATTTAAATTTACTTTTGTAGAATATATTTTACAGAATATCCAACCGACAGCTGTAATAGGATACAGTTACATTGACAGAGATTCCATATCTTGAATGATTGGAAATCCACAATCATTTGTTTTTCTTATATAAAACTTTTTTCATTCAGGGCAGAAGGAAACTCTCCCGGTTTGATGAAACTTACCCTCAAGAAAATTCTTAACAATCAGAAAGCAACTTCGTAAAATAGCTAAGAGAGGAAATAGGCAAATCCAGTGTCCTGAACATGGATCGTGACATATACAGCCACTCATCTCACAAATCAAGTGACTGGGTGGCATGTAATAAAGCTAAAAAGCAATAATTAATAAATAACAATTACAATTAAAAATCAATTAAAAACTATAAAAATACAGTGAAGAAGCAAATAATAGGCAAAGAAGTGCTAATACCGGTAATAACACAGCCGCTTCACTAGTTCAGCAGTTCCCTGCGGTCCCTAGCTTGTTGGTACAATCAGGTGTTGAGGGATCTTTGGAAAGCCAAAATCAATGGTGTCGGGCCAATCTGGAGAAAAGTCCTCCTGAACAATCATGAAAATAATCATGTTCATTAGTCTTACCAGCCTAGGAAGGTTTCTCTGCTATTTGGAATCATTAGTACTTTCAGATAGTAAGTTTTGTTGGATGTATTTGTATTTAGAAATGTATGTTGGCCATCAGAATAAGCAGAAAATACAAAGAAAACCTGTTTGAAGAAGACAATATCTGAAATCACACCGTTATTGGGTAAGAGTGGCAGCAAATTTCCAGAAACACACACATTATTCTCCTCTAAATTTGAGTACTTCTTCCTATGGTTCTTTTAGGTAAATAATTGTTATGTATTTCAAACAGACAAAGAGGGCTTGGCTTAAGAAGCTAAATGCATATACGGAGATTTTCAGTCATCCAGGTCATGATTGTCCCAAATATGCTTTTTCAAAAGGCAACTGGATTTTGTTTTTCCTTGAAGACTGCTTCTTATCCAAGAAGCTTTTTCAGTTCTGAAGAAGACTGAAGTTCTGAAGAGAACTGAAGAAGCTTTTTGGATGAGAAACAAAACATCAACAAAGAAAAACAAAGTCTAGTTGCCTCTTGGAAAAGCAACTTTGGGACAAGCTATGAATACATACAGTCCTATTCAGACAATTCCAAACTGAACATTTTAGATTCTCACTGATGTCTGTTCTGTCCTCTAATGTACAGCCTTCTTCACCAGCCTATCTGCTCATTAGTTCTTTCTGGAGGGTCCTTAGAAAGTATTACTTCATAGAAAGAGTGGTGGAAGCTTGGAACCAATTTCCAGCAGAGATCAGTCATCAGTAATCCATCATACCAAAAAATTAAATAAAAAATTAAATAAAATTAAAAAGACTCAGAGGCAAGACTCAATGGGCCACTAAGGTCTTTTTCTATTGTTTTCCTTCATCCTGCTGGAGATAGCATTCTAGTCCACAGCATACAAAAACAACTCCAGGAATGTTCAACAATCTCATGTCTATTGCTTAACATTTCTGACTTTTATACATGTTCAGTTATAAGGTAGGCATGCCTGCATCCAGGTGTTTTACTCGGGCATAAAGTTTCTGGCTATCTATATGGCACGGAATCTGATTTTGGCACCCACATAAAACCCCCTTTAGCCTTGAGATTACATTTCCTGTGTCCATCAGAAAAATTACCTAGCCACACCAAGCTATCTTTATGATTCCTGCTTTCTATGCAATTTCATCTGAGTACTTATCTATTGCAGAAAAATGAACAGAATTTCTCATCTTAAATACTTTCTAAACGATAACATGAATTTCTCTCTAATATAAAATCAACAGTTTTAATCACAGCTAGAATTTGCCTATGAATTACAGAGGAGATTCTTTTATTCAGAGAAAAACAAGATGCTAGAGCAAATGGCTGTAGCATCCCTCAATTGTTAAACTTTTTTTGAAAAAAGAAACCTCTAGACAATACCTCTTTTTTATTTTTCATTCACTGTTTCCTCTTTCTCTCTCATTTCCATCCAGCATTGTTCTTCTCTTTCCTTCCCCTTCACTTACCTCATTTTATGCTTTTATCCTTGGCTTGCTCTTTTTGCTACAATGTCTAATTTGTATTGTTGATGAGAAAATCATGTATATGTGAGACAATAATTGTAACATTCAGATGAGGGGGTTACAATTTTCATAAATTGGGCATCTTATTTTACAAGTGATTAACTGTGTGTTCCAAAATACCAGGCTACCACAGAAAAAAGTCTACTTTTGAACACACATTTCTTTTATACCCAAAGGAGAGGCACTTGAATTCTTTTCCTGGCAGACCAACAGAGAAGGCAGACTCCATTTGGAAAAAGATGATGCCACAAGTAATATAGACTCCAAACTTATATGACTTCACAAGTCAAAACCAACATTTAAAATTCTACTCAGAAACACAAAGGCAATGGACACCGTGCTCACAATATAGTGTAACTTTGCTATTTCTTTCACTTGGCAACATGCAGGCTGTCATGTTCTGCACTAACTTAAGCTTTCATGTAAACTTCTAAGGCATTTATGAGTATAGTGAATATAGTAAGGTATATAAGTACCAGTAATCCAATCTCAAGGTAATGAAAGCATGGATATGTGTTAAATCATGGATAAAGCATGGATATGTGTGATCTCTTAACCCAAAAGGATTGCATCAACCAAGGTTGAAAAAGGCTTCCTGGACATGACCCTAACTGCTAGTCAGCTAGAAATTGTGAATCCAAAAGAACTATCAAAGACAGGGGGATGTCCCAAACCAGCATTGCCCTCTAAAATAGTTTCTAGACAAATAACAACTTTGCCTTGCTAGGATTCAAATTCAGTTTGTTTCATTGCATGAGTCTCTCTTAATCTCTGAATCTTAGATCAGTCTCACCAAAACTTCTGTCCTCTAGCTATACTGTAATAGAATTCCCCATCAGTTCCAGCAGTCCTAAGTCCTTGTTGCTGGTGGGGAGTGGGCTGGGTGAACAGTGATTATATTTCAATACACGACAAAAGCATCAGGTCATCCTTCAATGCAGACCAAGTCAGTACAAGAAATACCAAAACTCTAAAGTAATCTACATTGACTAGTTTGGCAGAACTGTGAAAGCCTGAAGCGTTTCCTTTCCTCCCTCCCTCTTTCATTTGTTTTATTAAATGTATTGTATTAAAGGGAGGTGAAACAAAGTTGACTTTCTTTCTCATGCCTTCCTAGTTCATTCCAGGCTCAGTTCATATTTTCCTAAAATATTTTTTTCGCCGCTATCCTTTTCTTCGGGGAAGATGTTGCAATCTGTAAGTAAGATTCTCTTAAATTCCTTAAAATCACTAATGTTAAAGGAGTTTCTCAGTTTTCGTTGACTGTACACTATCTTCCAACCTATTAGCAAGCCTATGAACAACTGTGGTTAATCTGTTTCAGGACAGAAGCAGAGGCCAAGGCAGTAAAGCTATGACCACATCTTGAAGCAATTGGATTATTTTTGTCTCAGCAACTTTCTAACAGACATAGTTGAAGAATGTAACTATTTCCACAAGACAATCCACTAGGGCTCCATGTTGTCTCTGCAGTGACCAACCTTATCTATAATGCTTCTTGGGGGAAAAAAACCTACCAAACATAAACAGAAGAGTCAATTGACAAATAAATATATTACTGTTGCACTAAGGTTCTGTGGATACCTTTTTGTTGGTTTATTAAACCATTTGTAAAAGCAATAAAGGTGGGGTATAAAATAAATAACTGCCTGAGTCAATTGACAAGGTGTTAAGTAATTTTTAAATCATTTTGCACATTCAGAATTAAATACTAATGTAATTTAGAATACAAAGACTTCATGTGGGCTTGGAATTATTTCTTCTTCTTTGTACATTCAAAATGCAATACTACTAAAGTTTACATGATAGAAGCAAGAGAAGAAAGAGCCCTTGCTTTAAATAATCAATAAAAACTAGTCCACAAAGAACATATTTCAGATGTTGCTTATATTTTGGACAGATGTTATAAAGGAACAGGCCCCAGAAATGCTAACAATGCAGTGCTGCCTTTTTCCCCCTGCTTCGGCACTGTGTTACACAAATATCATGCAATTATAAAGTACAATTGTGTTCACTCTTTAGTATAAGTGGGCACACTATATGTATAATTTGGATCTTTATTTTTTCACCACAGATGTTGGAAATTTACAGAAGAACAAAACAAGAGTTACTACTAAAAACAGTATAGGAGAGAAGCCCTAATTTCAAATAGTTGAAATTGCTACCACCTCTGCAGCATTCAGACCTGGGAACATGGCCCAAAATGAAATAGGGTGAATCAGAGACTGAATTTATATATTGACTTCAATTAGTCAACCAATTCTTTTTGACAGCAGGCTTACAAGATATCTGGCTGCATTTTTCCTTCAAAGCTCTGGAGTACATTGGAATATTTCACAGCTAAATAATTTATAATACTATAGTTTCACAATCAGCAAGCAGAAATAAATAATTTGCCTCCATATATTGCAGAGATAAAAAAACAGTCTTATTGAAAAATATGCCAAAATAACCCCTAAGTTTGAATGATATATGATATTCCTCTGCATTTTTATTAATACAGTATATTAGGCTATACTTCCATGTACCTTTCAATGTTTAAACTTCTAATTGTAGCTTCTGGTTTTACAGAACTTGCTGAAAAGAGCACAGTTTTGCTTATTAATAAAATACAAATGAAGCAAACATGTAATGATATCCCAAAATTAACTGTCCTGGGGAAAAAGGAAAAAATGTTTGTAAAATTATTACCTACAGAAAAAAGACTGACCAGCTACTTCAGGGTGGTCAAACTCACGGCTCACGGGATGGATGTGTCACATGCTGCCACTCCCACTTTAGCGAAGGGGGAAAAGTCACAATACGTCATGTGACAATGCCGTGACGATGTGAATTTGATACCCCTCAACTACCTGAAGGTTTTTCTTTTCAAGCTAGCATTTATATTTCCAAAATCTAAAGTTCTTTATCCCTTGATAAATTCTAAATACTAAAGCCATAACTAAGGACACATACAACTTTAACGTTCAGTTACAGATAATCCTCAACTTACATAAGTTCAAAATTACAACAGCACTGAAAAATGTGACTTATGAACATTTTTCACAATTATGATCTTTGCAGCATCCCATGATCATGTGATCAAAATTCAGATGCTTGGCAAGTGGTTCATATTTATGACCGTTGCTGTGTTCCAAGGTCATGTGATCACTTTTTGCAACCTTCCAACATGCAGAGTCAATGGGGAAGCCAGATTCACTTAGCAACTAGATTACTAAGTTATCAACTGCAGTGATTCACTTAACAACTGTGGCAAGAAAGATTGTAAAATGGGGTAAAACTCACTTAACAAATGTTTCACTTAACAACAGAAGTTTTGGGCTTAATTGTAGTCATAAGTCAAGGACTATCTGTATTGATGGTCATATTAACAACTGTTAATTAATTTCCAAAATATAACAATAAAACTATAACACATACTATTTCCAATAGCAAGATATCAATATTAAAATTCTGCTAAGTGTCCAAAATACACGAAGGTTTGGGGGGAATACTGCTATTAATCTGATTTTAAGATCCTAAAAATTAGCGCAGGAATCTTCACTATACAAACAAAGATTAAAAAAAACTGCAGTTTTGGATGCTTTCAAGTTGTGCACAATGAGAAGATTAATTCTGAAAATTGTTCCCGAAGGACCAAAACTAGAATATAAGCAAAGCTATAAGTTTGTATAGTAATTATATAAGAAAAATTCAAAAACTTTTGCCAAAGAAACATTCAATAACCTGTATAAGTATTTAAAATATTGTAATGAAACAAATGTATTTCTCAAATAATCAAACTTAGGAAGTAATTTACACATGCATGGAAACAAATTAAAATTATAGTTGTAAATGCTGCCTGAAAATTCAGAAAAACAAATAACAAAATTATAAACTTCAATCTTCAACTTTATTCATTTTTATATAAAAATAGTTATAAACTATTTAGAATAGTTATAAACTATTATAAAAGTTAAAACTGCTTCTATAAATGCTGCAATTTATAGAATAACTGGACTTAAACTCATATATTAATGAAATGAGGTTAGTAGTAGAAATTCTTGGTTTCTCCATAAAACATTTCATTAAAAGAACATTATGCTTTTCTCTCTTTTATATAATTTAATTTCTTTATTACAAGAGGTTCTAAAAACAACTTTTTTTAAGACGGTAGGGGTGCATAAAGGTAAAATATCCCTTGCCTTAAATTTGACTCCTTCAATTTTATATATACTTAACCAAGAAGAAGGCACACCTTAATATTCACTTGTGACTTAGATAATTTGTTTGGGCAAATATATATGAAAAAAATTAGAAGAAATACTACATTCTTTTACTGTGCTAACAATTTCAAATGTCTTAATCGGTTACCAGTAAAATTTGAAAATGGTTCAGATCATGGTTATATCATTCCAATTCTCTAACAACTGTAATACTATTAATGAATCCACTGATGCTATCACACAATCAATCCTAAGTGGCAGTCAGAGACATTTGTCAATGGCACAAAGAACAATAATCTGGAAAAGCTCAGAAATCACTTAGTAAAGAAAGAACTTTCCCTAAGAATATTGTATAGGAAACACTTTCACATGCTTCTGCTAATCAAGCAGAAATTAAATTAGAATGTACTTCTTACAACTGGAGCTGATTAATGGCAAATTAACTTTGATGAAGAACACTATTTCTTTAATCATTCCCTTAATATCAGGGCACTTTAGGTTGTATCTCAGTTTACTACTATGAGAAACAGGTTTTTTTTAATATTCAGTATAGAGGAGAAGCAATGGAAGTTATTTGTATATTTAGATATATAATGAAGATATGGAACAAACTCTCTATTGCATACAGTAATACCACATTATATGAATTTACATTTAAATTAAAAGTTTCACAAGATCTTAGAACTTCCTATAATTTCTTGTTTATTTTTAGTTTTCTATATATCCAACATACAGCTTTACCCAACCATCCCAGCACATTTTCCTGAATATTTCTGATTAATATTTATTCTCTTTACCTTTTTCACAAATTCCAATTTTCAAATATTTGCCCAGTTTGTAAAAGCTAGTACAAGTATGTTTGATTGACAGAAAATATCTTCATATAATATCAGGATCTACAACTTGAAAAACCTGGCTGTTCTTTCATTATAAAGGATTTTGTTCTTCCTTTCCATATTTAGGCCTTAAAGAAAAAGAGAATGATTTGGAATTTATCTTGCAATTCACAACCACAATTGAGCCCAAAATTTATATTGCCAAGCGAGACATTTGTTAAATGAATTTTGCCCCATTTTACAACCTTTCTTGCCGCAGTTGTTAAGTGAATCACTGCAGTTAAGTGCGTAACACAGTTATAAAGTGAATCTGGCTTCTTCATTGACTTGCTTGTCAGAAAGTCACAAAAGGTGATCACATGATGGGGAACATTGCAATCCTCATAAATATGAACCAGTTGCCCAGCATCTGAATGTTGATTACGTCTCCAATAAAAGAACTAATAAAAGCATTTGGGCAAGCAAGCAACATCATTCTTAGGTGTGCCTTCATTCACTAGCTTCCCTTCGAGACTTATAAGCTTCTTCTTCTTGAAGGTCTCAAGTGATGGCGCTCCCACAACTTCCAGGGGCAAGCTGTTCCATTGATTGATTGTTCTGTCAGAAAGTTTCTCCTTATTTCCAGGTTAAATCTTTCCTTGTTCAGTTTCCATCCATTATTCCTTGTCTGCCTACAGGTGCTTTAGAAAATAGCTTGACCCCTTCCTCTCTGTGGCAGCCCCTCAAATATTAGAAGACTGCTATCATGTCTCCTCTGGTCCTTCTCTTCACTAGACTAGCCATGCCCAGTTCCTGTAACTGTTCTTCATATGCCAGTCCCCTAATCATCCTGGTTGCTCTTCTCTGTATGTTATCTAGTGTCTCAACATCGTTTTTATAATGTGGTGACCAAAGCAAATAAGGAAGCAGTGGGAATACTGGTGCAGCACATGCATCAAGTTATAGAAATGGCCCATGTTGACTACGGTGTTATGCAGCAAAAGTACAGTCCTGGAAATAATCTCCAAGATTTTGAAAGCCATTACTGGTCAAGATAAATAATCCTGAGAGACATAAGACTGATTCTACCAAAGGAAACCCTTTAAGTGGAGATTAACCTCTGAATAGTATGTAGATGTGGCCTTCCTGTCTTACCCTCTTGAACAATTATTAGCGAAGCTCACTAAAATCCGTTTTCTCCAAATCTCACAGATTTGATCGTTTCATTTTCTTATGAATCCTGTTCTATTGTTAAAGGTTGGGAGCTGTGTTCTCTGAATCTGGAAGTACTGAGGATGGGGAGGTGAACAAAACCTCTCCCCATGCTTCCCAGTCACATATAAAGAGATGTAGTAAGCTTAAGCGCCAAGTACGCCAAGTATTTTTTCAAGGTAATGATGGGGGGGGGGAGTTGGGGGGAAGAGGGGTCCATTGGTAGCTTCAAGCTAAAAGTAGAAAGATCAGGAGATTTTCTTCCAACCTTATCTGAGTCTCAGAGATTTTGTGAGAAAAAACAAATCTAACTCTACATAGAATCAAATGTTAACTAGAGTTATTCTTGCACAAAATTCTGATACTCCAAACTAATCTGCAAACATACAGAATTATCTCCATAAAGCAGCAGAGCAGTAGAATTTGTTAAACTGCCACTGAAAGCAAAGTGGAAACTATGAGCTATAATTGGAAACACTGAAACCATTGGATTGGAGAAGCATCTCATTAATGTTACAGCTTTTGTAGATGGCATGAAGTTTTAAGCAGGAGTTCAGAGAAGTTTGTGGTTCCTAGTACCCAATAATTATTTGAACTGTTTAGGATGATTTGCCTTGGTTAGAATAAGTTGGAATATTTGCAAATTCAGTCAGACTCTACAAACCATTTTACTAACTACAAATCCACAGAATGTATTCTATAATACAGTTGTTGTAGCACAATAAGAAAGCATATAACATGAGGTATTACATCTTAAATATCTATGATTTTTATTGTCAACTAGATTGACATTAGAAATAGCTTACCAGCGTTGTAAATAGCCATAGGCACGCCCACAGCACAGCCCCACCCACGTAACCAGCATCCAGTATCCTTCAGGCCTCCTCCCAGCATCCTCCCAGTCCCTGGCGCTTCGCAATCAGCGCCAGTCAGCTGTTCCGGCTGCTTTGCAGTCAGTGTCAGTCAGCTGTTGCTAGGTGAAGGCATGCAACCGCTTTGCGCAATCAGTGCCGGTCAGCTGGCAAGTAAGAGCAGGTAGCCGTTCCTGCAGCCGTTTCCGCTGTCCTCCCAGGTTTGGCAAGCCGATTGGGGCTTGACACCCATTGTCATCAGGGTACTTGGTACCATGTCCAAGAATTTTACAAAACACATCACTTCAAAGACTTAGCAAATGAGCCAGGTCTTTAAGGCCCTTGGAAATAACAATAGGCAGAAGCAATTGAAATCTCAGGGAGAACTTCATCCCAAGGATAGAATAATATCTTCCTGATCTTCTAAGGGTCTTTCATGCCCATGCAGGCTTTTTGTCAACTATATGGAAGTGGGTTAATACTGCTTTTTTCTAGTGCCGGCGACTACTTTTAGAATTGTAAATGTCACAGCACTGGGATATATCAGGCAACACTTTGCCAAAACCAGATCTGCTCATCTAGTTCAGTCACCCAGCTTGCTGAAAATCCCCTCTCCTCTCAAAGTAGAGGGGGTGGGGGCCAGAGGGTAACCCTTTCCTGCAGGAGAAAAGGGGTATGATGATAACCTTGAAGAAGGAATGTAAGAGCAGTTAAATAAACACCAGCTCAGCATGAGAAAGAGGAGGGAATGAGAAAGAAACTCAATGTTACTCTGCCCTGAGAGGGGAGATACGAAGGGATAGAGGGAAACTGCCAGGCTTTCAAGATTCTGTTACGTAGTCTACACCTGTTATGGTGAACCTATGTCACGTGTGCCGGAAGTGGCATGCGGAGCCATCTCTCCAGGCACGCCAGCTGTCACACGTTGCTCTTCCAGGTTCCTGATCTTCACGCACACATGCACGTTAGAAACCAGAAGACCAGGGAGGTGCTCTTCTGGTTTCCGGTGCATGTGGGCTCCCGTTTCTGTGCTGAAAAGGTTCTCCACCACTGGCCTACACCAACAGAGTTCCAATAGTCTTTGTGGTGTCGGTTTCATGATCTAGCCTACCTTGAAGGGACCTAGCCTACCTTAACAGTGACAGCCTCCACTTTGTGAAACACCCTCTTGCAGAGTATTCTCAGCCTCCACTTTGCTACTGCTACAAAAACAGATTTTGAAACAGAGCAGTATTATTCCAGTCTGTCTGGCCAAAATGACTTGTTGCAAGTATTTGTCTTGAATCTGTTTTTGGTTCCCCTTTCTGCTTTTCTTGTTGCTGTACAACATCCAGACTATCTGGGCTTGTGGGAGATTATAAGTGTTATGAACTTCTCTAAACACATAAACAAACAATAGAAGTATAAAAAGTCATAATTATGAGTGCTGTTATTGGATGTTTGCACCTATTATTTTGATTTTTATCTTCTATCCTTTTATCCTTGGCAGTCAGAGTCTGGGTTGTGCAGCTAAGTTATTTAAATTAGTAAATTAATAAGGTTCTAATAAAAAAGAGGAAATAGAATAAAGAAATATCTACTAAGCTGACTTTATACTATATATATATATATATATATATATATATATATATATATATATATATATTCTTAAGTTTTCATGGTACTTACATGTATGGCATTCAGCTTTGTTTGGGTATTTTCCCACGTCATTGTAGTTGTGCTTTTAAAGTTGTAGCAATGTTTCGGCAGAATCTCATCTGAAGAAACATTGCTACAACTTTAAAAGCACAACTACAATGACATGGGAAAATACCCGAACAAAGCTGAATACCATACATGTAAATACCCATGAAAACTTAAGAAAACACACACACACACACACACACACACACACATATATATATTTGAAGGTTTTTAGATTACAAAATCTCAAATACTATGTAAGCACACAATACATTATTTCAAAGAGTTAGGCATATTGAAATATTGTAAATACATGAAAAGGGTTTTTTTTTTGTTTGGTTTTCCCCCACATAGCTGACTTATTCTAATCAAATTCAATTTCTTTTTCTCTTGTTTATCAAACTGATCTTTGACAATTATGCTTTGCCACAGTCATGGAAAAATCCAGAACCACTGCATTCTTGAAGTTCTACTTGCCATTTTAAATCAGAAAATCTGTAATATTCTTTGGGGGTTTGAGACAAAGCAAAATACAGAAGTGTCCCTGATTTTACAGGACAAAGAGAGAAAGGCTGGTGCATGTCACCTCTTCCCTTTTTTCCTCAGCAGCTCCCAGTGAAGTATTATTCCACCCACTAGCCTGCCATCTCCCCACCTCACATCTTCTCAGCGCCTGCCTTCTTCTCCGGTTCCTTCTTCTCAGCCATCACTGCTTATGTGCTAGGCTTTTTCCTGCTCTCCCCCCACCCCCATTTTTTTCTGTCTTGGGAAGGGCTGTCAAACTCCTGGCCCACAGGCTGGATACGTCACCTGCTGACCATACCCACGTCTGGTTTAGCGAAGGGGGAAAAATGTCCCGATACGTCACATGACACCACCATGACAACATGAGTTTGATACCCCTAGTTTAAGGCATGCTCCTTAAGGTCTAGGCCTAAAACAACACAACCCAGTTCCATTCCATGCATGATCCCAAACAACTGAATGGAAAAGTGAGAGTATTGAAAGTTCAACTTACTGGGTAACTTGAACTCTGAGTCTAATCAAATTTATTCCGTTATTAGTGTATGTGTGGGTGTCTTCTGTGTTATTAAGTATAAATACAAGTCAAACACCAATTATAGTGTTTATATTCAGATTTTCAGTATCTAAGGTATCTATGAAAACTGCGCTCCTGGAAACTGGCAAATCAAGATCTTCTTAAGTAAATAATGGGCATTCCCTATTTTCAATGTATGTTTTACTTTTAGGAAAGAAAGCATCTGTCTGAGCCTAGAAAAAGAAGGAAAATTCTTTAACAATTTAAAAAGAGATATTTTGAACACGTTCCATGCATTCTGTAGCAGCTCTCTTGAAGAATGTATACAGTTATAATAAAAGAATCTGGGAAGTATTATAGTAAAAAAGATCTCTTTTCAAATTTTCAAAAGCATTTCACTTTGCAAAAAAAAAGTCAATGTTTAAAATTCCTATTAAAATGTTTGTCCTGGAATCTGAGACAGATATTTCACTATATTTTTTAAAAACTGGGATCCTGTTCAGAGTTATTTAAAACAGAATGTTGTAGCCACCGGAACAGATACATTTGAAGGTATCCACTATACTTTGTGTGGATAAGGAATTCTGTGAGGAAGATATAAGCCATCTAGAGTTATTAAACCACCGCTAGACTTTTTCAAATGATACACTGGAATTGCAGCATAAAGTATTCATCTGGGAAATTGTTGATGCAATCATTACAAAAGCATCCATAAGAATCAACTGTCCACCCCCTAACTCAGCATGTGAGCTCTATTGTTTATTATTCCATCACAGTGCAGACAGTCTAAGTGTTCCTATGCCTCTTTTCAAACTGGTTTGTGGACCTGAGTTGTTAAAAGAATGCAGAACTGCAGTGTTGAAATTCCGCCTTAGATATTTCAGAGTATTTGTTCTTTCAGCATTTTTTCTTCCTGTTTAGGGGTTTAGAAGGACTTTTAAAACTCTTTATCCTGCATACCTTTTCAGAGAAATCACTTCAAAGAATCTCCTGGCAATGCAGGTGTTACAATAATTTATTGTTTCAAGCAGAGATGTAAAATGGCCAACAATCACCTACATTTTATCATAGGTTATAGACATTTAAGAGAAGGTACCAAAAATAGTTTAAACAATTACGTTTAAGTATATCCACTTCTTTTCTCTTTTTCTTGCACTTTCCTGTTTTATCAATATTAGAAGTTTGTTTCAATCAAGCAAATTTCTGTCCTAGATTTTCAACAATAAATAATGGGAATAGATTTTGGGGAAACCAGGAATTTTTACCATAAGCTTAGAAATAAATACATGTAATTTCCTTTGTATCAGGACTATTCTCCCATAGAAGTATGTGCAAAATATATTTTGTGTTAAACCCAGAACCATTGAATTCTTGAAGTTCTGCTCACTGTTTTTAATCAGAAAACCTGTAATGTTATGGTTCTTTTTGGGGTATGAGACAAAGCAAAATACAGAAGTGTCCCTGATTTTACAGGACAAAGAGAGAAAGGCTGGTGCATGTCACCTCTTCCCTTTTTTTCCTCAGCAGCTCCCAGTGAAGTATGTATTCCAACCACTAGCCTGCCATCTCCCCACCCCACATCTTCTCAGCATCTGCCTTCTTCTCCTGTTTCCTCTAAGCCATCACTGCTTATATGCCTAGGCTTTTTGCTGGTCTCCCGTCACCCCCAAATCTCTTCTGTCTATGTCAGGGATCAACAATGTGCAGCTCTAGAGGCCCACTCCTTGGGCCCACTCCTGCAGCTCCCACCACTGTCTGACCCTGCCCCTCACCTTCCCCTCTCACTCTTTGTCTGTCCTGAGAAGAGAAGGGTGACGGCAGCGACTCCTTCCGTATTCCAGGGCGGGAGCTTGCCTCATTTTCCAGCCCTTGTTGGTGATGTGCACACCGTGGCCACTGGGGGAAAGAGATGCAACTTTTCTCCACCCCGAAACACTTGCTGGGCTGGCTGCAGCTGATGTTCCACATTGTAATGGGCTCCAAGAGAGGAGGAGGGGATGCAGTCTCCCCCATTGTGAAGCACACTGTGCGAGGCACTGTAAGAGCAGCGAGCAGCCATGGAGGTGGCAAGATCAGCGGGATCAGCCACAGTCGGCCCAGCTGGTGTCCTGGAGCAGAGAGAAGGTTGTGCATCTCCCCATATCCCTCTCACTGCTCCATGGCTGCTCACTGTTCTTGCAGCGTCTCGCACAGCACACTTAAACTTAGCACAAGGTGCGCATAGCACCAACAAGGGCAGGAAAAAGAGACAAGTAGAGGGGCGCTTCACTCCCGCTCTGGAATATGGAGCAAATCTCCATCTGCTGCCATTGTCTTCTCTTCTCAGGGCAGTGATTCACTTAACAACTGTGGCAAGAAACACTCTTTGAGTGTTTAAGGTTGCAGACCCCTGGTCTAGGTGGACATGCTCCTTAAGCTCTAGGCCTAGAACAACACAACCAGGGGTGGGATTCAAATTTTTTAACAACCGGTTCTGTGTACGTGGCTTGGTGGTCATGTGATTGGGTGGACATGGCTTGGTGGTCATGTTATTGGCTGGATGTGGCCAACTCAATATCATTCATATCGAGGCACGCATCTTCTCACCTGGCCTCTCAAGACTGTGAGGCTGCTGCAACAGTCGTAAGTGTGAAAAATGGTCATAAGTCACTTTTTTCAGTGCCACTGTAACTTTGAATGATCATTCCACACAAGCAAAGTACCAGCAAAGGAGGGGAAAAAAGACTCCAGAGATGTTCCTAAGACAGGAAGTCTAGTCCTGCCAAGAATGTAATAAGGGTTAATGGAGAGGCAGTTTCTGTAAGCAACCCCAGAATGTTTCCTTCCTGCCTTCCTTACAGGATTAGGCCAGTAATTTCTTCTAACAACCTGTTCTCTGAACTGCTTAGAATGTTAACAACTGGTTCTAGAGAATACGTGCAAACTGGTAGAATCCCACCCCTGAACACAACCCAGTTGTATTCCGTGCATGGTCCCAAACAACTGAAATGCAAATCCAATCAGTGATTCCCTATTTGTGCATGGATAGTTTTTCCAATCCCTATTCAAGTTTCTTGGGGAAAGCTATTTCTCTCCCCACCTTCCCTTTGCGCTAAAGAACAATTACAGGAATGCAAGACAGAACCCCAGAAGAAAAGCCTTCTTTTTAGTAGCTTCATTTAGGCTCCCCTGTGAAAGAAAAACAGCCTAATTACTTTTCAGATGTCCTGCTGGCAGACAAAGATTTTTTTAATCAGCCTGCCTCTGTTTTTTAAGTGGAACAACAGGATTTTTTTTATTGATATGTCTTAATTATGTTTTAACTGTAATTTTAAATTTTATTACTGTTGTATTTCTATTGAAAATACAAAACATATATCCATTTTTTAAAAACTGAAACTTTAAAGTGTCAGTGTTAAGCATATCTGCAATTTGTTAACTGCTTAGGTTTTCTTGCATGCATTTAATGTATTTTGTTTATTGTTTCTACAAGCAGCTTTTCATGCATACTGCTTATTATGAAACCCTGCTTATTATGAAACCTTGCTCAAAAAATTCATGGTGGATGACATTTGCACCAAAAGAAATTATGTACATTAGTACAATCTGTACAATAATATAAGCAATAATAAGTACAACAGTACCCAGGCAGAAGATGAAACCATGAGACAGAGTTCTAGTCCTCCCTGGGGCATGAAAGCTGTCTGAGTGACTTGGGCCAGTTACGCTCTCACACACCAATTCACCTCACAAAGTTGTTGTGGGGAATAGAGGAGGAGGAAGTGTGTATTCATATTTTGAATTATTTATAAAAATAATAAAATCAGGATAAAAAGTTGTTTTTTTTAAAAAAAAAGAATTGACTGGCAGAAGTCCCATTTGTATTCTGCCTTTCTGGGTTTGAGGGAACACCATATGATTCAACAGATTCACAAGGATATTTGTAGTAAGGCCAATTATTAGTGGATTTTTTTTTTAACATGGATCTCTGGTTTTGCTGAGCTCTTCAGAAATGTTTTCCCTCTTTTCTAAGTTAAAGTATCTTAAAAATATTTACATAATTATTTTTCCAATATTGAAAACAATATATTCTGTGATTATAAAAATTATTTTTGTCTCATTTCTTCAACCAAGCTTCTCTTCCCTTCCCCCAAATGCTAAAGGATAATAATAGAGATGCCAAAAGAAACTTCAAATGATTGGCTTTTGTTCAGGTTTCTTTCTTTTTCTATGTTCAATGCACTGATTAACAATGAAAACCATGTTTTTGATATCTTTATTGCCTTATGTCAGATTTTTCCAATCTTAAAAGTTATCATTAAATAAAAATCACTACATTAAAAAACAAATCAAAGTAAGGAATGTGATGCATTCTTTTGGACTTGTTATAGTCATTTAAGATCTTTTTTGCATACATTTTCCTTCATTTCTTTAAGTTTCTCATTTTAGGAATCTTATAAATGGAAAACTTAATTGAAATTGAATGCCAGGAGTGGCTCTAGAATATTATAAAATCAATCCTCATATTTGTTTTAAACAAAAATTAGATAAAGGATTCATTTAGAACACATTATTGGGAAAACCAGTTACATCAAGGTAATGCAGTATTTTCAATACACCAGACTATGACAATGCACTTAAAAAGCTAGTAATAATTTGCTTTTGAATTTCAGAGAGAACATTATATAATAAAGGGAAATGTATCTTAACAAAGATAAACAACTTTGTTCTGTACTGTTTACATTTTGTTCTACATTTGCAATTTGTCATTCCTTAAAAGCAGCTCAGAGTACTCTAGTCACACAACACTCTAAGAAGGCTTAGTCTAAAAGGCGGTGAACTGCCAAAGTTCTAAGAAACATTTTTGAAAGTTATACAGCAGTCACATTTGCCATAGCAATTATAAGACCCCAAAAGCCACCCAGAGGCAGCAGTGAATTTATGAACATCTCTTTTGACACTTACCAAATTCTCTTTCCCTGGGTAAATTAATATTAAATACAGAACAATGTGAAATCACAGCTGCCAGTCCTTTAGTTGGTTTAGTCTTCATGTGCATCTAGTTCTTCCCAAGAACCTAGGATATCATAATGCATCAGCATAGTATATGTGCAGATCCAAGTGGTGTGGCCTTTGTAACTGACAGATGGAAATTTTGTAAATAAGCATATTTTCTAAACGGTTTTCAAGACTATTTGGTATAGTTGATAACCACTGGAACCATAATCTTTCAGTTTTGATTTTCAGATCCAATATTTCCTAGCTTCTGTGCAAATGTGAAAGAACGTTCCTTGTTTATGCTTGTTCTATTGGTATAGAGGAAGATGACTTTGGCAGAAATAAGACAAACAGAGCAACATGTCCAGGGTTCCAAGTAATATATCCATGGTGAACAAAACTCGGAGGCAGGTAGATTCCTCAAAGAATAGTTTTATTTGAACATATCAAATTGGCACAGTTCTGATGAAAACCGCCTCTGAAGGTTCCTGAGGTTTTCAGCTATTAAAAGTTTCCCCCCTTTCCAAACACTCAGTCACATGGTCCAATCAAGGTGCAGTCTGGTTGCCTGGTGACATAACTCCTCCTTCCTCTGACCAGGTGGGAGAATGTCCTTGGATCCCAAGAGAAAGCATTTTGTTTTGGCTACAAAACCCCTATCTCTAATCCCTATCCCTCAGCTCCAGTGTGGCAATACTGAAGCTCCAAGATGGCTTCGGTCAGGTCAGCTTCATGGTAGACACAACAAAGGTTATAAAGGGTCTAGACTAGAGGCTAAATTGTATGCACAGTTGAGGGAGTAAGTTATGTCTAGCTTAGCAAAAGAAATATTGGGGATACACGGGCACATGGACACACACGATAACTGTCTTCCAATACTTGAGGGTTGTCACAGAAAAGAGGGGATTGATTTATTCTCCAAAGCACCAAAGGGGAAGGACAAGTAATGGATAAGAAGCTTGTTAAACTAAGATCCAACCTCAAAGGAGACATTTTCTTACAGTGAGAATAATTAACCAATGAAATAGCTTGCTTCCCTGAGTTCTGAGTGCTCCATCACTAGAGAAATACTCAAGAACTATTACTTGGCAAAAGAAGATCATTTTTTTAATCCAGAGAAGCAGAAAAATATCAGAAGCAGCTTAGGCAGATACTGCTGTTGAATAAGGGAGGAGATACAGCACAATCACATTTAACAAGAATCTGTTATTAGTTCCAACCTCAATTAAATTTTAATTTTCCAATGTATTTTATTTCCTAATTTTATCTACCTAGAAAGAAAACATGACAAAGAAGACACATCTTCTGGATCCTATCAGATGATATTAGGCACAGTGGTTAGAGTGCAGTTCTGCAAGCTACTTCTCTGCAGCCAGCTGCCTACAATTTGGCAGTTCAAAATCCCACCAGGCTCAAGGTTGACTCAGCCTTCCATCCTTCTGAGGTTTACAGACTCTGTAAACTGCTTAGAGAGGGCTGTAAAGCACTATAAAGTGGTATATAAGTCTAAGCCCTATTGCTATTATTTAAAAGAAGGACATGAAAGCATACTCATCCTGTTGGAATTGGTGGGGTAGTAAAACCCTTGGGGAAAGGCAATCCCACAAATAATCTGTGATTATGCAGGTCTTGAAAAGCAACGTCTAGTATCTTGCACCTAGAACCATATTAGGTTTCTTAGTATGCCCAGAACTGTCTGTAGCACTGCATTCTGGACCAGCTGGAGCTTCTGAAAACTTCTGAAGTTCAGCCAGTTCCAGTAGTCTAATCAGGAAATGGGTAAACACGAGCGATCATAAGCAGAATTTCCATGACCACAAGATGTATTTGTGCATAACACCCACTAATTATGGATGCAACCTGCCCTCCAAGTGAAAACTTTGAGTCGAAGAAGACTTCCAAGCTGGGCACCAAATCTCTCCCGGGGAGTGCTTCTTCATCAGGAGTTAACAGTAACAAATCTCCAGATCCAGGGTTCTAAAACCAAAGCGCCACTTGCCAGGGTTGACTTACAGCCTAATCTTTCCCATTCATATAGCCTCTAGGGATTGGGCGAGCGTGATGATGGGATCACTTGTCATGGAATTAGTGGAGATATATACTGAAAATCATCAACATACTGATATTTCACTTGTGCCGATGAGTAACATTGTGCAGCACAGCACTTTCAGGTAGATGTTAAATAGGAATAGAAAGATAGCTAAGCACTGAAGCACCATACATAAAAGGAACCTAAGACTAGACTTCTTTCTCCCTATTGGAACTGACTCTGGAAGAAAGAGGAGAACCATCACATCAAAGCTTCCGTCCATTCCCAGCTCCCTAAGTCAATTGAAAAGAATACTATTATCAATGGTTTCAAAAGCCCCTGAAAGATCCAGGGGAGCCAGGGTGAATGCACAAAATATGGCTGATACAATGTGGTTGATCAGCTATTTATAAACACATAGCTAAAGGGGATGAAGAAGAGCTTAGACATACATTGGATAATATAAATATGCAAGTTAGCCTGCATTAAAAGCCACAAAAATGGTGATCAACTCGAGAAGAATTGTGACGTTTGGCCACATTCATGCATTATTCATCATATAATTCTACTTCAAATACTGTTTCATCTTACCCTTCCACCCAAACATATTAAAACCATTTGCATAATAAAATATATCTAAGCACTTCCTGAGACATTTTTTTAAAAATAAAAAATCAATCAACAGAAGAACATAATGTATATCACGAGAGAAAATGCCCAGCAATAATATCAGGCAGCTAGGAGGAAAGAATAAATTAAAGTGAATTCCCTATATGGAAGAATGGCTAACTAAATTGTGGGAGTACACTTTGATGTCTAGAGTAACTTCATATTTGAAAAGCAAATCTGAAGTAGAATTCAATTCTATTTGGAAACTAACTTTATATATGGAATTGTATCATATCCAAAATTTGACTTTTAGAGTTGATAGTCTGACATGGACTCTACATATAATTTACAGTGTTGTCTTAATTTGTTATCACCTATATTTTTTCTTCTTTTTCTTCCTTAATGACTTCAATTGTATTAACAAAATACCTTCCAAGTGTCATAGATAACTGATTTAAAAATAGATGTGAAAGTTCTTTTTATATAAATTTGTTTTATCATAGAAAAAAATATAAAACAGTAAAACAAATGAAATGAAAAAAACCATACATTCAATCCTAAGAACAAAAATAAAACACACACACAAATAGTGTAGAAAAAAAGGAGGAAAAAGTAATCGATTAAATTTAACATTTAAGATTCCCACCCACCCCCCCGCTGGATTTGAATTTTTTTTTTAAGTATTATAAAATCTTAATGATGGACTAGAACGGTGTCAGCAACCCGTGGTTCCGAAGCCACATGTGGCTCTTTGAACCTTCTGCTGTGGCTTCCTGTCCCATCACTGGCTGGCCCTGCCCCTTGCCCTCCCTCGCCTAGCCTTAGAAGGTAATGGTGACAGCGGAGGATGGAGAAGTGGCCGGGGCTGATTCTCCAGCACCTTACTCTTGCTGCTTGTTGGCGCTGGGTGTACCTTCCGACCCTTGTTGGTGGTAGGCGTGCCCCGCAACCAATGCTGGCCTCACTAATACGAGGGCTGGCATGGTGGGAATTGATTCGGGAGGAGGGAATGTCGGAAATTGTGACAGGCCCGCAGTGCCCAGCCACGGCTTTAAACTCAGGGCAGTAGGGAAAGCGGGCTGGCCCTGCCAAACCTTGTATGCCCACCCCGGGGGTCAGGCTGTGTGTGTGTGTGTGTGTGTGTGTGTGTGTGTGTGTGTGTAAGCTCTCTTTAGGGCTCTTGGCTATTCCTTTTATTTTTTCTTTCTGGAAATCCAGGCTGGCTGAGGAACGATCATCAGCCGTGGCAGAGGCTTCTCTTCGGAGGACCCTCCTCTCCTCGTGACCCCTCAGCCGGCTGTGGCAGGGCTGGGAGAGTGCGCACACATGGGGAGACCCCCCCTTAAATGAGCAGCCACCCGCCCCATATGCTGCCCACCCCACGTGCCCCTTGCCTGAGCCAAAGAGGGAAGCCTCTGCCGTGGCTGGCAATCGTTCCTCAGCCAGCCTGGATTTCAAAAGACAAGAAATAAAAGGAATAGCCAAGAGGAGGGTCGCTCGAGCCTTAGTGCAGAAGAGAAGCCATGTCCTATTAAGACCCTCAAGTGAGAGGCTGCCCACCCCACGCACGCCTTTGCTGCGCTTTGGCACTCACTTGAGGAGAGGCTCCTGAGACCTTCCTTAAGAGAGTGCCAAAGCGCAGCAAACCCTCTCAGCCCCACCACAGCGAGAGGTGGGGGAGGGGGTCACCCGAAGTGAAGCCTCTGCCATGGTTGGCGATCAGATTTCCAGAAAGAATAAAAGGAGGGAGAGGGAGGGGAGGGGGAAGACACACACACACACATAGTGATACAGAGAGAGAGAGAAAGACAGAGAGAGGGGAGGGAGAGAGGCGGGAGAGAGATACAGAGAGGGGAGAGAGATACAGAGAGAGGGGGAGAGAGGAGGGAAGATAGGGAGAAGGGAGAGATAGAGGGGAAGAAATACAGAGGGGAAGAGATACAGAGAGGGGGGGAAGAGGGGGGAGGGAGGGGATAGAGAGGTAGAGAGATACAGAGATGAGAGACAGGAGGAGAGATATAGAGTGAGAGAGAGTGGTTTTGTGGCTGGGTAGGCGTGGCTAGGTCATGTGAATGGGTGGGAGTGAGTGACATCAAGTTGGCCATGCCCAGCCAGGTTTTGTGGCTCCCAGTAGATTTTTTTTTCCTGTGGGAAATGAGTCCAAGTGGCTCTTTGAGTGTTTAAGATTGTAGACCCCTGGACTAGAACTTATCTGTAATGCCATTTATTTATTGGCTATCTGCATTCATTTTACTCTTTACTTCTGATTTTTTTAAATTGATCCCTGTTTTTATAATCTTTTAAATTTGTATTTGTATTCTTTTTCTTTATATCTTTCTATAATTATATTTGGAAATGATGTTTAAGTAATACAGACTTATATAGCTTAAGTTCTGTATGAGTGAATTCGCTGCTTTCCTCTTTTATACTTAAATTAACTATCAATTTATTTATTTGTAAGATTTATAGGCTGTCTATCTTACCTCAAGGTAACTCTGGGCGGCTTCTAAACTAGCATAGTTTCTGTGAATCATTTTTCCACACAATCCTTTATAGTGGCAAATGAGAACAACTTTTTTTGCAAAACATCAAAGCACATGCCTACATATTAACATTGTTAACAGAGATTCTTAAGACTGACTTTAATGTAACAGCTCCACAACTATGGAATGTTCTTCCCAGGAGATGTTCACTTAGCAAATAGATCAGAATGCTTTAGCATAAAGGTTCTTAAAATTTATTCGAGGACTTTTATGCTTTTATTGTTTTAAATAACATCAAATTAATACTGATAAAACAGAATATGTAACGTTTCAATAGGCAAGAGTTGGCATATGGTTTTATGTAACTGCTGCTAGGTTTTGTTTCAGTTGGTTGGTATAATTATACTTGTTAGTCTTTATTTACTGATTTCTAGTGTGTGCTTCATTGTATGTTTATATATTTAATGAAACCTGGGGAGGGGGGGAAGGGGGAGAGATCATTGAGTTCCACTGAGTCCAATTCCTTGCGTAGCAGAGAAACTCAAATTAAAGCATCACCAATAAATGGCTGCCTAGCCTCTATTTGAACATGTCCAATAATGTATTCACATTTCAAAACCTCATTTGGCTCCACGTTGAATTGTTCTGTTATAAAGTTCCTCCTAACCTGCAGCTTTTTCTTAAACTGAAGACCATTTTCTCTTTTTCGCTTATATAAATATTTATTCGCTGTCAGAACAACTGCTATACAGAGTTCCTCACAAATATAAATACAATAATCTGATTTGTGCAAAAATGTAAATCTGCAGCAGGCATATATATATATGACATTCCTTTGAGAAAACATTTACATTTCTTGAATCTGCTTTGTTCATTTCTTTGCTTCACTGAACTATGGACTGAATGTTGGTATCAGCATTTATTTAGTATATATGTCATTATACAACACCAACACTGACAGGGTAAGCCACTATAGGTAGCCCTCAATTTACAACCACAACTGAGATTGAGATTTCTGTTGCTAAGTGAGACATTTCTTAAGTGAGTTTTACTCCATTTTACGACCTTTCTTGCCACTGCAGTTGCTAAGATAGTAACATGCTTCCCCATTGAGTTTGCATGTCAGAAGATCACAAAAGTTAAGCCCATGACCACAGGATTCTGCAATAGTCATAAATACGAATCAGTTGCCAAGCATCTAAATTTTGATCATGGGACCATGGGGATGCTGAAACTGTTGTAGGTGTGAAAAATGGTCGTAAGTCATTTTTTCAGTGCCATTGTAACTTTGCATGTCACTAAATGAAATGTTGTAAGTCAAGGATGACCTATGCTACATAAAATGACAGCAAGCCCTACTCCCTTCTAGCACTGAATAGAAAAAACTATAAAAACCTAAGTTATCACTATTTCTTCTCAAGAAGGATTCTGCATTGATGTCTTACACATTGCTGTTATATTCTAGCATGTAATGCTTTTCATTGATAAACTGCCTTTTTTTCTTTTAAGATTCTTGTTTCTAGCCATTTTTCTTAAAAAAAAAAAAAGAAAAACATTGAGAACAATGGCTATGGAAGCTGCTTCCAGCTATCTCTGTTCATATTTGTTTGCAGAGCTGTTTCCCTGTGAAAAAAGATATTCTGATGCATTCCAATGCACTTATTTTTTGCATTGACATTAGTACAAAGTTATTACTAAAGCATATACCCAGTTCTCAAGGTGTGGAGAAAAAGGAATTATTCACAAGGAATTTAAGAACAGGGAAATACTCCCTTTTCAACCTTTCCTACTGGCAGGTAATGCGTCTGTGCAACAATCAATAAATCTACAGTAGTTTCAGCAAATAGCAACTGAGAGGCATACTCCCACTAAAGAAAATAAGAGAATCAGTTTTATGTGAATATAAGGTAACTTGCTCCAATTCCAACATTTAACCTAGAAAACATGGAACTATTTCATTAATAGTTGACAGTTTTTTTTGTAGATTTTGTCTTGAAAAATTCATTGAAAAGAAATGACTAAAAGCCTTCATACAGTTGATTCTAGTAATCTGTACACACGATTCTGGAATTAAAATCATTTTGAAGAAGTTTTTTTTATATTTTTATATTTTTAAATATTTCTCATTGAAACACTACAAAAACATATTCATAGTCTAACAGCCACAGGGTTTACTGAGGCAACAATAAGCAAAGAAAAGCACCTCACTACCTGTAGCAGGAATTTTAATTCTTACTGAAAAATCTAGTTAATAAACATAACACACTTTACTTAATATTTATAAAACAATGCATTCAATCGTACTTGGGTTACAGCTCAATTTCCAGATGATGATGACTGAGAAATATCTTCCCGACGAGGAATAAGCAGACGGTAACTTCCAAAATGTTTTCGACTAAGAAATGCTCCCTTGGGTTAAGCATGATGCTTGGTTTTCCTAGCAACAGCACTGAAGTGATGATCTCTCATTGTAACTTTAATATTCTGCAAAAACTTGTTTAATTTTATGCAGATAGTCCTCAACTTACAACCATTCTTTCAACAATCATTCAACATTACAACAGCACTGAATGAATTGTGGTTATGACCAGTCTCAGCACCCTAGGGTGATCAGGACCACATGATCAAGCTCTGGGTACTTAGCAACCTGTTTACCCTTATAACAAGTTGCCAAGTAGCCCATGGTCATAAGATTGCCATTTCAAGCCTCCCAACTTAAAATTTTCCATGCCAGTTTCCCCAGAAAGTCAAGAGGAAGACTGAAGAGGTAATCGCATGTTGCTGGGGTAACTCTCTTTCCCCTCCCTCCTCACTGACACCAGTCACTGGCACACCCTTCTGACAATGCAGTGCCTTCCCTGCACCCTCGTGTACCTCTCCATGCTGCACACAACCTTTTGTGCACTCCCACCCTGACTTGCATGGTACCACTTGCATATCCTCCCCACGCTGCGTGGCACCTCTTGCACACATGCCCAACCTGCACAGTGCCTCTTGTGCATCACCTTCTCAGCCCATGTGGCACTTCTCTCACATCCCTTGTCCCACTTGATATTTTTGTGCCCCGCCCCCCCAGCCCAGGCAGCCTTTCACACACCTTTCCTGAACTACACAGTTCCTCTCAAGCGTCCTCCCTGCCCATCCCATGGCCAACAGCCACTCATCCTCCTCCTAGCCACTTACTGGCCTGTGAGCTGAGACCTGCAACTTCCGGACAGTTTCCCCATTGACTTTGGTTATGGGAAGCTAGCAGGAAGTTGCCTCACCTAACAACCATGAGCTTCAGTTAATGATGGCAACTAGAACTGCAGCGGTTGCTGTTGCTAAGCAATTGTAGTTGTAAAGCACAACATTGTTTAGTGATAGAAATTCCAATTTAATTGCCAGAGAAAAGTCAAGAACTATCTGTAATTAGGTTTAGTATGTTTTACTAAATTTGTAACTTGGGGGTTTATATGTGGTCAATAAAAAGGGTATTTCAGCTTTAATATGATTCTATATATATGTTGATCCTTTTATTCTAATTGTTATGACTTATGATGAAACAAATACATTTGCATTTAGTGTTTTTCTACTGCCTTCTTCCTCTCATTTTAGACTAAAGCTGCATCAAGAAAACTTGCAGACAGAGATAGGAAAAATCAATTTACCCACCTTTCAATAGGTATTGTTCAGTGCTCAGTCACTTGTTTTAGATAAGCAGCTATAGAAACTGAATAAATAAAGCAGGTTGAACAGACAAACATTTGGGTTAATTTCACCCTCCAAGAATCTAATCATATTTGATTTGTAACATTGCAGACTGAAATATTTGAGTTAAACATTTATCAAAAAAGAAAACATAACCTTATGACATACTTATGACTTAGTCTTAGGAATTATGACTGGAAAATCAGACCCAAAATTCAAAACGCTTTCTCCCAAGCGTGCATATACTTTCAACTTTATTACAGGTAATCCTTGACTTACAACAGTTCATTTAGTGACCATTCAAAGTTGCAACGGCACTGAACAAAATGACTTAAGACCATTTTTCACTTATAATTGTTGCAGCATCCCTATGGTCATGTGATTTACATTCAGATGCTCAACAACTGACTCACATTTATGACGATTGGAGAGTCCTGGAGTCATGTGATTCCCTTTGCAACCTTCTGACAAACAAAGTCAATGGGGAACCCAGATTCACTTAACAACCATGTTACTAATTTAATAACTGCAGTGATTCACTTAACCAAGGTAGCAAGAAAAATATCAACTTGTAAAATAGGGCAAAGTTCACTTAACAAATTTCTCACTTAGCAACATAAATTCTGGACTCAATTGGGGTACTAAGTAAAGGACTATCTATATTTGTATCTATATCTATATCTGTATCTGTATCTATATCTATCTCTACACACACACACACACACACACACACACACACACACACACATACATACACATATATTTGTTTCCTTAAGTTTTCACGGATATTTATATGTATGGTATTCAGCTTTGTTTGGGTATTTTCCCACATCATTATAGTTGTGCTTTTAAAGTTGTAGCAACGTTTCGGCAGAATCTCATCTGCCATCATCAGGCTTCTGTATTATGTTCGTCTGTGAGTCAGACTTTCACAGCCGTTTCTGTCTTAAATTTGGTGCTAGCCTACGCTGTGCCAGAATGGCTTTTTCTTCATCCTGATTGTTTGGGAGTCTTGGTTTGTGTTTATTGGTCTTGGAGTTCGCTGTGTTCTGCTTGATTGGTGTTTCTAATATCCTCTGTCTGTTTTGTGGCTTTTTTTGTTTTGATTGGCTGGCAACATTGTGTTTCCTGTATTGGAGGCTTTTAGTGCAGCTTGGCTCCAAGTAAATGGATGGCTATCATTTATTAGGAAACTAGGTTTCATCTGGGTGCCTGGTTGGGGTATGTTTGAGCTGGAGGTATCAGGGGGGATCTGTTTGTGCCCAGGTGTTTGCCTGGCTTGTGGTGTGGAGATTTTTTTGTTTGTGAGTGCAGGCTTCCAAATAATTGACAGTCTGGTGGAATCATCTCTTCTATTCATGCTTTCAGGACTTTTTTTCAATCTCTATGGCTTCTCTGATAATTCTGTAGCTGGGGTTTTCCATAGTGGCTAGGGTTTTGGTGCCATTGAAGTCAATGCTATGACCTGTGGCTTTCATGTGTTGGACTAGTGAGGAAGTGTGTTCCAGCTTTTTTACTGCATGTTTGTGTTCATCCAGGTGGGTACTTATTCTTCTATTGGTCTGTCCAATGTATGTGGCAGGGTATGATGCACAGGGGACTTCATATATGCCTTGGTTTTCCAGGTCAATTTTATCTTTGGGGTTTCTTAGGATAGCTGCTATTTTTCTGTCTGTTTTGAAGGCAGTCTTGATGTGATGCCTGTGTAGTATCTTACTGATTTTGTCTGTAGTACCTCTTATGTAGGGCAGGACAGCTGTTCCATAGGTCTGTTCATCTTCTAGGTCTCCATTATGTTTCTGTGTGTTTTTGTGGATCAGGCCAGTGACTTTGCTTTTGTGGAAGCCATTGGCTGTCAGTACTTTAGTCAGGGTGCATAGTTCACTCTTTATGTGTGTCTTGTCTGCCAGGCATTTGGTTTTGGCAATTAGTGTTTTGGCCACGGATTTTATCTGTGCTGGGTGGTGGTGGGTTTGGGCGTTGAGGTAGCGTTTGGTGTGTGTTTTCTTCTGGTATATGGTGTGTCCTAGTGTGCCATCTGTTTTTTTGTAGATTAGTACATCTTGGAATGGTAGTTGTTTGTTTCCGTTTCCGTTTCCATGGTGAATTTGATTTTGGGGTGTGTGCTGTTTAGGTGTGTTGGGAAATTGTTTAGGTTTTCTTTTCCATGGTGCCAAATCACAAATGTTTCATTGATGTATCTTCACCATAGTTTGGGTTTGTGGGTGGCATTGGCTAGGGTTCTGGATTCGAATTCTTCCATGAACAGGTTTGTAATGATGGGTGACAGTGGTGATCCCATAGGGGCTCCTTCAATTTGCTTGTATCTTTGTCCTTTGTATATGAAATATGTGTTGGTTAAGCAGTGTTCTGCTAGTTCCATGAGGTGTTTAGCTGGTTGGTATTTATTTTTGATGATTTCAAGAGTTTCTTTTATCGGGACTTGAGTGAATAGTGAAACCACATCGAAACTTACAAGCAGATCTTCTTGTTCCACGTGTAGATCTTTGATATATATATATATATGAGCTTTCTTATAGAATATATCTGTAAGAAGACAACTAAATAACTAAATTAATACTTTTAATATTTTTATGCACACGAAACTCATACTTCATGTCTCCAAGTGAAAAGTTTGTACAGTATTCCAGTTTCAATGTCAAGTATTTAAAGAATTGGAAATATTTACTCACTTGTTATTAAGTAGGTTGTTTACTTAAGCCAGCCTTACCTGATAACCTTGGGCTTTCATCTTGAGAATCAGAATGGCAAGCCGTCCAAGTAACAGGAAATTCATTCAATATATCATACAATAGTTACGTTTCTCGAAGTTCCCTTTATGAGTAGCCACAGTTCAAGTTATAATAAAGTTTATTATCCCTACTGCCTCATATTAAACAGAGCTTTTGCAGGCCCACATTTCTATTACAAAAATTGATTGCTTCAAAATAATTTTCAACTAAGAGCATTTTTCAATTATACTCCAAGAAAATACTTTGAAAGTGAAACAAAGTGGAATTTTAGTTGGAACCAAAATAATTATTTATTGAGCATAACAGACTAACCAACAGCTGGAAATACTGAAGCTTTTTCTGTTTTGATCAAAATTGTGAATTTTGTATACTAAAGTCTTCATTTGCTATGTGGCCATAAAATGCACATATAACGGTGCATTATACTATGGGTTAGGGTTAGGGTTTCCCTAAGACCCCCCCAAATAGGACCCCAAAATCAAATTTTCAGAAAATGGGTTCTGCCGTTCCAGCATTTCTGCCTGGTTGCATGCACACCTCTAGTGGGTGTTTCTAACTTTCCCAAATCAACAGGAATTTCTGGAATCCTCAAATCAACCTCTGGGACCTTAGATAGTATAGCCTTCACATGAGTGCCAACTCTGCCCTGTGTTCCAAAATTACTTGAATTTTTAATAGCCTAATAACCAATAGAGGATTCATATGCATCTGTAAATCAGACCATGTCTATGTAAATATTTCAATAGTCTGATCCAATAATGTGATACAATTTAGCTCATATTTTTAAGATTTCTTTAATAAATTAACGGTCCTATGTTAATATTGGGCAGACATTCAAAAACCACTCAAATACTGCGAGAGGTGGGAGTACTACATGTGATGAAAGTAAGGGCTACAAAGGAAAGAAAAAAGCATGAGTGAGCTATGAGAAATTGGGATACAAAACATCAATCTCTTCAAGTATAGCATAGTTCTGGTTTTTAGCTGAAAGCAAGGACAATTAGCACTAACATTTGTGCCACTTTGCAGTATTAGCATAAGTGATTGGTTCTATTTAACATGAGAGTGAGAAGATTTCCATAACTATCCCCTCTAAAAACATAAAAATTGAAATCTATCATTATAAGTATGGTTAAAAATTCTTCAAATTAATACACAACCAAACACTAATTGGTCTGATTAATGAATATGTGTGGTTCAGGGTGCTGGTTGTTAAAGCCCTACATGGCATGAGGGAATACTTGTCTCCCATAACATCAGCCAGGCCAATTTGATCCTGGAAGGTTGGCGCACTCTGGGTTTCTTGCATCAAACAATGCCCTCTTGTACGACCTCTGAACCAAGCCTTCTCTGTTGGGATGCCTGCTCTCTGGAACAAGGTTACCATTCCAGCCCCCGACAGCCCCACACAGCCCCACTCGGTTGTTATTCAGACGTCTTGGCTTTTCACCCAGACCTATGGCAAGAGAGAGCGAGACTCCTCATTTCATTGTGCTTGCCAACTTTTATGCTTTATTGATTTTACTGTAATATTTTTTTTGTTGTGGCACACAAAGAGTTGCTAAGAGTTGAGTGGCATACATGTTTAATAATTATTTTCCATAGATTCAAAAATTGCTTGGAATAAAATGAATAGCAATTGCACTTAAGACTTATATACCGCTTCACAGTGCTTTACAGCCCTCTCGAAGCAGTTTACAGTCAGCATATTGCCCCCAACAATCTGCGTCCTCAAATCTATCTACAAATGATAGCCATACATTAGCAAATGTAGTTTTCTTTAAAAAGAAACATACTTAATTTACAATTTTCATTTCCCACAGAAGAGTGGAATATAAAATAAAAATGGATCTTATATGAGATAGCAGTCCTCACTTTATTCTTCAAATTAGTAATGAGGCATCATACAAAAATATCAGTCTTCAGAAGAGCTAGAAATCAAAAACATTTAAACTTGACATGGCAAGTAATATGCTCAGACATTATATACATAGGTACATACCAGTGGTGGTATTCAGTAGGTTCTGACCAGTTCTGGAGAACCAGTAGCGGAAATTTTGAATCTTTCAGAGAACTGGCAAATACCACCTCTGACCGGAGATTTTACAATATCCTTCCTCTGCCACGCCCACAGAACCGGTAGTAAAAAATTTTGAATCCCATCACTGGTATATACACCCAACACCTACACCAATTTAAATATTTAAAGCAGATGTTAGAGAGAAAAGTTGGTAACTAATCAGTTATAAGAAAAATATGAGGGAGAATTACTAGATTAAGAAGTAGCATCTTTTTAAAAGAAAAACAAACTACTGTTTTCTTACCTTGAATATTTTAATGAGTTTAGCAATATTGGGGGAGGCAGGGGGGGTGGAAGGGCTGAACTTTAACAACTGAAATTTCTAAATAAGAAAAACTGGCCAACTAACATAAGAATGCATTTAAGTAGCTTCAAGTGAAATTTTGTGACCCAATACTTTTAAATTGGTATGGATGTGGGGTGTATGTGTGTGTGAGAAAGAGACAGACAGAAAGATGAAAGTGCTCTAATAATTAAAAAAAAAAAAAGCCTAGAAGGAAACAAGACCAGAACAAGTGTTCTCCAGCAACTAAAATACAAATAAGCAGGGATTAACATCAGAAAAACAATCAAGCAGAAAACTATGCCTTAATCAAGCCAAGGAGAAAATGGCAACCTCAACCAACACTGGCGGGGCAAGCTACTGTATATAAACAGGGTGCAAACTTCACATTCATTAACACTAATGTTATATTAATTATATACTAATGTCTACAAGCAAACAACCAAGCTCAGAGAGCACAAGGACCTCACTGTTCAACCAAGAACTACATATATTCTTTTCTATTGATATCTGTCTGCATATCTTTGCCTTAAAGAATTCTTCAATTGCCATTAAAAGATACTACTGCTCTCCCACTGCCTGAATTTACCAGACATAAAACTTCTGTGATGTGCATCTATTATTTACCATTGTGCTATTAAATGCATAGCCTAACCCTAACTAGAAACAAGTGAGGCCAAGCAAAGTTAGGATTACTATATCCACTCATACTGATGAGAAAGCATAAAAAGGCAAGAGTCATATGGTGGCCATCTTGAGAAACCTGAATTACAGTCACTTCCTATTTGTCAACAATTATTCATCAATTAGTGGATTGGCACATAAATGAACTAATGTGTGATTCAATACTTGAACACAGTAAAATAGTGGTAACTAAATGTCTCTCCTTCAATTTCCACCCTTGAAATAGCTTTAATTAAAAATAAATAAACCCCACCTTTGTGAAAAGATAGTTAAAAAGCAGTTTCATAAACAAAAGTGTATCTGAAAAAATTCACATGCTCCTAAACTCTCCACTGTGTGTTGCATGCTATTTCTTCATTTTCCACATACACTTTATATAGAATGGGTCCTGCTGTTAAAAGAATAACTGAAAAGCCCAGCAACTCTTCTTTACGCCAATGTAAAAGCAGATCACTTTCCTAAAATATGTCTGCTCATGCTAGTAATTAAAAGTAGAACTTCATTACACTAAATTGACCCTCCCTTTCATTCCCCATTTCTTTTTTTTTCTTTATCTTGCCTTTCAGTAGAATACTGAAAAAAACAATTCCAGTAGAAGTCTTCTCAGCTTTTAATTAAGTAAATGCCTATTATTGTTTTGACTTGTTTGCTTTTCTTTTTAAATGAGAATGCAGCAAACAAAAAATATCTAAAAGTAAAAATACATCAGGACAATAAATATATTAATATTTTAAATGTAAATCTGTTTCAATAATGCATTACAACTTTTTAAGGTCATTATCACGTTGATATTTCCTATCTGTGAAACACAGCAACAATACAATGCTATTATCAACTATTAATACATGAACTAAATGAGCATAGGGTCCATTAAAACTACTGAACACAGGAACTCAGGACAACAGGACAGCAGCAAATAATCTATCATATGTCATTATTTCTTTCCGTCTGGTATAGTTCTTAAAAGTTCCAACATCAAGAAAGTTAATATGGGCTTGATGTTCAGTCACTTAGCCTCTGTTCTCTATTATCCTTTTACTACATCTAAACATATGATCAACCCTTGGTATACTACTGGAAATCAGGAGGAAAGAGTTTTGCTGTAGTAGGAAACAGATAAACCTTCCTTCTTTTTATCCCTCCAAAGCTCTACAGTACGCAGATGGCTACTGACATACTCCAAACGAGACCTTACAGTAGTATTCTACGGCCAATTCTTCTTTATATATGCAGCTGCCTTCCTCTCTAGCATCCTCTAAACAGTCATTTACATAAATGGTAGCAGATGTGTCCACAAATACATACAACAAAGAAAATACAAAAGCAGTAAATTCATTACAACAAACATAGGGTTACATATTAATCATGAATCTTACTAAAGTTGTATCTGTCTGGCCCAACACATGGAGCTGGCCATCTCTGGATATTCTGTACTCAACAGGAGGATAGTAATCTGAGAGATTACACATCTATTGTTCTATCCTGGACTGTTCCTTTCAGCAGGGAGGGGTATTATAAATAATTACCTTAAAGTATTTGAGAAAAATCCTTGACTCCTGTAAAAGTCAACTGAATAGAACATAGAAACAATCCAGGCAGTTAAACACATTGCTGTTTTATCTTCTCCAGCCTTATGGGGCCTATGAAGCTAGCACAAATTAAGCAAGTTGGGAGACACTGCAAAGCAGTTAGAGGACTTTTGAATCTGACTGAATAAAACTACAAGCTGTTATAGCAATAGCACTTAGACTTATATACCTCTTTATATTGCTTTACAGCCCCTCTCTAAGAGATTTTACAGAGTCAGCATATTGCCCCAACAATCTGGGTTCTCATTTTACCCACCTTGGAAGGATGGAAGGCTGAGTCAACCTCAAGCCTGGTGGGATTCGATCTGCCAAATTGCAGGCAGCCGGTAGTCAGCAGAAGTGGCCTGCAGTACAGCTCTCTAACCACTGCACCACCGAGACTCATTGTGTGTCTTCTTTGTGGTGAGATTAGGCAGGTAATAGCACTTAACCTGATCTCATCTGATTAAACCAGGCTTGTCCAACCTGCGGCCCAAGGGCCGCATGCGGCTCAGGTCACCTTGTAATGCGGCCCAGTGCCCACCCCAACCTTTGTGCCAGAGCCAGTGAGGAGGAGGAGGAGAAGCAGGCGCGAGGCAGGGCGACGGGAGCGTCAGGCCAAGCAGCAACAGAAAAAGCAGGCGCCGTCAGAGCGCCACCTCCTGCTGTTGCCACCACCGCCATCGCCGCCGCTTCTGCCCCCGCTGCCACTTCTGCCCCTGCCATCGCTGCCGCTTCTGCCCCCGCCACCTCCACTTCTGCCCCCGCCACCACTGCTGCTTCTGCCCCCGCCGCCACTGCCCCCGCCACTGCTTCTGCCCCCGCTGCTGCTGCTGCTTCTGCCTTCCAGTCCTGCCTCATCCAGCCGGGCCATTTGCAGGAGGAGAGGTAGGCGCAAGGCGGGCGAGCTTTCTCCCCCCCCCGCAAAATTTGGCCGGAAAATAAACCATGATAAAAAAACCGTGATAAAAAAACAAATAATTTTTAATAAATAATTAATAATAAAAACATCTCACTAACTTCATTTCCAAATAAATTTAATATGTTAACTATGTTTTCTATGGGTTTTTTGGATGATCAGGTATTGTTACTGTTATTTTATTTTATGTGCGGCCCAAACCAAATTTTCATCTTCTAATGTGGCCCAGGGAAGGTGAAAGGTTGGACACCCCTGGATTAAACAAAATACAGGTAGTCCTTGACCTACAACAGTTCATTTAGTCACCATTCAGTTACAATGGCACTGAAAAAAGTGATTTATGCCTGTTTTTTAGTTACAGCCCTCGTAGCATCCTAATAATCATGTGATCAAAATTTAGATGCTTGGCAACTGATATGACAGTTGCCTGTCCTGGGGTCATGTGATCTCCTTTTGTGACCTTCTGACAAGCAAAGTCAATGGGGAAGCCAGATTCACTTAAGAACCGGGTTAGTAACTTACCAACTGCAGTGATTCACTTAACAACAGTTAAGAATGGTCGTAAAATGGAGCAAAACTCACTTAACAAATGTTTCACTTAACAACAACAAAATTTGGACTCAATCATGGTTGTAAGTTAAGGACTACCTGAAACCCAAGAGCCACATAGTGACCAGATGGAAGACTAGCAGAATTTTTTTTTTCAATACTTTATTTTTTTTTTCTTTAAATACATCTTTTGGGTGAACAGTTTGATTTCAAGTTTTTACATTCTAGAACAAACGTGACCATAATTACATATTCAACATTGTTATCTAATTTCGTATCATTACCTATTACCAATTTTCCATTTTATATTCTCATACATTACTTTATAACAATCTCTATATTCTTAATCAATCTCTATATTCATTACTCATATTCCTTATATTCGTCATATTTGCAAGTTTTATCAAATTATATCATTCCATTAATCATTTATAAATTCATCTTAATTTATCTAGTATTTATCCCCTTTTCAATATTAATTTAATTTTGCTACTTTCTTTATATTACCCAAGAGAAAATTTTAGCATTGTTGGGTAGACTATTGAAATTGAAAAATATCCCAAAGAAATATAAGTAGTTCTGAAAAGTTTATGATTGATCCTTATACTTATAACTGTCACACATCCTTGTGGTCATGTGACTAAGATTTGGGTATTTTGAGATTTGGGTATTTTGAAATGGATGAGCATTTACAACCACTGCAGTGTCCTACAATCATGTGATCATCACTTATGTGCTTCACAACCAGCTGAGAAATAGTTATAGAGAAACTGGCACTGATGACATTACCTTCTAGATTGGTAATGAAACATTGGCAAGAAAACAAATAGATATCTAGGGCTCCCCAGTTCAACCCTGAGCTTCAAGTATTCTCTTCTATGGGAACCTGAAATCTGTTATAGGCATGTATCGTAGGTTGTTAAAATCAGTCTGCAAATTTTAGTTAATACAAAATACTGCAGCAAAAATATTAAATGGAATTTTTAAAATCCTATATGAATTTAGCTGGCTCATTTCCAGCCCCAATTCAACATGCTAGGATGCAAAACTCTTTATAATGTTTTATTCTTTTAATAGTGCAAGCCGCCCAGAGTCACCTTGTGGCAATTGAATTTAATAAATAATGTGAATTATCTGAAGAATAGTTAGTATTCATGTAACATGTTAGTGTCCAACATGTCAGTATTCTGTTCCCATTAGTCCTCAACTTAGACAACTTGTTTAGTGACTGTTTGAAGTTACAATGGCACTGAAAAAAGAGACCAAAGATTTTAGGTAGAGGAAAGATAAAAAGGCCTGTAAGATGACACAAACTGTTCCAGCAGTAAAAATATTGAAGGAAATTTTAGTAGAATGAATTGGGAAAATAGTGGCCAATGTCAGTAATGTTGATATCTATGAATAGACTATATCTAAAAGATACTATTAAAGAAATGTCAAATGTGGAATAAATTTTATTTGACAAGTTAGAGATGGTATTGAAATTGATGTAAAACTGGCAAGCCAACATGATGATTTAGAAAATGTTTCACTGGATGCACAAAAGAACCTGGCTGAGGTTTTAATATTTATAGGGGAATACATAGAGATGACAAATCAAGAGAATGACTGGATAATTTTTTCCTATTGGATTTATAAAAGAGGTTTGGGAAAACCTTGAAGGAGTATGTGATGGGACAAAGAAGAAATGAAGACACATCAAATCCTATGAGAATCAACTACTTGAATCAACTAAAAATGAAGACTGTTATAAGTTAAAAGAAGGAAGTTTAATTAAATCAAACTGAAAGCTAGATGTGTTGTTACTTCTAGCTACCCTTTATGAATTTTCCATTAATATGAAAAGATGATGTTTTATGAATTTGTTTACAGATAAGAGATATAATGTTGACTGAAGAGATAAGATAGAATGAAGAATTACTAAATTTGTTTACATTTTTCTCTTTGATATATCCTTATTTTTATGTTTACTTCTTTCTATTTATTTTTGTTTCTTTAAGCTTACTTTGTGTTAGATTTTACTATTATAATCAAAATTCTAACATTATAACAACATTCTAATACTTGGACAATGTAGCAATTCAGGCTCATATCAAAAACGGGGTTGATGGAATACAATTACATACAAGGATAAGATACTTGTGTGCAGTTCCATAAACGAACTTTTATTTTATTTTCAGTTCCATATAGCTTTAGCAGCCAGCTGGATTGTTCAAAGAAAAGATACAACTATTTTAATAAACTGCAGTTGGGTGCTCTGTTATCCATATGTGATTCAAAGCACATATTTGCCTCCAAATTTAAATGTCTAATATGTATAGCTCTAATATTTGGGTTTCCTCTAGCATGTGTGATTCTTTCCA